>NC_051185.1:47879506-48207262 GCF_013339695.2 Rhipicephalus sanguineus | reverse complement strand
AAGAGCGTGCGCACCATGTCATAAAGTATTTTGAAATTATTCAGTGTATTCGGCAGCTACAAATTAACGCTTGAAAACAATACCTAGTACGTGGCAGCGGAACATACTAGTGTTAGAGTGCCGGTTCAGGAGCATAGTAGGATTTAGTTGTAGGTTAGCTATGGGTGTATGTAACCACGCCTTTTTAACGGCATCAGACTTAAGGGAAAGTAACAATGTGTACTCATAGACTAGGACTAATTGAATTATTTCATGCTCAACGATTATTTCGGAAGTCTGGGCGTTAAATGGAAACTTTGAAACAGAACAGTTAACCTAACTAGTCATGTCTTATTATAACCTTCAAAGTTTACTGCTGCTGGGAGCGAGTTCAACAATCCTGGAACATAAATTTCATTGAAGAAAGAGAGAAAGTGCCACTAATGCATGGAAGAGCACTCACCGCGTTCTTTGATCCCGTTGGAAGGTTGGGCACGTCGCTGCAAGGCAAAACTAAACTGAGTGCGACTCAAGCAGCGCTGTCTGTAACCGCTCATATGACGGTTGCCACTTGGTAAAGAACATTAAGAGCGACTGGCCGGCGCTACGATACTTGAATATGTGAGCTGTGTTCCACAGCTCACAGTACCAAACTCCATGTTGACGTGTACGTTCTTGGCTGAAGTAAAGCCCGCTGAGGCTTTCAAAGTTTAAGCGAAAGAATAGTAGCTTTTAGACACATATCAGGGCAAGCTATCAAACAAAAACTTCCGAAAGAAATGGGATAAGTGTCCTTGCTTCCTAGTTTTCGCTAGTATGCATCCCTTTGACGTCAACCAACTAGCTCGGCAAGAAGTCTTACTCAATAGCAACCAAGCGCTGGCACGACATCTTAAAATACCATTCCGAATATTTCTTTCCGTGTGAATAATAGAAAAAAAAACTATAAGCGACAGACAAAAATATGTATATCCGCTATTTCATTACACTGTGTGTCCACGACTATATGTAACTGTGGTGTCCATGACGTTGGCATAAATGAGAGTAATTGGACAGGCGTGCGAAACAAGTAATAAAACCTGTCCAGACACAACCGCTTCAGAAGAATAATCGGTCACACCATGCCTATTGCACCCTATGGCCAAAATGTGGTCGCGAAGCATTTCATTAATGCGGTTCTGCATTTAACTGACAAAACGTATTAAATTTAACGCACGGTAGCCGTCGTGCTTAAAATGTGAATGAGCAATAATGAAATTCTGGAGATCACTAGAGTTCCATGATAAAATTTTTTAAAGCTTGCGAGGAAAGTAGGTTGATTGTTATCTTGCGTTATGTGGGTGGAATGAGAGTGTGCCAGCAAGTCCGCATTAACACTCTTTGAGCAGAGCATACCCTAGCCTGCACACTATAATATAGCAAGGGGTTGGGAAAAGGAAGTGAGGGTGAGGACAAAGTTGTAAGTCTGAGAAGGAGGCTAAGAAGGAGGGCGAGATTAGCACAGCACAAAGAGAAAGAGAGAGTATCAAATGCGGAAAGAAATAAGGAGCGAGAGCGAAAGGCAAGAAAGGGCGAGAAATCGAAAGAAATCCATAAAGAGAGAAAGAAATAGAAAGCTACACAGACAAAAAAGACAGAAAAAACAGAGAGAAGAGAAAATGAAGGAAAGAGAGGAAGAAAGAAAGAGAAAAAGAAAGATAAAGGAAGACGTCTGCCCAGCTTCACACTTCCTCCTGGCTAGGCAACACTGGTGAGAAGCTGCGTTAATTCTTTGGCCTCTCCACTGTGTAATGCCATCGGTCCTGAGGGCATTCTAAATTAGTAAATAAACAAAAAAAATAAATTAGCCACCAGTATTTCTCTTGCACATTCCGTAACACACCATTTGTCTCTCATAAGTCTGTAATTTCAAAGAAATGAAGCTCTAGTATGCGCATCCTTCTATAACCGCGTTACATCAGCTCGTACTCGAGCTGGGGTGTATCATCGTACGTAATCTTTTAGCTCGCTCGCGTGAAAATGTCAAATGGCAACTTACGCGGTAGGCGGGGCAGTCAGTTCAGAGCTGGACGTGGGCGACTCCTGTCGGGCAGGCTGAAATTCATCCATGGAACATAATTTGTAACACTATACAAACGTACACCTATAGATATCGGTGATTATTCACTTGATGCGTGCTAGTGAGCTGCCTACCTGTGTCACTGGTCATTTGGTTTTCTTCAGTTGTTTCGCACACACACACACACACACGCACGCACACATACACACACAAATATATACAGGGTGTTTCAGCTAAAAAGCACCACGTATTAAAAATATTAAACATAGGTGCTACGCGTCTCCAATTAGCGCAGTATTGTTCTGAGCCATATAGAGCACGTTAGAATATTTTTTTGCAGTCCGCCAAGCTCGGTAATTAACAAAGATTGCTTAATGAACTTGTTAAATATTAACTCTAGAGAAAAATTTTCAATACAAAAGTTGTAGCGCTTGTTCAGAAACACCGAACTTTTTAATCTATGCTAAGATGACTCCCCTGCTTAATTTTTTTCCGGCCTTTCTTTAAAGCGCGCGAATATTTAAAAAATATACCACGTGACTACCGCAAACCGCGCGGCGCTTTTAGTGCCCTCAAATGTAAGTTAAACGAATTATCAAAGGGTGCTTCGCGCACGCAGATGGATGGAACAGGTTAACGGTGACTGCGATGGACGTTAAGCGACAAACTGAGCATACCGTTTCAACAACAACAACAACAACAACAACAAACTTCTTCAACGAAAAAGCGGCAGCCATTGAGCAAATGACACATGAGACCAAGGCAGCATTTGATTCGGCGTAGGCGTTCTTCTTATCTTTTCGCACCAATGAAGAAACGCATTAGAAGGGGCGAGGGTGAATGCCTGATGAAGGACCGAGATAAAAGATTCACTCAGACGTGGCGGCCGCTCTTTCGTAGAGTTTCTTTTGCTTTAGACGGTACGCCCCTACCATCATTTAGCGTCCATCGTAGTCACCGGTGGCCTGCTCAATCGACCTTGGTGCGCGAAGCAGCCTTTGATAATTCGTTCAACCTACATTTGAGGGCACTAAAAGCGCCGCGCTTTAAAGAAGGGCTGGAAAAAATATTAGGCAGGGGAGTTATCTCAGCGTAGATTAAGAAATTCAATGTTTCTGAACAAGCGCTTCAACTTTTGTATTGAACATGTTTCTCTAGAGTTAATATTTAACAAGTTCATTAAGCAATCTTTGTTAATTACCGAGCTTGGCGGACTGAAAAAAATATTCTGACGTGCTCCATAAGGCTCAGAACAGTACTGCGCTAATTGGAGACGCGTAACACCTATGTTTAATATTTCTAGTACTTGGTGCTTTTTAGCTGAAACACCCTGTATATCGGGTGACGCAGCTATCTTTAGCCAAGAGTTAGAAAATACGGTATTCGAGGCTGGCGAGTGCAATCAGTTGCGAATTGCTGACGGTCACCTTGCGCACTAGTGACATAATTTTGTTTTGTATTTAATTATTTGTTAATTAGCATCGTTTAAATAAATTGGTAAAAATTGACTTCGCGCAAAAAAAATGCGACTTCCACAGTTGTAGAGCGCCTTCAGAAACCCCCATTCCATTATTTGCGATAAAGAAAGGCTCCCGTACAGCATTTTTTCCAAGCCGCAAGGAAAGCACGCGAAATACAAAAAGAACCACGTGACTTTCGCATTCGCGCTGCATCGATCATGCTGCTCTCAGCCGTGGTTTGAGCGAACAAAATCAGTTGCGGCCGCGAGTCGCCGGCTCCGTTGCAGCGGTAGGCCGATAAGTTGGCGGTGGTTTCTTGGCCAGCGTCAGCCAGTTGACGCGCTTGACGGTGCAAGTTGTAGCGAGCACCGCTTGACCACCGCCCGTTCTGTTATCAACGCGGCAAACCGGCCACACCTACCGCCGCTGCCAGTACCACCATCACACTACAGCACTATATTATGTAATTTTACTGGACACTATCTTTGTGGTCGCAGACATTTAAATGCGCAGCATATAGGACAGGGCCAGTGCCCACTGCTGTACATTAAGGCGAAAGCCTTAGATTCCTCATCAAACACGAATAGTGACGAAACACTTTATGTGAAATATGTGCCTTTTATTTCTCCCTGGCAAGAAAAGAGAAACGGTCGAAGTAAAGTGCCATGGCTGTTCCATTTCAACAGCTCGTTAATGAGTTATGCGGTCTGAATTCACATTCAACCTGTTTCTAGTTACGTTTGCTCTCCAAGTCTGCAAATGTCGAAAAAGTATGCTCTCGTGCATATGTGGTAGAAAACTGCACCAAAAAGCTTTGCAGCGATATCATAGAGAAGGGGAAACATAAGCCAGCTCTGCCACTGTGCAAGGATGTTAAACAGAGAACATACCAAAAATCAGAAGGTGCCACTGTCAAGGGACATAGTACGCCTCCAGAAAAACGCTTTTTTTTTTCTGAGGATGGAATTCGCGGGCCCGCAAAAATAGCTCCGCAGAGTACCTGGGGTCCGTTGACCCACACATCGCATGTAAGCTCCAGGGGGTTAAAGAGGTTTCTAAAAACAGCGAGGGCATTGTCGGCGTTAGTCTTAAATTCGTGAGGGTCACCGTCAATGAAAATTAAAAAATCGTCCACGAACCTAAATTCCCTGATGAGGGGAGACTTCGTTTCCTGGATGTTTTGTTTCACATCAACAGGGATCACATCTGTTGGATGTACCAACCTCGGGGTGAAAAACCCCTTCTCCCTTTCAGCTCGGCACACTCAAAGCTGGTAAAACGGGGTATTGTTAACCTTAGCTTGACCAATGCGCTCGAACGGACATGTCCTCATAATCTCTCAGAAGCGTTAGAACAACAGGTGAAGCGACTGGTAGCCGCAGGCTATCCTGAACATGTAATCGTTGCTGTCGCAGAGAGCATGCGCAAAAAATTTCGAGCATGTAATAAAGAAAATCATGAACCAGAAAAGTTCAAAAAAGAAAAAGTCGCTGTCATTCTTATATACACAGAACATCGCATAACTTGAAAAGAATCGCGCAAAAAGCAAACATTAAGGTGGTGTTTTCCGCTCCCGCAAAATTAAACAGTATTTGCCGTGTGACGAGGCCATGCAATTCAATGAACCGGGAAGAAGGTTGTCAGAAGAAGCACAGAACTAGGTATATCGATTGTATTGAAAATGTTGTGTACCAGATTCCTCTCACATGTGGTAGATATTATGTAGGACAGACGGGTCGTTGTGCGAACTGATAGAATGAGAGAGCATGACAACAATGTAAAACGTGGACAAGATGGCTGGTTAGCCATCCACTGTAGGTCGTGCACGTGCTCACCTATTTTTGAGAAATGTATTGTTGTCAGCAAGCACAGGGACCGCCTAACACGTGAATTTGTTGAAGCGTATAAGATTGCGCAGTTGGGTGAAAACTGTGTCAGCACCCCGTCAATCGCATTATTGCCCAAGGAAATGGAGTATCCACGGAGGCGTTTGATGTGATCGGTCTTGGTTGTGCTATTCGCGGCTTATCTGCGCTATGTCCAGTGACGCACTATTATGCGAGTGGTTCATGTGTATTTATAGGCGATGCATTTGGTTTTTCACAATAAATTTGTTGAGAGTTCAGCGCTGTGTGCATCCCCTTCCTGTGTGTCCTGTGGTTTTGCGCTGGTTTTCCAAAGATGTTAAGCAGAAAACATACAAAAAATCAGAAGGTGCAACTGTCAAGGGACATTGTACGCCTCCAGAAAAACGCTTTTTTTTTTTTCTGAGGATGGAATTCGCGGGCCCGCAAAAATGGCTCCGCAGAGTACCTGGGGTCCGTTGACCCACATTTGAGATGCTCAGCGCTAACTATAGCCTCACACCTTTGCTATCATCACTTGTGCATTCTTCTTGGTGTCGTTATGCATTGTGGAATTCTCGTCATTCAGAGCTGTGCTGTATGCTGATGGACCACACACCACACCAGATCGTTTTGCTTATGTCATCTCCCATGATGTGCAAGTACCATTCATGTCAAAGTCGTGTTTGACTTTGAAGGCGAATGGCTTCAGTGTCTCGTTGCGCGGTAGTCTTGACAGAATCACGGAAGGTGAGTGAAGTGGCACAAAAACACGCGTGACCTTCTACGAGCGAGCGGTGCCTGGTGAAGAAACGGCTGTTGTGACACCATCAAGGAACGTCACCTGACGGCATCACATGCTCTCATTACATCATCACGTGATATTTTCTCTTGGTCTAAGGTGGGCTGAAGGTAGTGAAACACCACGTGACGTGCAGAAAGGTTCAGAGGGAAGACAGAACAATACACTCGACCTCGACACGAGAACGATGGGGCAATTTGCCTGTCATCCTGTGACTTGTCATTTCTTGTTGTTAGGCTTGTTATGTCTTGTGAGAAGTGCGGTCTCCGACTGGATAAGTTCATTCCTTAGCGAGTGTTCAGCGAACTATGGCGTTGAAGTCAGGGGCGTAACCTATGGGCGAGGGGGGTTCAAACTCCCCCAAAATGTTCAATGTTGCACGTGGATATATATATGCACACATAAAACACACGCACAAACATGCATAAAGTATGGTTGAAACCACCGGAAAAATTTCTGGCTACGCTACTGGTTGAAGTGTTGGAGTTTGAGATGCTGCCCAGCTGTTTATCTCTAGTTCTGTAGGGGCGATAAACGTGCAAAGTCAAAAGGGATTGAAAAATAAAATGTTTATGTATTTAGTTATATATATGGACACTTCCTGTGATTGTGCTGCCCCTTTCATAAATAGAACATTACATATTTTATGGGGATGAAGCTTAATGTATTTCTTATGAAATGGTGTGCTATGATATCCAAGAGCGCACAGCCCACGCGTTGCAATAGGTTAAACTGATTGCATTGATGGCAAGGCCTACCGTCAATGCCGCGGACGAACACTTTTGTCTAAACCTTAAGGATACGGTTAGGGAAAAAAATGTGGTGTTATTAGGCTATAGCGGCAGCACGAGGAAATCTACATAAAACGTCTTGTATGCAAATTGAACGAGCAGTTCTCGTAAACGACGATTCCGAACCCTACCGACGATCCTTCACCAAACATGCGGGACATTTTCGAAAAGTAATGACGGGACAGCGAAAATATAGCAGTCAGCATCCGCACCTTCAACCTTACAATCGGTGCGCGATTGGCGCTCAACTACGCACACACAAATATCTGCATACAACACCGCGTGCGCCAACACATTGCCATTGTCAAAAATGTTTCGCCAAGTGCAAGGGTGACAAGGTCAATAAAAGCGCCTAATCCTCGTCATGGTAAATTTCGTCACTGGCTAACGTTATCTTGCGTGCATAACAAATGCTATTGACCTTCGATATCGTAGCGCCATCAAGTCCAATAGATTAGCCATCGCGACATTTTCTAAGGTTGTGACTAACAGTTAATGCTATAAGGCGCATCAAGTACGTGGCGGGGTTTGACTTCGCTTTTTGACCACGTGGCTTGGATGGGGGAAGAAGCTGCATTAAACAGCCTGACAAGTCCCACATCCCCGGGTTCGCTGTGGGGCATCAAGGCGGCAAAAGCAAAATACATCTCATGAGGTTGTCGACGAACAATACAGATGCTGTGTACATTGAAAGAAAAATGTGACAAAATAGAGAAATGTTCCTAAGGGCATGCTGAATAATGCCTATTAGAAAGTAGAAACATTAAAGAGCGTGCGCACCATGTCATAAAGTATTTTGAAATTATTCAGTGTATTCGGCAAGCTACAAATTAACGCTTGAAAACAATACCTAGTACGTGGCAGCGGAACATACCAGTGTTAGAGTTCCGGTTTAGGAGCATAGTAGGATTTAGTTCTAGGTTAGCTATGGGTGTATGTAACCGCGACTTTTTAACGGCATCAGACTTAAGGGAAAGTAACAATGTGTACTCGTAGACTAGGACTAATTCAATTATTTCATGCTCAACGATTATTTCGGAAGTCTGGGCGTCAAATGGAAACCTTGCAACAGAACAGTGAACCTAACTAATCATGTCTTATTATAACCTTCAAAGTTTTCTGCTGCTGGGAGCGAGTTCAACAATCCTGGAACATAAATTTCATTGAAGAAAGAGATAAAGTGCCACTAATGCATGGAAGAGCACTCACCGCGTTCTTTGATCCCGTTGGAAGGCTGGGCACGTCGCTGCAAGGCAAAACTAAACTGAGTGCGACTCAAGCAGCGCTGTCTGTAACCGCTCATATGACGGTTGCCACTTGGTAAAGAACATAAGAGCGACTGGCCGGCGCTACGATACTTGAATATGTGAGCTGTGTTCCACAGCTCACAGTACCAAATTCCATGTTGACGTGTACGTTCCTGGCTGAAGTAAAGCCCGCTGGGGCTTTCAAAGTTTAAGCGAAAGAATAGTAGCTTTTAGACACATATCAGGGCAAGCTATGAAACAAAACCTTCAGAAAGAAATGGGATAAGTGTCCTTGCTTCCTAGTTTTCGCTAGTATGCATCCCTTTGACGTCAACCAACTAGCTCAGCAGGAAGTCTTACTCAATAGCAACCAAGCGCTGGCACGACATCTTAAAATACCATTCCGAATATTTCTGTCCGTGTGAATAATAGAAAAAAAAAACTATAAGCGACAGACAAAAATATGTACACCCGCTCTTTCATTACACTGTGTGTCCACGACTATATGCAGTTGTGGTGTCAATGACCTTGGTTGAAAAGAGAGTATAATTGGACAAGCGTGCAAAACAAGTAATAAAACCTGTCCAGACGCAACCGCTTCAGAAGAATAATCGAATCGGTCAAACCATGCCTATTGCACCCTATGGCCAAAATGTGCCGGCGAAGCATTTCATTAATGTGGTTGTGCATTTAACTGACAAAACGTATTAAATTTAACGCACGGTAGCCGTAGTGCTTAAAATGTGAATGAGCAATAATGAAATTCTGGAGATCACTAGAGTTCCATGATAAAATTTTTAAAGCTTGCGAGGAAAGTAGGTTGATTGTTATCTTGCGTTATGTGGGTGGAATGAGAGTGCGAACATAATGCGAGTTAGGTTGTGATCCGCAGGTTGGGGAATGGAATCCTAGCCGCGGGGGCTGCATTTTCGTTGGAGGCGAAAATACTTGTACCCGTATGCTTGTATTTTGAAGCACGTGCAAAACCCCCGGCTGGTCTAAATTTCCGGAGCCCTCCACTATGGCGTCTCTCATAATCGTATCGTGGTTTTAGGACGTCGGACCCCGACAATTATTAGGTGAGGTCGTGCATGTACTGTAACCACAGCTGTCATTGGAAATATAACTGGAAATGTTTTAGGATGTCTTCGGCTGCTATTCATAAATGGCATGATGCGCCGTAACATAATACATAGAGAAGTAGGACTATCGGAACATATTTAGCGTGAAGGAAGAATATTGCGATATCTCTCAGTTCTTTTTTAGATTTTCTGATTAAAAAAAAGACCACAAGATGTAGTGACTCACAGATCTGTAATGTACAGAATCCACATATCCTCGTTGTTACAGAAAACGGTGCCTTTGTATCGCTCGAAGACCTTCTCGGCAGCGACATCCGTATTTGCTCCTGTGCTGCTTTGTGAGGGGAAACCGGCTATCTGGCTGATTTCTGGCCGATATTCCAGGAGCTCGACCTCTTTAGGCCCTGTAATAACGTTGAACAGGAAGCAATATTTCATGAGCTCGTTTATCCGGCTGCGGAAGTGAAGCTATTAATGCAGTGTGTTCACGAGTAAGCCTAGTGCACTAGGAC
The DNA here is from genome assembly GCF_013339695.2 of Rhipicephalus sanguineus. NCBI lineage: Eukaryota > Metazoa > Arthropoda > Arachnida > Ixodida > Ixodidae > Rhipicephalus > Rhipicephalus sanguineus. The sequence continues at coordinate 48,197,486 of NC_051185.1, read as the reverse complement.
ACTGCGTGACACTGTTGCCTTCTATTAACTAAATACTAATGCAGCCATGATTGGGAAATTTTAGAAATTAGAGGTTACGTTCGTTAGTCTGAACCACGTCAAGTATAACTGCGGAGAAGGAAGGCCCAACATTCATTTAACTTAAAAATATTTTTTCGAAGGCCGCACCAATTCGCGTAGCAAAATACAACTCGATTTGTGTCAATGCCTGACTGCTAACGAAATTTTTTGTCCCCTGGCGGTTCACAAAGCTAGCAAAGCAAAATTTGAATGTTGCGTCCCTATCTTTAAAGTTGCTCTTGATATAGAGATGACGTAGCTTCTCATGTTACCGAAGCAAGGTGGTGCTGTACGCCCTAAAAGCAATAACTTCTCGTTGAGAGCAACGCTAATTTTATAGACCTATTCCATGTTTGTAAGCAGCGGTAGGCGCCGTCAAGATAGTTGAACTCTAATGGTGACGTCGCGGTGCGTGGACTCCGTCCAGCCCAAAGCTCACCACCGTGCTCTATGATCACGTGACAACTGGCGCAGCAGCTGCAAACCTGCCTCCGACCACCGCGCGTCGGGCCGCCTCCCGCGTGTTTATACAAGGGGCGGCCGCGCAGCCACGACAGACGAAGTTTTATTGACCCCAAGAAACACTCTGAAATGAACATATAAAAATTATGTGCGCGGGCCACTTTACCTCTAGGAACATCATCAAAACATCAGGTATCTTAACGCCTCGCATGTGGCTGATTCGCGAAATGTCATCGACGTTGCTGCAGTCTCGGTACAACGTGTACATTTAATTTTGTTAACTGATGCACGAACGACTCTCCAACTCCAGCAAGACGCTCTTAGGTGCGATATGAAAGAGCGCGGACTGAAATTATGCACAAGTCCATAATCTTTACGGTACATCCTAGCACATAAGCAATTTTACCGGGTTAGTTACTCATGCAAACGTGACGGGCGAGCTCCTGTCAAATTTTCATCGGTGATGCGGCAGCGATAACGTATTAAACCATAGCTACATGCCATTGTCAAGACTGCCAGGTCACCACGGCATGTCATATTTGCCTACTGCGGGTCACGGCTCTGTCCTTACTCTCAAGTCGAGACCGCGCAGGCGTACAGCCCGAAAACAGACATTTCATACGTGTAGTGTTTCCTGCGTGTAGTCTGACAGACATGGAAATCTCTCAATGCGCATTACACCCACAACAGCCGTGTCCAATTCACTTGTCAGGTGTACCTAGCAGCCGCATGCTGTTTGGAGAAGCACAGACGAAGTCGCCCTTTTTTACTTCGCTGCTGCGTTAATTAACCAAGCCACATTTTTAGTTCACGCGAGTACCGCAACACCCGTCTGACCCGTCTGACTTTCTCAGTTTGTAGGCGTGATGAGCTAAGCTATCCACACCGCTTACGTATTTGTACTCCGAGATAGGCATGCTCACTGTGGCTACATTCAAAGCTTATTCCAAAAATGTTGTGGCAGGACATCAGAATGACCCACTTTCGGCAAAGATAATCGCTTTTCCTATATAAAACGAACGGGCGCAAACCACTCAGTGTTTGCCACGAAACTTATCAGTCGGCATCGCGGACAAGTCCCATGTTTTACATCTGCGGCCAATTGCTTGCGACGGTTTTAGTAAAAAGAAAACAAAAAATACATATCCCGCCTTCTTTGCACCTTCCTGCGTAACTACCCACAACGTAGCTCATCAGTACACTGTTTTTGCGTTCTTAGCTCGACGGGAATTAGCGCACGACCCAGGGAAAATATAGCAGCAACTGCGGTAGGCACAGCGACTTTTGCCTACCGCGCGAAACTAAGTGCCCGACGACAGCGCCATCACATTTTCGTGACGTGGGTAAGGTACAACGCGTACTTGTCGTCACCTTAAATTGACATTGCTTCAAGCTGGATATGCCAGCATACATGCTTGCCTCCCAGCTGAAACCAGATAGCGCCCAGTTGGCGCAGTGCTCTTTTGAATCGCTTCACAGATTTCTGGGGTCAGCTGGTTTCCAAGTGGAGTTAGTGGAAAGCACTAATCGCCATTTCATACCACTCGGTTTTCCATTCATATCTTCATCTCTTCCCATACGAATACCTGATTATTTTTTTTCTGGCGATCTACTGCCCTTTGTATTACTCACAAGTCTATTTTCGAACCTAACTTAGGCCCCAGTTTCTTTCGCCTCAAATCCTGCCCAGCCTATATAGCCTTTACAGCTCCATTTGTGAACGCCCGATCAGACCTGCCCCGCAGTCCTCTGATGCACGTCTAGCTTCGATTGCATCTCTGGCTTGAAACACACAACGAAACTCCAAATGTAAGCCTGGAAACCACTATATAGATTCATAGAGCTCGCAGCCCATCATACTTATTATAACCCGAGAAACTGTGGAAAGTGAAGGGCTCCGTCTCAGGAGTGTGCACTTTTCAAATTGTGTTTGCTAAATGCGCAAGAAAGCGTTAGCCACTGCTATACCGCAACATCGTAGGCATTGCCGAACCAGTCTGTTACCGACTATCGGTTGCTGTTCCCTTTCTTCGTATTGGGCGCGAGGCCCGCCACTGGAAAAGCTGGCGCCACCGTCGGGGCGACGTGCTAGGCAGTATCAGCTGCGCGTGGTCTGCTTTGGAAGCACCTACGCGCGCTGAAAACGACATTCTGGGAAGCCACCTGCTCTGTAATTCTCGTGTATGGGGAACTTTTGTCGCTTCGGCTTTGCGCTTGACAACACTTGTAAGCACTGCAATGCACAGTCGCTGTCTTTGAAGCTGTCTTATATGGAAGGCCAGTACTCAGTACCACCGTGAATGACGTATGCAACGAAACCCCCTGTCACCCTTCACACGTGACCACACGACAGGAAGCTGCGTGAAGTTTGAATTTTTGAAACTTATAAATTGTAAACAGCCTTCAGCTACAACCTGCGCATATAGCTAGAACTTCTTAGAGGAAGATTCCTGCTTTGAAGTGTGGCTGCAATTGTTGGGTGTGCTTGCCCATACATTGGTCACCATAAGTTCCCGATAAGCTTACCCATAAGTTGGTCACCTCCATATCGACCCCAAAGTTAATTTAACTCATTTCAAATCCAACTTGCCCCAACCAATACATTTATTTTCCCCTGTGGATTAGCGCACAGTGCACGTGACACGACGACATCGACCAATATGCATTATGACGTGCAAAATCTGATATTGCCGCTGTATCGTCTAACACAAAAAAATGGGCCCTTCTTTCATTTCCATATTTTACAATTTCGCACGTGAATGTGCAAACACGCACATACAAACACACGCACAAACATACATAACGTATGGTTGAAACCCCCGGAAAATTTTCTGGCTAGGCTACTGGTTGAAGTGTTCGAGTGTGTCTTGCTGCCCAGCTTCTTATGTCGGGGAGATAAACGCTGCCCAGCTTCTGTAGGGGAGATAAAAGTGCAAAATCAAAAAGGATTGAAAAATTAAAATATTTATTTACTTAGCTATATGGACACTTCCTGTGATTGTTCTGCCCCTTTCATAAATAGAACATTATGTAGTTTACGGGATGAAGCTTAATGTATTTCTTATGAAATTTTGTGCTATGGTATCCAAGTGCGCACAGCGGACGCGTTGAGATAGGTTAAACGCGTTGAAATAGGTTAAACTCTTTGCATTTTTGGCAAGGCCTACCGTCAGTGCCGCGGACGAACACTTTTGCTTCAACCTTAGTAATTCGGTTAGGTAAAAAATGTGGAGTTATCAGGCTATAGCAGGAGCACGAGAAAATCTACATAAAACGTCTTGTATGCAAATTGAACGAGCAGTTCTCGTAAACGACGATTTCGAACCCTACCGACGATCCTTCACCAAACATGCGGGACATTTTCGAAAAGTAATGACGGGACAGCGAAAAATATAGCAGTCAGCATCCGCACCTTCAACCTTACAATCGGTGCGCGATTGGCGCTAAACTACGCACACACAAATATCTGCATACAACACCGTGTGCGCCAACACATTGCCATTGTCAAAAATGTTTCGCCAAGTGCAAGGGTGACAAGGTCAATAAAAGCGCCTAATCCTCGTCATGGTAAATTTCGTCACTGGCTAACGTTATCTTGCGTGCATAACAAATGCTATTGACCTTCGATATCGTAACGCCATCAAGTCCAATAGATTAGCCATCGCGACATCTTCTAAGGTTGTGACTAACAGTTAATGCTATAAGGCGCAGCAAGTACGTGGCAGGGTTTGACGTTGCTTTTTGACCACGTGGCTTGGATGGGGGAAGAAGCTGCATTAAACAGCCTGACAATTCCCACATCCCCGGGTTCGTTGTGTGGCATCAAGGCGGCAAAAGCAAAATACATCTCATGAGGTTGTCAACGAACAATACAGATTGTGTGTAATTGAAAGAAAAATGTTAAAAAGAGAGCAATGTTCCTAAGGTAATGCTCAATAATGGCTATTAAAAAGTAGAAAAATTCAAGAGTGTGCGCACCATTTCATAAGGTATTTTGAAATTATTCAGTGTATTCGGCAAGCTATAACTTAACGCTTGAAAACAATACCTAGTACGTGGCAGCGGAACATACTAGTGTTAGAGTGCCGGTTTAGGAGCATAGTAGGATTTATTTGTATGTTAGCTATGGGTGTATGTAACCGCGACTTTTTAACGGCATCAGATTAAGGGAAAGTAACGAAGTGTACTCGTAGACTAGGACTAATTGAATTATTTCATGCTCAACGATTATTTCGGAAGTCTGGGCGTTAACTGGGCCCCGCCACGGTGGTCTAGTGGTTATGGCGCTCGACTGCTGACCCGAGGGTCGCGGGATCGAATCCCGGCCGCGGCGGCTGCATTTTCGATGGAAGCGAAAATGTCTGAGGCCCGTGTACTTAGATTTAGGTGCACGTTAAAGAACCCCAGGTGGTCGAAATTTCCGGAGCCCTCCACTACGGCGTCTCTCATCATCATATCGTTGTTTTGGGACGTTAAACCCCAGATATTATTATTATATGGGCGTTAACTGGAAATTTGCAACAGAACAGTGAGCCTAACTAGTCATGTCTTATTATAACCTTCAAAGTTTACTGCTGCTGGGAGCGAGTTCAACAATCCTGGGACACAAATTTCATTGAAGAAAGAGAGAAAGTGCCACTAATGCATGGAAGAGCACTCACCGCTTTGTAACATTCAGATGCAGTCTGGCTCGTGTGGCTGCAAGGCAAAACTAAACTGAGTGCGACTCAAGCAGCGCTGTCTGTAACCGCTCACATGACGGTTGCCACTTGGTAAAGAACATAAGAGCGACTGGCCGGCGCTACGATACTTGAATATGTGAGCTGTGTTCCACAGCTCACATTACCAAATTCCATGTTGACGTGTACGTTCTTGCCTGTAGTAAAGTCCGCTGGGGCTTTCAAAGTTTAAGCGAAAGAATAGTAGCTTTTAGACACATATCAGGGCAAGTTATGAAACAAAAACTTCAGAAAGAAATGGGATAAATATCCTTGCTTCCTAGTTTTCGCTAGTATGCATCCCTTTGACGTCAACCAACTAGCTCGGCAAGAAGTCTTGCTCAATAGCAACCAAGCGCTGGCACGACATCTTAAAATACCATTCCGAATATTTCTTTCCGTGTGAATAATAGAAAAAAACCATAAGCGACACACAAAAATATGTATACCCGCTATTTCATTACACTGTGTGTCCACGAATATATGTAACTGTGGTGCCCATGACGTTGGCATAAATGAGAGTTATTGGACAGGTGTGCAAAACAAAGAATAAAACCTGTCCAGACACAACCGCTTCAGAAGAATAATTGAATCGGTCACACCATGCCTATTGCACCCTATGGCCAAAATGTGGTCGCGAAGCATTTCACTAATGCGGTTGTGCATTTAACTGACAAAACGTATTAAATTTAACGCACTGTAGCCGTCGTGCTTAAAATGTGAATGAGCAATAATGAAATTCTGGAGATCACTACAGTTCCATGATAAAATTTTTTAAAGCTTGCGAGGAAAGTAGGTTGATTGTTAACTTGCGTTATGTGGGTGGAATGGGAGTGCGAACATAATGCGAGTTAGGTTGTGATCCGCAGGTTGGGGAATGGAATCCTCGCCGCGGCGGCTGCATTTTCGTTTAGGCGAAAATACTTGAGAACCGTATGCTTGTATTTTGAAGCACGTGCAAAACCCCCGGCTGGTCTGAAGTTCCGGAGCCCTCCACTATGGCGTCTCTCATAATCGTATCGTGGTTTTAGGACGTCGGACCCCGACAATTATTAGGTGAGGTCGTGCATTTACTGTAACCACAGCTGTGATTGGGAATATAACTGGAAATGTTTTAGGATATCTTCGGCTGCTATTCATAAAGTGCATGACGCGCCGTAAAATAATACATAGAGAAGTAGGACTATCGGAACATATTTAGCGTGAAGGAAGAATATTGCGATATCTCTCAGTTTTTTTTTTAGAGTTTCTGATATAAAAACAAAGACCACAATATGTAGTGACTCACAGATCTGTAATGTACAGAATCCACATATCCTCGTTGTTATAGAAAACGGTGCCTTTGTATCGCTCGAAGACCTTCTCGGCGGCGACATCCGTGTTTGTTCCTGTGCTGCTTTGTGATAGGAGACCGGCTATCTGGCTGACCTCTTTAGGCTCTGTAATAACATTGAACAGGAAGCAATATTTCATGAGCTCGTTTATCCGGCTGTGGAAGTGAAGCTATTAATGCAGTGTGTTCACGAGTAAGCCTAGTGCACTAGGACACTGCGTGACACTGTTGCCTTCCACTAACTAAATACTAATGCAGCCGTGATTGGGAAATTTTAGAAATTAGAGGTTACGTTCGTTAGTCTGAACCACGTCAAGTGCAACTGCGGTGAAGGAAGGCCCAACATTCATTTAACTTAAAGATATTTTTTTCGAAGGCAGCACCAATTCGCGTAGCAAAATACAACTCGATTTGTGTCGATGCCTGACTGCTAACGAAATTTTTTGTCCCCTGGCGGTTCACAAAGCTAGCAAAGTAAAATTTGAATGTTGCGTCCCTATCTTTAAAGTAGCTCTTGATATAGAGATGACGTAGCTTCTCATGTTACCGAAGCAAGGTGGTGCTGTACGCCCTAAAAGCAATAACTTCTCGTTGGGAGCAACGCTACTTTTATAGACCTATTCCATGTTTGTAAGCAGCGGTAGGCGCCGTCAAGATATTTGAACTCTAATGGTGACGTCGCGGTGCGTGGACTCCGTCCAGCCCAAAGCTCACCACCGTGCTCCATGATCACGTGACAACTGGCGCAGCAGCTACAAACCTGCCTCCGACCACCGCGCGTCGGGCCGCCTCCCGCGTATTTATACAAGGGGCGGCCGCGCAGCCACGACAGACGAAGTTTTATTGACCCCAAGAAACACTCTGAAATGAACATATAAAAATAATGTGCGCGGGCCACTTTACCTCTAGGAACATCATCAAAACATCAGGTATCTTAACGCCTCGCATGTGGCTGATTCGCGAAATGTCATCGACGTTGCTGCAGTCTCGGTAGAACGTGTACATTTCATTTTGTTAACTGATGCACGAACGACTCTCCAACCCCAGCAAGACGCTCTTAGGTGCGATATGAAAGAGCGCGGACTAAAATTATGCACAAGTCCATAATCTTTACGGTACATCCTAGCACATAAGCAATTTTACCGGGTCAGTTACTCATGCAAACGTGACGGGCGATCTCTGTCAAATTTTCATCGGTGATGCGGCAGCGATAACGTATTAAACCATAGCTACATGCAGTAGTCAAGACTGCCAGGTCACCACGGCATGTCACATTTGCCAACCGCGGGTCGCGGCTTTGTCCTTACTCTCAAGTCGAGACCGTGGAGGCGTACAGCCCGTAAACAGACATTTCACACGTGTAGTGTTTCCTGCGTGTAGTCTGACAGACATTGAAATCTCTCAATGCGCATTGCACCCAGAACAGCCGGGTCCATTGCGCTTGTCATGCGTGCCTATAGCAACCACATAGTGTTTAGAGAAGCGCAGCCGAAGTCGCACTTCTTTCGTTCGGTGCTGCGTTTATGAACCAAGCGACATTTTTAGTTCACGCGAGTACCACAACTACCGTCTGACTTTCTCAGTTTGTAGCCGTGATGAGCTAAGCTATCCACACCGCTTACATGTTTGTACTCCGAGAATAGCATGCTCACTGTGGCTACATACAAAGCTTATTCCAAAAATGTTGTGCGGGACATGAGAATGACCGTCTTTCGGCAAAGAGAATCGCTTTTGCCATATAAGACGTACCGCGCAAACCACACAGTTTTTGCCACGAAACTTATGAGTCGGCATCGCAGACAAGTCCCATGTTTTACAGCTGCGGCCAATTTCTTGCGATGGTTTTAGTAAAAAGAAAACCGACAAAAACATATCCCGTCTTTTTTGCACCTTCCCGCGTAAGTAACCCCAACGCAGCTCGTCAGTACACCGTTTTTGCGTTCTTAGCTCGACGGGAATCAGCGCACGACCGAGGGAAAGTACAGCAGCAACTGCGGTAGGCACAGCGACTTTTGCCTACCGCGCGAAACTAAGTGCCCGACGACAGCGCCATCACATTTCCGTGACGTAGGGAAAGTACAATGCGTACTTGTCTTCACCTTAAATTGGCATTGCTTCAAGCTTGACGACGCGTACTTGTCTTCACCTTAAATCGACATTGTTTCAAGCTTGATTTGCCAGCATACATGCTTGCCTCCCAGCTAAAACCAGATAGGGCCCAGTTGGCGCAGTGCCCTAATGAATTGCTTCACTTTGCTTACAATTGGAGTTAGTGGAAAACACTAATCGCCATTTCACACCACTCGGATTTCCAGTCATATCTTCAGCTCTTCCCATAAGAATACCTCTTCCAGCTATTCCCATACCTGAACATTTTTTTTCTGGCGGTCTACTGCCCTTCGTATTACTCTCAAGTCTACTTTCGAACGTAACTTAGCTCCGAGTTTCTTTCGCCTCAAATCCTGCCCAGCCCATATAACCTTTACAGCTACATTTGTGAACGCCCGATGAGACCTGTCCCACAGTCCTCTGATGCACGTCTAGTTTCGATTACATCTCCGGCTTGAAACAGACAACCAAACTTCCAAACGTAAGCTTGGAAAGCGCTAAACAGATTCATAGAGCTCGCAGCCCATCATACTTATTACAACCCGAGAAACTGTGGAAGTTGTAGCTCTCCGTCTCAGGGGTGTGCACTTTTCAAATTGTGTTTGCTAAGTGCGCAGAAAGCCTTAGCCACTGCTATACCGCAACTGCGTAGGCAATGCCGAACCAGTCTGTTACCGACTTTCGAGTGCTGTTCCCTTTCTTCGTATTGGGCGTGAGGTCCATCTCTCGAAAAACTAGCCTCCACCGTCGGGGTGACGTGCTAAGCAGGATCATCTGCGCGTGGTCTGCTTCGGAAGCACCGACGCGCGCTGAAAACAAAATTCTTGAAAGCCACCTGCTCTGTAATGCTTGTTTAATGGGGAAGTTTTGTCGCTACCGCTGTGCGCTTTACAACACTTGTAAGCACTGCAATGCACAGTCGCTGTCTTTGAAGCTGTCTTAGATGGTAGGCCAGCACTCAGTACCACCGTGAGCAACGTATGCAACGACACCCGCTGTCACCCTTCACACGTGACCACACGGCAGAAAGCTGCGTGAAGCTTGAATTTTCGAAACTTAGAAATTGTAAACAGCCTTCAGCTACAACGTGCGCATATAGCTAGCACTTCTTAGAGGAAGATTCCTGCTTTGAAGTGTGGCAGCAATTGTTGGGTGTGCTTTCCCATACATTGGTCACCATAAGTTCCCGATAAGCTTACACATAAGTTGGTCACCTCCATATCGACCCCAAAGTTAATTTAACTCATTTCAAATCCAACTTGCCCCAACCAATACATTTATTTTCCCCTGTGGATTAGCGCACAGTGCACGTGACACGACGACATCGACCAATATGCATTATGACGTGCAAAATGTGATATTGCCGCTGTAGCGTCCAACACAAAAAAAAATGGGCCCTTCTTTCATTTCCATATTCTGCAATTTTGCTCGTGAATGTATAAACGCGCACTTACAAACACACGCACAAACATACATAACGTATGGTTGATACCCCCGGAAAAAATTTCTGGCTACGCTACTGGTTGAAGTGTTCGAGTGTGACTTGCTGCCCAGCTTCTTATGTCTAGATCTGTAGGGGAGATATACGTGTAAAATCAAAAATGATTAAAAAAATAAAATATTTGTTTACTTAGCTATATGGACACTTCTGTGAATGTGCTGCCCGTTTCATAAGCAGAACATGATGTAGTTTACGGAGATGAAGCTTAAAGAATTTCTTATGAAATTTTGTGCTATGGTATCCAAGTGCGTACAGCGGACGCGTTGAAATACGTTAAACGCGTTGAAATAGCTTAAACTTTGCATTTTTGGCAAGGCCTACAGTCAGTGCCGCGGACGAACACTTTTGCTTCAACCATAGTAATTCGGTTAAGTAAAAAATGTGAAGTCATCAGGCTATAGCAGCAGCACGAGAAAATCTACATAAAACGTCTTGTACGCAAATTGAAGGAGCAGTTCACGTAAACGACGATTCCGAACCCTACCGACGATCCTTCACCAAACATGCAGGACATTTTCGAAAAGTAATGACGGGACAGCGAAAAATATAGCAACCAGCATCCGCACCTTCAACCTTACAATCGGTGCGCGATTGGCGCTAAACTACGCACACACGAACATCTGCATACAACACCGTGTGCGCCAACACATTGCAATTGTCAAAAATGTTTCGCCAAGTGCAAGGGTGACAAGGCCAATGATAGCGAGTAATCCTCGTCATGGTAAATCTAGTCACTGGCTAACGTTATGTTACGTGCATAAAAAATGTTATTGACCTACGATATCGTAGCGCCATCAAGTCCAATAGACTAGCCATCGCGACATCTTCTACGCTTTTGACTGACAGTTAATGCTATAAAGCGCATAAAGTACGTGGTGCGGTTTGACTTTGCTTTTTGACCATGTGGCTTGGATGGGGGAGGAAGCTGCCTTAAACAGCCTGTCCCACATCCCCGGGTTCACTGTGTCGCATCAAGGCGGCAAAAGGAAAATACATCTCATGACGTTGTACACGAACAATACAGATGCTGTGTACATTGAAAGAAAAATGTTACAGAAAGAGAGAAATGTACCTACGGGCATGCTGATTAATGCCTATCAGATAGTAGAAATATTAAAGTGTGTGCGCACCACGTCATAAAGTATTTTGAAATTATTCAGTGTATTCGGCAAGCTACAAATTAACGCTTGAAAACAATACCTAGTACGTGGCAGCGGAACATACCAGTGTTAGAGTTCCGGTTCAGGAGCATAGTAGGATTTAGTTGTAGGTTAGCTATGGGTGTATGTAACCGCGACTTTTTAACGGCATCAGACTTAAGTGAAAGTAACTATGTGTACTCGTAGACTAGGACTAATTGAATTATTTCATGCTCAACGATTATTTCGGAAGTCTGGGCGTTAAATGGAAACTTTGCAACAGAAGAGTGAACCTAACTAGTCATGTCTTATTATAACCTTCAAAGTTTACTGCTGCTGCGAGCGAGTTCAACAATCCTGGAACACAAATTTCATTGAAGAAAGAGAGAAAGTGCCACTAATGCATGGAAGAGCACTCAGCCATTTGTGACTTTCAGATGCAGACTGGCTGGTATGGCTGCAAGGCAAAACTAAACTGAGTGCGACTCAAGCAGCGCTGTCTGTAACCGTTGATATGACGGTTGCCACTGGTAAAGAACATAAGAGCGACTGGCCGGCGCTACGACACTTGAATATGTGAGCTGTGTTCCACAGCTCACAGTACCAAATTCCATGTTGACTTGTACGTTCTTGGCTGAAGTAAAGTCCGCTGGGGCTTTCAAAGTTTAAGCGAAAGAATAGTAGCTTTTAGACACATATCAGGGCAAGCTATGAAACAACAACTTCAGAAAGAAATGGGATAAATGTCCTTGCTTCCTAGTTTTCGCTAGTATGCATCCCTTTGACGTCAACCAACTAGCTCGGCAAGAAGTCTTACTCAATAGCAACAAAGCGCTGGCACGACATCTTAAAATACCATTCCGAATATTTCTTTCCGTGTGAATAATAGAAAGAAAACTATAAGCGACAGACAAAAATATGTATACCCGCTATTTCATTACACTGTGTGTCCACGACTATATGTAACTGTGGTGTCCATGACGTTGGCATAAATGAGAGTTGTTGGACAGGCGTGCAAAACAAGTAATAAAACCTGTCCAGACACAACCGCTTCAGAAGAAAAATTGAATCGGTCACACCATGCCTATTGCACCCTATGGCCAAAATGTGGCCGCGAAGCATTTCATTAATGCGGTTGTGCATTTAACTGACAAAACGTATGAAATTTAACGCACGGTAGCCGTCGTGCTTAAAATGTGAATGAGCAATAATGAAATTCTGGAGATCACTAGAGTTCCATGATAAAATTTTTTAAAGCTTGCGAGGAAAGTAGGTTGATTATTAACTTGCGTTATGTGGGTGGAATGAGAGTGTGCCAGCAAGTTCGCATTAATACTCTTTGAGCAGAGCATACCCTAGCCTGCACACTATAATAGAGCAAGGGGTTGGGAAAAGGAAGTGAGGGTGAGGACAAAGTTGTAAGGCTGAGAAGGAGGCTAAGAAGGAGGGCGAGATTAGCACAGCACAGAGAGAAAGAGAGAGTATCAAATGCGGAAAGAAATAAGGAGCGAGAGCGAAAGGCAAGAAAGGGCGAGAAATCGAAAGAAATCTATAAAGAGAGAAAGAAATAGAAAGCTACACAGACAAAAAAAGACAGAAAAAACAGAGAGAAGAGAAAATGAAGGAAAGAGAGGAAGAAAGAAAGAAAAAAAGAAAGATAAAGGAAGACGTCTGCCCAGCTTCACACTTCCTCCTGGCTAGGCAACACTGGTGAGAAGCTGCGTTAATTCTTTGGCCTCTCCACTGTGTAATGCCATCGGTCCTGAGGGCATTCTAAATTAGTAAATAAACCAAAAAAATAAATTATCCACCAGTATTTCTCTTGCACATTCCGTAACACACCATTTGTCTCTCATAAGTCTGTAATTTCAAAGAAATGAAGCTCTAGTATGCGCATCCTCCTATAACCGCGTTACATCAGCTCGTACTCGAGCTGGGGTGTATCATCGTACGTAATCTTTTAGCTCGCTCGTGTGAAAATGTCAAATGGCAGCTTACGCGGTGGGCGGGGCTGTCATTTCAGAGCTGGACTGGGGCGACTCCTGTCGGGCCGGCTGAAATTCATCCATGGAACATAATTTGTAACACTATACAAACGTACACTTATAGATATCGGTGATTATTCACTTGATGCGTGCTAGTGCGCTGCCTACCTGTGTCACTGGTCATTTGGTTTTCTTCAGTTCTTTCGCACACACACACACACACACGCACGCACACATACACACACAAATATATACAGGGTGTTTCAGCTAAAAAGCACCACGTATTAAAAATATTAAACATGGGTGCTACGCGTCTCCAATTAGCGCAGTATTGTTCTGAGCCATATAGAGCACGTTAGAATATTTTTTTGCAGTCCGCCAAGCTCGGTAATTAACAAAGATTGCTTAATGAACTTGTTAAATATTAACTCTAGAGAAAAATTTTCAATACAAAAGTTGTAGCGCTTGTTCAGAAACACCGAATTTTTTAATCTATGCTAAGATGACTCCACTGCTTAATTTTTTTCCGGCCTTTCTTTAAAGCGCGCGAATATTTAAAAAATATACCACGTGACTACCGCAAACCGCGCGGCGCTTTTAGTGCCCTCAAATGTAAGTTAAACGAATTATCAAAGGGTGCTTCGCGCACGCAGATCGATGGAACAGGTTATCGGTGACTGCGATGGACGTTAAGCGACAAACTGAGCATACCGTTTCAACAACAACAACAACAACAACACAACAACAAACTTCTTCAACGAAAAAGCGGCAGCCATTGAGCAAATGACACATGAGACCAAGGCAGAACCCTTCCCCTACTAGAGAGGCATGGGAGGCAGCCCTACTCAATTGCTCAGGCCTGGAGTCTCAACGGGCTCTAGTCCAACGGGCGCGGGTAGCGGCGTTGTCCAGCGGAGTCCCGGAATAAGGACTCCCCCTATGTAAAGGGTCCTTTTGGGCCTGCAAACTCTCATTTTATTGAATAAAAGTTTTTCACACACACACACACACACATTTGATTCGGCGTAGGCGTTCTTCTTATCTTTTCGCACCAATGAAGAAACGCATTGGAAGGGGCGAGGGTGAATGCCTGATGAAGGACCGAGATAAAAGATTCAGTCAGACGTGGCGGCCGCTCTTTCGTAGAGTTTCTTTTGCTTTAGACGGTACGCCCCTACCATCATTTAGCGTCCATCGTAGTCACCGGTAGCCTGCTCAATCGACCTTGGTGCGCGAAGCAGCCTTTGATAATTCGTTCAACCTACATTTGAGGGCAGTAAAAGCGCCGCGCTTTAAAGAAGGGCCGGAAAAAAAATTAGGCAGGGGAGTTATCTCAGCGTAGATTAAGAAATTCAATGTTTCTGAACAAGCGCTTCAACTTTTGTATTGAAAATGTTTCTCTAGAGTTAATATTTAACAAGTTCATTAAGCAATCTTTGTTAATTACCGAGCTTGGCGGACTGGAAAAAAATATTCTGACGTGCTCTGTAAGGCTGAGAACAGTACTGCGCCAATTGGAGAGGCGTAGCACCTATGTTTAATATTTTTAGTAGTTGGTGCTTTTTAGCTGAAACACCCTGTATATCGGGTGACGCAGCTATCTTTAGCCAAGGGTTACAAAATACGGTATTCGAGGCTGGCGAGTGCAATCAGTTGCGAATTGCTGAGGGTCACCTTGCGCACTAGTGACATTACTTTGTTTTGTATTTAATTGTTTGTTAATTAGCATCGTGTAAATAAATTGGTAAAAATTGACTTCACGCAAAAAAAATGCGACTTCCACAGTACTAGAGCGCCTTGAGAAACCCCCATTCCATTATTTGCGATAAAGAAAGGCTCCCGTACAGCATTTTTTTCCAAGCGGCAAGGAAAGCACGCGAACAACAAAAAGAACCACGTGACATTCGCCCATGGAATGAAACGTTATTTCAGACCTGCCTTAATTGTGATACGCTCATTAATCACGGTCTCCAAATGGCGATGTATTTTGTTCCCGCTGAATCGGTATGGCGAAGACATGTTTAATTCTAGTTCCTATTGCATGAGCAGCGTTGACGGAACAGACTGGGAGCCCACAGAAAATAGCAAAATTTGCAGTAGGGATTTCGTGGGAAATGCTAAGGCCAGTGAACAGGAGCACCCAGCCTGCCTGCCAACGATTTTCCATCTCCTTACAAGAAGGCTGGTACAGCTCGCTCATGTGAGCGTTACGAAAGGTTCGGTAAAATTTATGCGTGTTGTGCATGTTGTTTAGGCTTGACAGCGACGAGTATTCCGTTCGTTCTAGACGTACTCGATTCACAGTTTATATCTTTAGGGCTGGTGTTCCTTTTTAGCGCGTGTCATGCTCGTATGTTATTTTGGCTAGCATTATATAACAAAATCATCGTGGTAAAATCAGTTTTCTACATCTCTGCAGGTACACGGCCATTGCCGCAGCGTGCTTCCACTAGCCGGCTAAGCCTGCTCTGCAGTCGCAGGTCGCGTCAATGACGCATCTGTTTCGAGAGATCTTCAAAACAATAAAACAGAATGAAATAAAACGAGACTTCAATAAAAGTGCTTATTTACTGTCAATTTCATGGTCTGCGACGGTGCGTTGATGCCCGGTCGGGACACACTGACCTGTCACCACGCTTCCGTCCGAAGCGACAAGTTCTTTAACATTATGTACATGACCTGCCATCCTACAGAAGCTTGCCTTTATCAATGATTACTCCCCAGAAAAATTTATCCAAACCTTCGACGGCCTGAAAAGCAGCCAGCAGTTGCAGAAGAACGCACGCAGACGACACCGTGCTTGCAAAAGCGGCCGCGCGTGTGGTCCGAGAGAGAACGCTATCACCCCAGGGACGCGGAAACGGCCGCGTTGGCGCTGAACGCCGCCGCGCTGGTGGAGCCGCCTATGCAAGCGCAGTGTGCCCATACGTTAAACAGTGCTATAGCTGCCAGACATCAATATACATTGTGCAAACACTCTTATATCAATGTACAGTAAACAATAAGTTGCTTCTGTAAGGGCACGCTTTACTTTCGTGTTATTCTGATTCCTATGACGGAGGGATCAACCATCGTTTTTTTTTTTATTATTATCTCCCTCCCACCTGCCCGGCCCAGTAAAGGAACGCGTGCATATTTACGCCACAAATTGTTCTTCTGGATGTGCCGTCATACAGTATCACACCGATCATCAGCGGCGTGTTGGCACTACCACTCCCCTCGGTGCCATTGCCAACACAACATTCATATGAGCACCGCACCTGCTGACATAACTCGCTGGCATGCAGTTTTGCCCAGTTTGTGTACCGCGAGCGTGATCACTTTTACTTCTAGGGCACCTGTACTTACCACAACACGTAGAAACTGCTAATGTGTAAGTATTGCCGGTTTCACGCAAAAAAAGATGTGAAAAAAAGGGGTGAGTGCGACGTATGATGCTAGGTTTATTTATTCGCATGATGTTCTGCAAGAATATTGTCACGTAAAATCATTTCTTTGTAGAAAAACCGTCGAATATTGTTATGAAATAAAAATGTTTTCGCTTAAAAGCCAGCATTCAATCGTCACTGTAAAACAGTTGTGTCGGTACCAGTACAGCAGCATCAATGTAACCAAATGAAGCACACACATTCATTCCGAACTGCGCCAATAAGCTACTTATAAGTAATTGTATTAAAAGGCTAAGCACTTTACCAAATATCATGACCTGCTGAACCTAACTGATCAATTATGACTGGATACAGTAAGTAAAAAGCCAAACAGCAGGTTAGTGCCAACAGGCGCCCATAGTAGGGCTCCAAATGATCCACTTACCTCTTCTGCATTTTGAGGAAGTATCCGTCCGCGCCGGTATTTAACCATCTCATAAATGAATTTTGTAGCCTTCTATGCTTTGGAGTGAACCTGCAGAAGGAATAGGGCATCTCATTACGGCAAAGGCACGCAGTGCAAGAAAGCAACATAGAAGCATAACCTAAACAAAGGAGAGGACAACGTAAATTCAAAATAGAAAATAATCTAGCCCCAAACATAAAAAATCACAGCATATCCACGGGGTGAATGATGATGAGTGGGGCGAAGCTACGGAGGGAATCATCTGTAAACCGTGAAACTCTTCCGTGAAATGCGCCCAGTACATAATATAAAGAGTGTGAAACATCGTGTATATATTAAACATCAAACTTTTATTGTACTGCTGGTTTACGTGGTCCCTTCATTATCACTTGTGATCGGTGAAATGCAAGGAAGAAGTCCGCTCCCGAGCGAAAGAGCGCCAAGAGCGACCGCACTCCCCGCTCGCCCTGTGCGAATTAAAGGCAAGGCTAGAGGGAAGACAGGACGCGCGTTCCACGACGCGAGGTCGGTAGCACGCCCAACGAAAGCCAACGGAACGCGATCGTGCAAGTGCTCCGGCTTCGCATCGCCTCATGGTTCCATTTAGCGTCCCAAAACCAAACATATTGCTCAAGGTGTGCCTTGCGTTTTTCGTAGAAATAATTTCTTTATCATGTACATTAAGACGAAAAGTTGAAAGCTCACTAGAGTGTATCGCCCGCAAAGTATGTCTTTTAGTGTGATTTAACTCTCGTACGGCAGGGTCCTCGCGCCGTTGCCGGTCCACCTCGCCCGTTGACGATCGGGCGAGGTGGCTACATGCAACTACTACTACTACACTTTAAGAAAAACATCTGGCGTTCTTTCGTTCTGCTTTTACAAAACATCTGGCGTCTTTCGTTGGTTTATTTCATCAATCAACGGCGTTTTGAACAAAATTTTTATTGTTTAATCACGCACAGGAGAAATCTCACCAGGCACTACCTTGGAGGTAAACAATGGCTGCTAATGGCAATGAGAGACAGAAGAAGTCGGCTTTTAGCTAACACTTACACTTCTACTTCTACTAACGTTTCCTACTGGAACATGCCAATGGCTGCTAATGGGGAATGAGAGACAGAAGAATTCGGCTTTTAGTTAACGCGCACGCTGCGAATTTTTTATTGTTCAACAACGCACAGGAGAAATCTCCCACCGGCACCACCTTGGAGGTCAAAGCGTAAGACTTGTTACTCACTACTACGACCACGACGACTACGAGGGACGAACGGGTGCCGCCTTAAGGAGCTTCGCGCCTAAAAAAAAACAATCAATGTGGATGACTTACAAGTATACAGTCTGAGCCGAAAAGGTTCGCCTTCTGAGCAGTGTTGGCGGTAACGCGTTACAAGTAACGGCGTTACCGGTAACGCGTTACTTTTTTCGGTAACTTAGTAACGTACTCGTTACTATTTAGGAACTGTAACGGGTAACGTACTTACGTTAACATTTTTCGGTAACGTGAGGTGTCACGTTACTCGTTACTTTTTTTTTAATTATCCCGGAAGTTTTACACAAAATTCCCTTGTCTCATAGGCGCCACTATTCCAGAGATCGCCCCGACGTTCTATTGTCGCAGCGGCGTACGCATGCCTGCCGGCCAGGCGTTAAGAATAGACTGTTGGGCGAGTTGGTAATTCATGATGAATGAAAATAGCGCGAAAAAACGTAGGGCGAGAAGAAGAAGGCTATAGAACAAGCGCTTGTGCTGTAGCCTTCTTTGTCTCGTCCTACATTTTTTCGCGCTACTTTCATTCCCCAGGCGTTAAGAGTACCATCCAATGGGCCCTTCGAGTGCCTATTTAGTGTAGGTGCGGACGTATTCATTAGAAGAAAGGCAATTTGTCCGATGACAGCTTTGAAATGCAGCTGTTGCTTTATTTCTACAAGAAGCTGTAGTTATTACAAAATTCTCCTTGCAATAATCTAGCGATGGTTATCAACTTTGTTTTCAAATTGAAATTTGCTTCTTTCTATCGGCAACTGCGGGTACACATTTCTATATTTACCCAATTTTTCAGCGAACGAGGCTGACCTTGAACATCTTCACATAAACGCTCGCAATTTTGAGGCAAGTATACAGATTTTTCAAGGGACAAAAATACATATGTGTGCAAATCTTTTTCCCCAAAACTAAGCCTTTTAAGCATTTCTTTGACTATTTGATCATCTGTCATGTTAATAGAAGCGCACCGTCAGAACCACTGGATTTACCATATGCCACAGAGTAAGCAGCCATCACACGTAACTGCACAGGCGACTTTAGGTCACCACTATTGCCAAGCACTGGGGCTGCCGAGGGGGGGGGGTTGGGGGGTTCAACCCTCCTCCCCCCTCACCCCGTAAATATTTCAATTTTCCATGTGCTTATGTACAGGCACACATACAAACGGGCGCACAACTATACATACATAAAGTATGGCTTAACGCCCACAACCCCACACCCGAAAAAAATTTCTGGCTACGCTCCTGTTGCCATTCTACGACACATTTGTGCAAACTGTTCTTTTTAAACCGGTACTTCGCCCAAAAATTGTCGTTTGTGATAGAAGTTCTGTGTGAATTATAAATATCAGCTTTGTAAAAATGTTATTTGGGGTTCCTACAGTGGAAATGCGGTGAATAAAATTTCTGACCATAGAGTAACGGCAGAAGTAACGTCCGTTACTTTTTAAGGGTAACTGTAATGGTAACGCGTTACCTTTTATAAGAGGTGACGCAGGGCGGTAACGCGTTCCTTTTTTGTTAGCGTAACGAGTAACGTATTTAGTTACTTTTTTTCGGTAACGCCTACAACACTGATTCTGAGCCATCCTCAACCTATCGATAATTCCGCGGTCTGGGGTGTAGTTTATGGCAGTAATTTGTGCACGCCATGCAACGGCACTGCAGATTTATTGCCTTTACCTATGCTAATTATCAATCCTTGATGTCAACATTGCCGTGCCATACAGGCAACGCATCTGAATGCTAGAAGTAATATACGGTTATACTCAACGCCATTAGTATAGACTACATTCGACTGAGCGCATAAATAAACGTCGTTAACAAAGCAGGCACTGTATGTTGCAAGCATCGGACTGCTCGTTACATATAGGGTTCGATATACCTAGGCAAACATTCCCAACATACTGTATGTGTGCTATCACCCTCTGTAAAGTCGTTTGCGCCTCACGGCGCACGCACGTCTCGACGATTAGCCGCAGTTAGGTTTAACACCCGCCAAACGAGAGGTGTCGTTGTGATCGCGCGGTGTAAGGTGGCGCCGCTCTCTCGGCGAGGATAGACCGGCGTACAGAAAACAGCAGCGAGCCTCTTGAGTTTTGCAGCGGGTGTGGACGGACGGCTCTCAGCGGGATCCATGCGTATGGTTCCGCGGGGCGGGCGCACGGGCCCTCATGGTGATTCAGACGTAGGTGACGCCGCATGTGTGCATTGTATATGTTATGCTTTCTGTGAATTGGCATTGTATAAGGTTACTTAGCGTGCACTAATTAAGTATTAGATTCGGCTGGCGAGTTAGTTGTCGTAAAAGTGGTTAATAAGCGTGTACATGGTTGTTGCTCGACGGCGTGAACTGTCTGCGTGTGTTCCCAGAGTGTGACATCCTTCAGACACCACACTGGTGCCCAGCGTGCCCTTGGAACATCGGACATGCGATATACAGTGAACTAGATGTCATGACACGAATGCCTTCATTCGCCTCAAAGGCAAACTAGGCGATGTATCGAGCTTTTTTTGCTGGCTGCTTCGCATTGCAAGGATTCCCACAATGCGTCGCATCTGCCGGATTTTTTTTTATTTCAAAGCCTGTGCAAGGGTGACAAGGCCAACGATAGCGATTAATCCTCGTCATGGTAAATCTCGTCACTGGCTAACGTTATGTTATGTGCATAAAAAATGTTATTGACACACGATATCGTAGCGCCATCAAGTACAATAGATTAGCCATCGCCACATCTTCTAAGGTTGTGACTGACAGTTAATGCTATAAGGCGCATCAAGTACGTGGCCGGGTTTGACTTTGCTTTTTGACCACGTGGCTTGGATGGGGGAAGAAGCTGCATTAAACAGCCTGACAAGTCCCACATCCCCGGGTTCGCTGTGGGGCATCAAGGCGGCAAAAGCAAAATACATCTCATGAGGTTGTCGACGAACAATACAGATGCTGTGTGCATTGAAAGAAAAATGTGACAAAATAGAGAAATGTTCCTAAGGGCATGCTGAATAATGCCTATTAGAAAGTAGAAACGTTAAAGAGCGTGCGCACCATGTCATAAAGTATTTTGAAATTATTCAGTGTATTCGGCAAGCTACAAATTAACGCTTGAAAACAATACCTGGTACGTGGCAGCGGAACATACCAGTGTTAGAGTTCCAGTTCAGGGGCATAGTAGGATTTAGTTGTAGGTTAGCTATGGCTGTATGTAACCGCGACTTTTTAACGGCATCAGACTTAAGGGAAAGTAACAATGTGTACTCGTAGACTAGGACTAATTGAATTATTTCATGCTCAACGATTATTTCGGAAGTCTGGGCCTTAAATGGAAACTTTGCAACAGAACAGTGAACCTAACTAGTGATGTCTTATTATAACCTTCAAAGTTTACTGCTGCTGGGAGCGAGTTCAAGAATCCTGGAACACAAATTTCATTGAAGAAAGAGAGAAAGTGCCACTAATGCATGGAAGAGCACTCACGGCGTTGTGACATTCAGATGCAGTCTGGCTCGTGTGGCTGCAAGGCAAAACTAAACTGAGTGCGACTCAAGCAGCGCTGTGTGTAACAACTCATATGACGGTTGCCACTTGGTAAAGAACATAAGAGCGACTGGCCGGCGCTACGACACTTGAATATGTGAGCTGTGTTCCACAGCTCACAGTAACAAGTTCCATGTTGACGTGTACGTTCTTGGCTGAAGTAAAGCCCGCTGGGGCTTTCAAAGTTTAAGCGAAAGAATAGTAGCTTTTAGACGCATATCAGGGCAAGCTATGAAAGAAAAACTTCAGAAAGAAAAGGGATAAATGTCCTTGCTTCCTAGTTTTCGCTAGTATGCATCCCTTTGACGTCAACCAACTAGCTCCGCAAGAAGTCTTACTCAATAGCAACCAAGCGCTGGCACGACATCTTAAAATACCGTTCCGAATATCTCTTTCCGTGTGAATAATAGAAAGAAAACTGTAAGCGACAGACAAAAAATATGTATACCCGCTATTTCATTACACTGTGTGTCCACGACTATATGTAACTGTGGTGTCCATGACGTTGGCATAAATGAGAGTAATTGGACAGGCGTGTAAAACAAGTAATAAAACCTGTCCAAACATAACCGCTTCAGAAAAATAATTGAATCGGTCACAGCATGCCTATTGCACCCTATGGCCAAAATGTGGCCGCGAAGCATTTCATTAATGCGGTTGTGCATTTAACTGACAAAACGTATTAAATTTAACGCACGGTAGCCGTCGTGCTTAAAATGTGAATGAGCAATAATGAAATTCTGGAGATCACTAGAGTTCCATGATAAAATTTTTTAAAGCTTGCGAGGAAAGTAGGTTGATTGTTATCTTGCGTTATGTGGGTGGAATGAGAGTGTGCCAGCAAGTCCGCATTAATACACTTTGAGCAGAGCATACCCTAGCCTGCACACTATAATATAGCAAGGGGTTGAGAAAAGGAATTGAGGGTGAGGACAAAGTTGTAAGGCTGAGAAGGAGGCTAAGAAGGAGGGCGAGATTAGCACAGCACAGAAAGAAAGAGAGAGTATCAAATGGGGAAAGAAATAAGGAGCGAGAGCGAAAGGCAAGAAAGGGCGAGAAATCGAAAGAAATCCATAAAGAGAAAAAGAAATAGAAAGCTACACAGACAAAAAAAAGACAGAAAAAACAGAGAGAAGAGAAAATGAAGGAAAGAGAGGAAAAAAGAAAGAAAAAAAGAAAGATAAAGGAAGACGGCTGCCCAGCTTCACACTTCCACCTGGCTAGGCACCACTGGTGAGAAGCTGCGCTAATTCTTTGGCCTCTCCACTGTGTAATGCCATCGGTCCTGAGGGCATTCTAAATTAGTAAATAAACAAAAAAAATAAATTCGCCACCAGTATTTCTCTTGCACATCCCGTAACACATCATTTGTCTCTCATAAGTCTGTAATTTCAAAGAAATGAAGCTCTAGTATGCGCATCCTTCTATAACCGCGTTACATCAGCTCGTACTCGAGCTGGGGTGTATCATCGTACGTAATCTTTTAGCTCGCTCGTGTGAAAATGTCAAATGGCAGCTTACGCGGTAGGCGGGGCAGTCAGTTCAGAGCTGGACGTGGGCGACTCCTGTCGGGCAGGCTGAAATTCATCCATGGAACATAATTTGTAACACTATACAAACGTACACTTATAGATATCGGTGATTATTCACTTGATGCGTGCTAGTGCGCTGCCTACCTGTGTCACTGGTCATTTGGTTTTCTTCAGTTCTTTCGCACACACACACACACGCACGCACACATACACACACAAATATATACAGGGTGTTTCAGCTAAAAAGCACCACGTATTAAAAATATTAAACATAGGTGCTACGCGTCTCCAATTAGCGCAGTATTGTTCTGAGCCATATAGAGCACGTTAGAATATTTTTTTGCAGTCCGCCAAGCTCGGTAATTAACAAAGATTGCTTAATGAACTTGTTAAATATTAACTCTAGAGAAAAAAATCACAGCATATCCACGGGGTGAATGATGATGAGTGGGGCGAAGCTACGGAGGGAATCATCTGTAAACCGTGAAACTCTTCCGTGAAATGCGCCCAGTACATAATATAAAGAGTGTGAAACATCGTGTATATATTAAACATCAAACTTTTATTGTACTGTTGGTTTACGTGGTCCCTTCATTATCACTTGTGATCGGTGAAATGCAAGGAAGAAGTCCGCTCCCGAGCGAAAGAGCGCCAAGAGCGACCGCATTCCCCGCTCGCCCTGTGCGAAATAAAGGCAAGGCTAGAGGGAAGACAGGACGCGCGTTCCACGACGCGAGGTCGGTAGCATGCCCAACGAAAGCCAACGGAACGCGATCGTGCAAGTGCTCCGGCTTCGCATCGCCTCATGGTTCCATTTAGCGTCCCAAAACCAAACATATTGCTCAAGGTGTGCCTTGCGTTTTTCGTAGAAATAATTTCTTTATCATGTACATTAAGACGAAAAGTTGAAAGCTCACTAGAGTGTATCGCCCGCAAAGTATGTCTTTTAGTGTGATTTAACTCTCGTACGGCAGGGTCCTCGCGCCGTTGCCGGTCCACCTCGCCCGTTGACGATCGGGCGAGGTGGCTACATGCAACTACTACTACTACACTTTAAGAAAAACATCTGGCGTTCTTTCGTTCTGCTTTTACAAAACATCTGGCGTCTTTCGTTGGTTTATTTCATCAATCAACGGCGTTTTGAACAAAATTTTTATTGTTTAATCACGCACAGGAGAAATCTCACCAGGCACTACCTTGGAGGTAAACAATGGCTGCTAATGGCAATGAGAGACAGAAGAAGTCGGCTTTTAGCTAACACTTACACTTCTACTTCTACTAACGTTTCCTACTGGAACATGCCAATGGCTGCTAATGGGGAATGAGAGACAGAAGAATTCGGCTTTTAGTTAACGCGCACGCTGCGAATTTTTTATTGTTCAACAACGCACAGGAGAAATCTCCCACCGGCACCACCTTGGAGGTCAAAGCGTAAGACTTGTTACTCACTACTACGACCACGACGACTACAAGGGACGAACGGGTGCCGCCTTAAGGAGCTTCGCCCCTAAAATTTTCAATACAAAAGTTGTAGCGCTTGTTCAGAAACACCGAATTTTTTAATCTATGCTAAGATGACTCCCCTGCTTAATTTTTTTCCGGCCTTTCTTTAAAGCGCGCGAATATTTAAAAAATATACCACGTGACTACCGCAAACCGCGCGGCGCTTTTAGTGCCCTCAAATGTAAGTTAAACGAATTATCAAAGGGTGCTTCGCGCACGCAGATCGATGGAACAGGTTATCGGTGACTGCGATGGACGTTAACCGACAAACTGAGCATACCGTTTCAACAACAACAACAACAACAACAACAAACTTCTTCAACGAAAAAGCGGCGGCCATTGAGCAAATGACACATGAGACCAAGGCAGCATTTGATTCGGCGTAGGCGTTCTTCTTATCTTTTCGCACCAATGAAGAAACGCATTGGAAGGGGCGAGGGTGAATGCCTGATGAAGGACCGAGATAAAAGATTCACTCAGACGTGGCGGCCGCTCTTTCGTAGAGTTTCTTTTGCTTTAGACGGTACGCCCCGACCATCATTTAGCGTCCATCGTAGTCACCGGTAGCCTGCGCAATCGACCTTGGTGCGCGAAGCAGCCTTTGATAATTCGTTCAACCTACATTTGAGGGCACTAAAAGCGCCGCGCTTTAAAGAAGGGCCGGAAAAAAATTAGGCAGGGGAGTTATCCCAGCGTAGATTAAGAAATTCAATGTTTCTGAACAAGCGCTTCAACTTTTGTATTGAAAATGTTTCTCTAGAGGTAATATTTAACAAGTTCATTGAGCAATCTTTGTTAATTACCGAGCTTGGCGGACTGGAAAAAATATTCTGACGTGTTCTATAAGGCTGAGAACAGCACTGCGCTAATTGGAGACGCGTAGCACCTATGTTTAATATTTTTAGTACTTGGTGCTTTTTAGCTGAAACACCCTGTATACCGGGTGATGCAGCTATCTTTAGCCAAGGGTTAGAATATACGGTATTAGAGTCTGGCGAGTGCAATCAGTTGCGAATTGCTGACGGTCACCTTGCGCACTAGTGACATAATTTTGTTTTGTATTTAATTATTTGTTAATTAGCATCGTTTACCTAAATTGGTAAAAATTGACTTCACGCAAAAAAATGCGACTTCCACAGTTCTAGAGCGCCTTCAGAAACCCCCATTCCATTATTTGCGATAAAGAAAGGCTCCCGTACAGCATTTTTTTCCAAGCGGCAAGGAAAGCACGCTGACTACAAAAAGAACCACGTGACTTTCGCATTCGCGCTGCATCGATCGTGCTGCTCTCGGCCGTGGTTTGAGCGAACGAAATCAGCTGTGGCCGCGACTCACCGGCTCCGTTGCAGCGGTAGGCCGATAAGTTGGCGGTGGTTTCTTGGCCAGCGTCAACGAATTGACGCGCTTGACGGTGCAAGTTGTAGCGAGCACCGCTTGACCACCGCCCTTTCTGTTATCAACGCGGAAAAACCGGCCACACCTACCGCCGCTGCCAGTACCACCATCACACTACAGCACTACATTATGTAATTTTACTGGACACTATATTTATGGTCGCAGACATTTAAATGCGCAGCATATAGGACAGGGGCAGTGCCCATTGCTGTACATTAAGGCGAAAGCCTTAGATTCCTCATCAAACACGAATAGTGACGAAACACTTGAAGTGAAATATGTGCCTTTTATTTCTCCCTGGCAAAAAAAAAAAAGAAACTGTCTAGGTAAAGTGTCATGGCTGTTCCATTTCAGCAGCTTGTTAATGAGTTATTCGTTCTGAATTCACAGTCAACCTGTTTCTAGTTACGTTTCCTCTCCTAGTATGCAAATCTCGAAAATGTATGCTCTCGTGCATATGTGGTAGAAAACTGCACCAAAAAGCTTTGCAGCGATATCAGAGAAGGGGAAACATAAGCCAGCTCTGCCACTGTGCATGGATGTTAAACAGAAAATATACCAAAAATCAGAAGGTGCAACTGTCAAGGGACATAGTACGCCTCCAAAAAAACGCTTTTATTTCCGAAGATGGGATTCGAGGGCTCGTAAAAGGGCTTCGCGGACTACCTGGGGTCCGTGGACCCCTATTTGAGAAGCTCAGCGCTAACTATGACCTCACACTTTTGCTACCATCACTTGTGCATTCCTCTTGGTGTCGTTATGCGTTGTGGAATTCTCGTCATTCAGAGCTGTGCTGTATGCTGATGGACCACACACCACTCCAGATCGTTTTTCTTATGTCATCACCCTTGATGTGCAAGTACAATTCATGTCAAAGTCGTGTTTGACTTTGAAGGCGAATGGCTTCAGTGTCTCGTTGCGCGGTAGTCTTGACAGAATCACGGAAGGTGAGTGAAGTAGCACAAAAACACGCGTGACCTTCTACGAGCGAGCGGTGTCTGGTGAAGAAACGGCTGTTGTGACACCATCAAGGAACGTCACATGACGGCATCACATGCTCTCATTACATCATCACGTGATATTTTCTCTTGGTCTAAGGTGGGCCGAAGGTAGTGAAACACCACGTGACGTGCAGAAAGCTTCAGAGGGAAGACAGAACAATACACTCGACCTCGACACGAGAACGATGAGGCAATTTGCCTGTCACCCTGTGGCTTGTCATTTCTTGTTGTTAGGCTTGTTATGTCTTGTGAGAAGTGTGGTCTCCGACTGGATATGTTCATTCATTAGCGAGTGTTCAGCGAACTATGGCGTTGAAGTCAGAGGCGTCATCAGGGGCGGGGGGTTCAAACTCCCCCAAAATTTTCAATTTTTCACATGGATATATACACGAACACAAAAAACACACGCACAAACATACAAAAAGTGTGGTTGAAACCGCCGGAAAAATTTCTGGCTACGCTACTGGTTGAAGTTTTGGAGTTTGAGACGCTGCCCAGCTGTTTATCTCTAGTTCTGTAGGGGCGATAAACGTGTAAAGTCAAAAGGGATTGAAAAATAAAATGTTTATATATTTAGTTATATATATGGACACTTCCTGTGATTGTGCTGCCCTTTTCATAAATAGAACATTACATACCTTACGGGGATGAAGCTTAATGTATTTCTTATGAAATGGTGTGCTATGATATCCAAGTGCGCACAGCGCACGCCTTGCAATAGGTTAAACTGATTGCATTGATGGCAAGGCCTACCGTCAGTGCCGCGGACGAACACTTTTGGCTAAACCTTAAGGATACGGTTAGGGAAAAAAAATGTGGTGTTATTAGGCTATAGCGGCAGCACGAGAAGATCTAAATAAAACGTCTTGTATTCAAATTAAACGGGCAGCTCTGGTAAACGACGAATCCGAACCCTACCGACGATCCTTCACCAAACATGCAGGACATTTTCGAAAAGTAATGACGGGACAGCGAAAAATATAGCAACCAGCATCTGCACCTTCAACCTTACAATCGGTGCGCGATTGGCGCTAAACTACGCACACACGAACATCTGCATACAACACCGTGTGCGCCAACACATTGCCATTGTCAAAAATGTTTCGCCAAGTGCAAGGGTGACAAGGCCAACGATAGCGATTAATCCTCGTCATGGTAAATCTCGTCACTGGCTATAGTTATCTTACGTGCATAAAAAATGTTATTGACCTACGATATCGTAGCGCCATCAAGTCCAATAGATTAGTCATCGCCACATCTTCTAAGGTTGTGGCTGACAGTTAATGCTATAAGGCGCATAAAGTACGTGGCCGGGTTTGACTTTGCTTTTTGACCACGTGGCTTGGATGGGGGAAGAAGCTGCATTAAACAGCCTGACAAGTCCCACATCCCCGGGTTCGCTGTGGGGCATCAAGGCGGCAAAAGCAAAATATATCTCATGAGGTTCTCGACGAGCAATACAGATGCTGTGTACATTGAAAGAAAAATGTGACAAAATAGAGAAACGTTCCTAAGGGCATGCTGAATAATGCCCATTAGAAAGTAGAAATATTAAAGAGCGTGCGCACCATGTCATAAAGTATTTTGAAATTATTCAGTGTATTCGGCAAGCTACAAATTAACGCTTGAAAACAATACCTGGTACGTGGCAGCGGAACATACCAGTGTTAGAGTTCCGGTTCAGGAGCATAGTAGGATTTAGTTGAAGGTTACCTATGGGTGTATGTAACCACGCCTTTTTAACGGCATCAGACTTAAGGGAAAGTAACAATGTGTACTCGTAGACTAGGACTAATTGAATTATTTCATGCTCAACGATTATTTCGGAAGTCTGGGCGTTAAATGGAAACTTTGCAACAGAACAGTGAACCTAACTACTCATGTCTTATTATAACCTTCAAAGTTTACTGCTGCTGGGAGCGAGTTCAACAATCCTGGAACACAAATTTCATTGAAGAAAGAGAGAAAGTGCCACTAATGCATGGAAGAGCACTCACCGCGTTGCGAGATTCCGATGCAGTGTGGCTCGCGTCGCTGCAAGGCAAAACTAAACTGAGTGCGACTCAAGCAGTGCTGTGCGTAACAGCTCATATGACGGTTGCCACTTGGTAAAGAACATAAGAGCGACTGGCCGGCGTTACCATACTTGAATATGTGAGATGTGTTCCACAGCTCACAGTACCAAATTCCATGTTGACGTGTACGTTCTTGGCTGAAGTAAAGCCCGCTGGGGCTTCCAAAGTTTAAGCGAAAGTATAGTAGCTTTTAAACACATATCAGGGCAAGCTATGAAACAAAAACTTCACAAAGAAATGGGATAAGCGTCCTTGCTTCCTAGTTTTCGCTAGTATGCATCCCTTTGACGTCAACCAACTAGCTCGGCAAGAAGTGTTACTCAATAGCAACCAAGCGCTGGCACGACATCTTAAAATACCATTCCGAATATTTCTTTCCGTGTGAATAATAGAAAGAAAACTATAAGCGACAGACAAAAATATGTATACCCGCTCTTTCATTACACTGTGTGTCCACGACTATATGTAACTGTGGTGTCCATGACGTTGGCATAAATGAGAGTTATTGGACAGGCGTGCAAAACAAATAATAAAGCCTGTCCAGACACAACCGCTTCAGAAGAATAATTGAATCGGTCACACCATGCCTATTGCACCCTATGGCCAAAATGTGCCGGCGAAGCATTTCATTTATGTGGTTGTGCATTTAACTGAAAAAACGCATTAAATTTAACGCACGGTAGCCATCGTGCTTAAAATGTGAATGAGCAATAATGAAATTCTGGAGATCATTAGAGTTCCATGATAAAATTTTTTAAAGCTTGCGAGGAAAGTAGGTTGGTTGTTAACTTGCGTTATGTGGGTGGAATGGGAGTGCGAACATAATGCGAGTTAGGTTGTGATCCGCAGGTTGGGGAATCGAATCCTGGCCGCGGCGGCTGCATTTTCGTTGGAGGCGAAAATACTCGAGACCCGTATGCTTGTATTTAGAAGCACGTGCAAAACCCGCGGCTGGTCTATAGTTCCGGAGCCCTCCACTATGGCGTCTCTCATAATCGCATCGTGGTGTTAGGACGTCGGACCCCGACAATTATTAGGTGAGGTCGTGCATTTACTGTAACTACAGCTGTCATTGGAAATATAACTGGAAATGTTTTAGGATGTCTTCGGCTGCTATTCATAAATGGCATGATGCGCCGTAACATAATACATAGAGAAGTAGGACTATCGGAACATATTTAGCGTGAAGGAAGAAGATTGCGATAACTCTCACAGTTCTTTTTTAGATTTTCTGATTAAAAAAAAGACCACAAGATGTAGTGACTCACAGATCTGTAATGTACAGAATCCACATATCCTCGTTGTTACAGAAAACGGTGCCTTTGTATCGCTCGAAGACCTTCTCGGCGGCGACATCCGTGTTTGTTCCTGTGCTGCTTTGTGATAGGAGACCGGCTATCTGGCTGACCTCTTTAGGCTCTGTAATAACGTTGAACAGGAAGCAATATTTCATGAGCTCGTTTATCCGGCTGCGGAAGTGAAGCTATTAATGCAGTGTGTCCACGAGTAAGCCTAGTGCACTAGGACACTGCGTGACACTGTTGCCTTCCACTAACTCAATACTAATGCAGCCGTGATTGGGAAATTTTAGAAATTAGAGGTTACGTTCGTTTATCCGAACCACGTCAAGTGCAACTGCGGTGAAGGAAGGCCCAACATTCATTTAACTTAAAAATATTTTTTCGAAGGCTGCACCAATTAGCGTAGCAAAATACAACTCGATTTGTGTCATTGCCTGATTGCTAACGAAATTTTTGACCCCTGGCGGTTCACAAAGCTATCAAATCAAAATTTGAATGTTGCGTCCCTATCTTTAAAGTTGCTCTTGATATAGAGATGACGTAGCTTCTCATGTTACCGAAGCAAGGTGGTGCTGTACGCCCTAAAAGCAATAACTTCTCGTTGGGAGCAACGCTCATTTTATAGACCTATTCCATGTTTGTAAGCAGCCGTACGCGCCGTCAAGATATTTGAACTCTAATGGTGACGTCGCGGTGCGTGGACTCCGTCCAACCCAAAGCTCACCACCGTGCTCTATGATCACGTGACAACTGGCGCAGCAGCTACAAAGCTGCCTCCGACCACCGCGCGACGGGCCGCCTCCCGCGTGTTTATACAAGGGGCGGCCGCGCAGCCACGACAGACGAAGTTTTATTGACCCCAAGAAACACTCTGAAATGAACATATAAAAATAATGTGCGCGGGCCACTTTACACCTCTAGGAACATCATCAAAACATCAGGTATCTTGACGCCTCGCATGTGGCTGATTCGCGAAATGTCATCGACGTTGCTGCAGTCTCGGTAGAACGTGTACATTTCATTTTGTTAACTGATGCACGAACGCCTCTCCAACTCCAGGAAGACGCTCTTAGGTGCGATATGAAAGAGCGCGGACTAAAATTATGCACAAGTCCATAATCTTTACGGTACATCCTAGCACATAAGCAATTTTACCGGGTTAGTTACTCATGCAAACGTGACGGGCGATCTCTGTCAAATTTTCATCGGTGATGCGGCAGCGATAACGTATTAAACCATAGCTACATGCCATGGTCAAGACTGCCAGGTCACCACGGCATGTCACATTTGCCTACTGCGGGTCGCGGCTCTGTCCTTACTCTCAAGTCGAGACCGCGGAGGCGTACAGCCCGAAAACAGACATTTCATACGTGTAGTGTTTCCTGCGTGTAGTCTGACAGACATGGAAATCTCTCAATGCGCATTACACCCAGAACAGCCGTGTCCAATGCACTTGTCAGGTGTACCTAGCAGGCGCATGCTGTTTGGAGAAGCACAGACGAAGTCGCACTTTTTTACTTCGCTGCTGCGTTAATTAACCAAGCCACATTTTTAGTTCACGCGAGTACCGCAACAACCGTCTGACCCGTCTGACTTTCTCAGTTTGTAGCCATGATGAGCTAAGCTATCCACACCGCTTACGTATTTGTACTCCGAGATAGGCACGCTCACTGTGGCTACATACAAAGCTTATTCCAAAAATATTGTGCAGGACATCAGAATGACCCACTTTCGGCAAAGATAATCGCTTTTCCTATATAAAACGAACGGCGCAAACCACTCACTGTTTGCCACGAAACTTGTCAGTCGGCATCGCGGACAAGTCCCATGTTTTACATCTGCGGCAAATTGCTTGCGACGGTTTTAGTAAAAAGAAAACAAAAAATACATATCCCGCCTTCTTTGCACTTTCCTGCGTAAGTACCCACAACGCAGCTCATCAGTACACTGTTTTCGCGTTCTTAGCTCGACGGGAATTAGCGCACGACCCAGGGAAAATATAGCAGCAACTGCGGTAGGCACAGCGAGTTTTGCCTACCGCGCGAAACTAAGTGCCCGACGACAGCGCCATCACATTTTCGTGACGTGGGGAAGGTACAACGCGTACTTGTCGTCACCTTAAATTGACATTGCTTCAAGCTGGATATGCCAGTATACATGCTTGCCTCCCAGCTGAAACCAGATAGCGCCCAGTTGGCGCAGTGCTCTTTTGAATTGCTTCACAGATTTCTGGGGTCAGCTGGTTTCCAAGTGGAGTTAGTGGAAAGCACTTATCGCCATTTCATACCACTCTGTTTTCCATTCATATCTTCATCTCTTCCCATACGAATACCTGATTATTTTTTTTCTGGCGATCTACTGCCCTTTGTATTACTCACAAGTCTATTTTCGAACCTAACTTAGGCTCCAGTTTCTTTCGCCTCGAATCCTGCCCAGCCTATATAGCCTTTACAGCTCCATTTGTGAACGCCCGATCAGACCTGCCCCGCAGTCCTCTGATGCACGTCAAGCTTCGATTGCATCTCTGGCTTGAAACACACAACGAAACTTCCAAATGTAAGCCTGGAAACCACTATATACATTCATAGAGCTCGCAGCCCATCATGCTTATTATAACCCGAGAAACTGTGGAAAGTGTAGGGCTCCGTCTCAGGAGTGTGCACTTTTCAAATTGTGTTTGCTAAATGCGCAAGAAAGCGTTAGCCACTGCTATACCGCAACATCGTAGGCAATGCCGAACCAGTCTGTTACCGACCATCGGTTGCTGTTCCCTTTCTTCGTATTGGGCGCGAGGCCCGCCACTGGAAAAGCTGGCGCCACCGTCGGGGCGACGTGCTAGGCAGGATCAGCTGCGCGTGGTCTGCTTCGGAAGCACCTACGCGCGCTGAAAACGACATTCTGGAAAGCCACCTGCTCTGTGATTCCCGTGTATGGGGAACTTTTGTCGCTTCCGCTTTGCGCTTGACAACACTTGTAAGCACTGCAATGCACAGTCGCCGTCTTTGAAGCTGTCTTATATGGAAGGCCAGTACTCAGTACCACCGTGAATGACGTATGCAACGAAACCCCCTGTCACCCTTCACACGTGACCACACGACAGGAAGCTGCGTGAAGCTTGAATTTTTGAAACTTATAAATTGTAAACAGCCTTCAGCTACAACGTGCGCATATAGCTAGCACTTCTTAGAGGAAGATTCCTGCTTTGAAGTGTGGCTGCAATTGTTGGGTGTGCTTGCCTATACATTGGTCACCATAAGTTCCCGATAAGCTTACCCATAAGTTGGTCACCTCCATATCGACCCCAAAGTTAATTTAACTCATTTCAAATCCAACTTGCCCCAACCAGTACATTTATTTTCCCCTGTGGATTAGCGCACAGTGCACGTGACACGACGACATCGACCAATATGCATTATGACGTGCAAAATGTGATATTGCCGCTGTAGCGTCTAACACAAAAAATGGACCCTTCTTTCATTTCCATATTTTACAATTTTGCACGTGAATGTGCAAACGCGCACATACAAACACAAGCACAAACATACATAACGTATGGTTGAAACCCCCGGAAAATTTTCTGGCTACGCTACTGGTTGAAGTGTTCGAGTGTGTCTTGCTACCCAGCTTCTTATGTCGGGGAGATAAACGCTGCCCATCTTCTGTAGGGGAGATAAACGTGTAAAATCAAAAAGGATTGAAAAATTAAAATATTTATTTACTTAGCTATATGAACACTTCCTGTGATTGTGCTTCCCCTTTCATAAATAGAACATTATGTAGTTTACGGGATAAAGCTTAATGTATTTCTTATGAAATTATGTGCTATGGTATCCAAGTGCGCACAGCGGACGCGTTGAAATAGGTTAAACGCGTTGAAATAGGTTAAACTCTTTGCACTTTTGGCAAGGCCTACCGTCAGTGCCGCGGACGAACACTTTTGCTTCAACCTTAGTAATTCGGTTAGGTAAAAAATGTGGAGTTATCAGGCTATAGCAGCAGCGCGAGAAAATCTAAATAAAACGTCTAGTATGCAAATTAAGCGGGCAGTTCCGGTAATCGACGAATCCAAACCCTACCGATGATCCTTCACGAAACATGCAGGACATTTTCGAAAAGTAATGACGGGACAGCGAAAAATATAGCAGTCAGCATCTGTACCTTCAACCTTACAATCGGTGCGCGATTGGCGCTGAACTACGCACACACAAATATCTGCATACAACACCCTGTGCGCCAACACATTGCCATTGTCAAAAATGTTTCGCCAAGTGCAAGGGTGACAAGGTCAATAAAAGCGCCTAATCCTCGTCTTGGTAAATTTCGTCACTGGCTAACGTTATCTTGCGTGCATAACAAATGCTATTGACCTTCGATATCGTAGCGCCATCAAGTCCAATAGATTAGCCATCGCGACATCTTCTAAGGTTGTGACTAACAGTTAAGGCTATAAGGCGCAGCAAGTACGTGGCGGGGTTTGACGTTGCTTTTTGACCACGTGGCTTGGATGGGGGAAGAAGCTGCATTAAACAGCCTGACAAGTCCCACATCCCCGGGTTCGTTGTGTGGCATCAAGGCGGCAAAAGCAAAATACATCTCATGAGGTTGTCAACGAACAATACAGATTGTGTGTAATTGAAAGAAAAATGTTAAAAAGAGAGCAATGTTCCTAAGGTAATGCGCAATAATGCCTATTAAAAAGTAGAAAAATTAAAGAGTGTGCGCACCATTTCATAAGGTATTTTGAAATTGTTCAGTGTATTCGGCAAGCTATAACTTAACGCTTGAAAACAATACCTAGTACGTGGCAGCGGAACATACTAGTGTTAGAGTGCCGGTTTAGGAGCATAGTAGGATTTAGTTGTAGGTTAGCTATGGGTGTATGTATCCGCGACTTTTTAACGGCATCAGACTTAAGGGAAAGTAACAAAGTGTACTCGTAGACTAGGACTAATTGAATTATTTCATGCTCAACGATTATTTCGGAAGTCTGAGCGTTAAATGGAAACTTTGCAACAAAACAGTTAACCTAACTAGTCATGTCTTATTATAACCTTCAAAGTTTACTGCTGCTGGGAGCGAGTTCAACAATCCTGGAACACAAATTTCATTGAAGAAAGAGAGAAAGTGCCACTAATGCATGGAAGAGCACTCACCGCGTTGTGACATTCAGATGCAGTCTGGCTCGTGTGGCTGCAAGGCAAAA
The DNA here is from genome assembly GCF_013339695.2 of Rhipicephalus sanguineus. Lineage (NCBI taxonomy): Eukaryota > Metazoa > Arthropoda > Arachnida > Ixodida > Ixodidae > Rhipicephalus > Rhipicephalus sanguineus. The sequence continues at coordinate 48,161,537 of NC_051185.1, read as the reverse complement.
CTAAACTGAGTGCGACTCAAGCAGCGCTGTCTGTAACAACTCATATGACGGTTGCCACTTGGTAAAGAACATAAGAGCGACTGGCCGGCGCTACGACACTTGAATATGTGAGCTGTGTTCCACAGCTCACAGTACCAAAATTCCATGTTGACGTGTACGTTCTTGGCTGAAATAAAGTCCGCTGGGGCTTTCAAAGTTTAAGCGAATGAATAGTGGCTTTTAGACACATATCAGTGCAAGCTATGAAACAAAAACTTCAGAAAGAAATAGGATACATGTCTTTGTTTCCTAGTTTGTGCTAGTATGCATCCCTTTGACGTCAACCAACTAGCTCGGCAGGAAGTCTTACTCAATAGCAACCAAGCGCTGGCACGACATCTTAAAATACCATTCCGAATATTTCTTTCCGTGTGAATAATAGAAAAAAAAACTATAAGCGACAGACAAAAATACGTATACCCGCTATTTCATTACACTGTGTGTCCACGACTATATGTAACTGTGGTGTCCATGACGTTGGCATAAATGAGAGTTATTGGACAGGCGTGCAAAACAAATAATAAAACCTGTCCAGACACAACCGCTTCAGAAGAATAATCGAATCGGTCACACCATGCCTATTGCACCCTATGGCCAAAATGTGGCCGCGAAGCATTTCATTAATGCGGTTGTGCATTTAACTGAGAAAACGTATTAAATTTAACGCACGGTAGCCGTCGTGCTTAAAATGTGAATGAGCAATAATGAAATTCTGGAGATCACTAGAGTTCCATGATAAAATTTTTTAAACCTTGCGAGGAAAGTAGGTTGATTATTAACTTGCGTTATGTGGGTGGAATGAGAGTGTGCCAGCAAGTTCGCATTAGTACTCTTTGAGCAGAGCATACCCTAGCCTGCACACTATAATATAGCAAGGGGTTGGGAAAAGGAAGTGAGGGTGAGGACAAAGTTGTAAGGCTGAGAAGGAGGCTAAGAAGGAGGGCGAGATTAGCACAGCACAGAGAGAAAGAGAGAGTAGAAAATGCGGAAAGAAATAAGGAGCGAGAGCGAAAGGCAAGAAAGGGCGAGAAATCGAAATAAATCCATAAAGAGAGAAAGAAATAGAAAGCTACACAGACAAAAAAAGACAGAAAAAACAGAGAGAAGAGAAAATGAAGCAAAGAGAGGAAGAAAGAAAAAGAAAAAGAAAGATAAAGGAAGACGTCTGCCCAGCTTCACACTTCCTCCTGGCTAGGCAACACTGGTGAGAAGCTGCGTTAATTCTTTGGCCTCTCCACTGTGTAATGCCATCGGTCCTGAGGGCATTCTAAATTAGTAAATAAACAAAAAAAATAAATTCGCCACCAGTATTTCTCTTGCACATCCCGTAACACACCATTTGTCTCTCATAAGTCTGTAATTTCAAAGAAATGAAGCTCTAGTATGCGCATCCTTCTATAACCGCGTTACATCAGCTCGTACTCGAGCTGGGTGTATCATCGTACGTAATCTTTTAGCTCGCTCTTGTGAAAATGTCAAATGGCAGCTTACGCGGTAGGCGAGGCTGTCATTTCAGAGCTGGACGTGGGCGAATCCTGTCGGGCAGGCTGAAATTCATCCATGGAACATAATTTGTAACACTATACAAACGTACACTTATAGATATCGGTGATTATTCACTTGATGCGTGCTAGTGCGCTGCCTACCTGTGTCACTGGTCATTTGGTTTTCTTCAGTTCTTTCGCACACACACACACACACGCACGCACACATACACACACAAATATATACAGGGTGTTTCAGCTAAAAACACCACGTATTAAAAATATTAAGCATAGGTGCTACGCGTCTCCAATTCGCGCAGTATTGTTCTGAGCCATAGAGAGCACGTTAGAATATTTTTTTGAAGTCCGCCAAGCTCGATAATTAACAAAGATTGCTTAATGAACTTGTTAAATATTAACTCTAGAGAAAAATTTTCAATACAAAAGTTGTAGCGCTTGTTCAGAAACACCGAATTTTTTAATCTATGCTAAGATAACTCCCCTGCTTAATTTTTTTCGATGTTTCTCTTGCGTTTCCTTCTTCTCATTGTTCTTATTTTTGTTTTCTCGCTGTGATTGCGATGTTCTTTATAATTTTGTAATCACTGTACAGCCCCTCCTGCATGGACCACACGGTGGTCTGCAGTATTGCTAAATAAATAAATAAATAAAAAAAATAAATAATTACCGAGCTTGGCGGACTGGAAAAAAATATTCTGACGTGTTCTATAAGGCTGAGAACAGTACTGCGCTAATTGGAGACGCGTAGCACCTATGTTTAATATTTTTAGTACTTGGTGCTTTTTAGCTGAAACACCCTGTATATCGGGTGACGCAGCTATCTTTAGCCAAGGGTTATAAAATACGGTATTCGAGGCTGGCGAGTGCAATCAGTTGCGAATTGCTGACGGTCACCTTGCGCACTAGTGACATAATTTTGTTTTGTATTTATTTTTTGTTAATTAGCATCGTTTAAATAAATTGGTAAAAATTGACTTCACGCAAAAAAAATGCGACTTCCACAGTTCTAGAGCGCCTTCAGAAACCCCCATTCTATTATTTGCGATAAAGAAAGGCTCCCGTACAGCATTTTTTTCCAAGCGGCAAGGAAAGCACGCGAAATACAAAAAGAACCACGTGACTTTCGCATTCGCGCTGCAGCGATCGTGCTGCTCTCAGCCGTGGTTTGAGCGAACGAAATCAGTTGCGGCCGCGACTCGCCGGCTCCGTTGCAGCGGTAGGCCGATAAGTTGGCGGTGGTTTCTTGGCCAGCGTCAGCCAGTTGACGCGCTTGACGGTGCAAGTTGTAGCGAGCAGCGCTTGACCACCGCCCGTTCTGTTATCAACGCGGCAAAACCGGCCACACCTGCCGCCGCTGCCAGTACCACCATCACACTACTGCACTACATTATGTAATCTTACTGGATACTATCTCTGTGGTCGCAGACATTTAAATGCGCAGCATATAGGACAGGGCCAGTGCCCACTGTTGTACATTAAGGCGGAATCCTTAGATTCCGCATCAAACACGAATAGTGACGATCACTTGAAGTGAAATATGTGCCTTTTATTTCTCCCTGGCAAAAAAAAAACAAAACAAAAAAGAAACGGTCTAAGTAAAGTGCCATGGCTGTTCCATTTCAACAGCTTGTTAATGAGTTATTCGGTCTGAATTCACAGTCAACCTGTTTCTATAGTTACGTTTGCTCTCCAAGTATACAAATCTCGAAAAATATGCTCTCGTGCATATGTGGTAGAAAACTGCACCAAAAAGCTTTGCAGGGATATCATAGAGAAGGGGGAACATGAACCAGCTCTGCCACTGTGCAAGGATGTTAAGCAGAAAACATACCAAAAATCAGAAGGTGCAACTGTCAAGGAACATAGTACGCCTCCAGAAAAACGCTTTTTTTTTTCTGGGGGATGGAATTCGCGGGCCCGCAAAAAATGGCTCCGCGGAGTACCTGGGGTCGGTTGACCCACATTTGAGAAGCTCAGCGCTAACTGTAACCTCACATTTTTGCTACCATCACTTGTGCATTCTTCTTGGTGTCGTTATGCATTGTGGAATTCTCGTCATTCAGAGCTGTGCTGTATGCTGATGGACCACACCAGATGGTTTTGCTTATGTCGTCTCCCTTGATGTGCAAGTAGAATTCATGTCAAAGTCGTGTTTGACTTTGAAGGCGAATGGCTTCAGTGTCTCGTTGCGCGGTATTCTTGACAGAATCACAGTAGGTGAGTGAAGTGGCACAAAAACACGCGTGACCTTCTACGAGCGAGCGGTGTCCGGTGAAGAAACGGCTGTTGTGACACCATCAAGGAACGTCACATGACGGCATCACATGCTCTCATTACATCATCACGTGATATTTTCTCTTGGTCTAAGGTGGGCCGAAGGTAGTGAAACACCACGTGACGTGCAGAAAGCTTCAGAGGGAAGACAGAACAATACACTCGACCTCGACACGAGAACGATGAGGCAATTTGCCTGTCACCCTGTGACTTGTCATTTCTTGTTGTTAGGCTTGTTATGTCTTGAGTGTGGTCTCCGATTGGATAAGTTCATTCATTATCATTCATTATCATAGCCAACAGGTACCGAGATTCTGCAGCTACGCTGCTCCTGCACAAGAAATGCGGAAAAATAATGATCGACCAAAGGTTCCGACAAGTAGGTGAAATCTCTCCACGCCTATTCGCTGCACGTTCCGAATCTTATATGTGACTAAAATGAGGCCGCGTAGGGATGAAGTTAATGTGGAATATTTCCGGAATTTACGATTTTGAAACACCGTACTCTTATTGACGGCGACAATTCGCAAAATCTAATTTGCAAAACTGCAGTCAGAAAAAGTGTTAAAATAGGTTTGTGGAATTAGATGTGGCTATTTATTCATGGCAGGAGGAAATTCTATCTCAGATGGAAAGTTTAGCTAACCTATTTCATGCCATTTTCAACGGCAATATTTTCAAATACCAGGGTGATCGGAGCCATGGGAGCGGCGAGGACGACACTAGCAACAAAGGCGCCACAAGAGGCGTGACGTCAGACGTCTCCCGCACTGCCATTGATTGCGGCCGTCAGACCGATGCGGCACCCGCGCGACTACATCCAGCAAGTCGTATGCCCGTGCGGCGTGCCAATCCTCTCCACATGCTGTTGGAACCTGTTGAAAGTCACTTGGATGCGGCTGTTGAAGCGAACACCCGTACGGCAAATCGCATCTGAATTCGCACCATGCGTCCAGCACTTCATGTATATTGCATGACAGGGCTGGCGTAGGGTGCACTTGCTGTGGCCCTCACTAGGTTTCGCGCACTTCTCCCTCCCACCTGACCCGCCGCAGCGGTGTAGTGGATACGGTGCTCGACTGTTGGCGCGAAGATCACGAGATCGAATCCCGGCCGCGGCGGCCGTATTTTTGATGGAGGCGAAAATGCTTGAGGCCCGTAAAATGTAGGTGCACGTTAAAGAAACCAAGGTGGTCGAAAGTTCCGGAGCTCTCCACTACGGCACCCCTCATCATCATATCTTGGTTTTGGGACGTTAAATCCCAACAATTATTATTATTACTATCTCCATCCCACCTAACTTGCCCAGCAAGGGAACGCATGCACCTTCACGTCACAAATCGTTCTTCTGGATGTGCAGTGATACAGTCACCACAGAAAGCAACAGCGGCTTCGCCTCCCGTGTTGGAACTATCACTCCTCGGTGCCATTCTCAACACACTCTTGATATGAGCACTGCGCTTGCTGACAGAACGCGCTGGCATGCAGTTTTGCCCAGTTTGTGCACAGCGAGCGTGCTTTATTTATAAGGCCCCTGTACTTTCCACAACATGTGGAAACTCTTAATGTACTAGGTCTTGCCGTTTTCACGAAACAAGATGTGAGATAAATGGTAAGTTAGCGAAAGTGCGACGTATGATGCTAGGTTTATTCATTTATTCGCATGATGTTCTGCAAGATTATCGTCATGTAAAATCATTTTTTTTGTGTAGAAAAAGCGAAAAATACTGCTATGAAATAAACATGTGTTCGCTTAAACGCCAGGATTGCTTCGTCACTGTCAGATTTGTGTCGGTACCAGTACAGCAGCATCGATATAACCACATGCAGCCCACACATTCCTTCCGAACTTCGCAATAAGCTACTTCAAGGCCCGTCAGTTCCAAATATTTGTATTATAGGACTAAGCACTTTACCAAATATCACGATCTGCTGAACCTACCTGTTCAATTGACTGGATACAGTAAATAAAAAGCGAAACAGCATGCTAGTGCCAACGGGCGCCCATCGCAAGTCTGCAAATAATGATCCACCTACCACGTCGATAGTCCGCGGTGTGCTTGATGATATTATAAAGAAATTTTATGGCATGCTGGGATTTCAAATGAATCTGCAGAAGGAATACGGCATCTCAATACGGCATCTCCAAGAAATGAGGCACGCAGTGCAAGAAAGCAACAGGGAAGCATACCCTAAACAAAGAAGACGTCAACGTAAATTCAAAATAGAAAATATTCTAGCCCCATAGATAACAAAACAATCAATGTGGATGACCGATAAGCACAGATTGAGCCGAAAAGGCTCGCATTGTGAGCCACCTTCACCGTATCGATAATTAAGTGGTCTGGGGTGTAACTTATGGCAGTAATTTGTGCACGTCATGCAACAGTATTGCGGATTTATTGCCTTTACTTGTGCAATGATCAATCCTTGATGCAATTATTGCCGTGTCATACAGGCAGCGCATGTGAATGCTAGAAGTAATACAAGGTTGTCCTCAACGCCATTTATTTTAGACTACATTCGTCTGAGCTAATAAATGAACGTCTTTAACATGGCAAGCACCGTATGTTGCAAGGATCGGCCTGCTCGCTACATATAGGGTTCGATATACCTACGCAAACATTCCCACAGACTGTGGAGATGCTATCACCCTCTATAAAGTCGTTTGTGCCTCACGGCGCACGCACATCTCGCAGATTAGCCGCAGTCAATTTCAGAGCCGCCGAACGAGATGTGGCGCTGTGATCGCGCGGTGTAAGGTGGCACCGCCTTCTCGGCGAGGATAGACCAGCGTACAGCAAACTGCAACGAGTCTCTTTGGGGTTTCGCGGTGGGCGTGGACGGGTCCTCATGGTGAGTCGGACGTAGGTTACGCCACATGCGCGCATTGTATGTGTTATATTTACTGGGTACTGGCATTGTATAATGTTACTTTGCGTGCACTAGGTTAAGTACCATTTACCTGCGAAATGGCCTTTCATCACGGCTCGATATCTCATTCGTGGTTCGGGAATGGGCGCGCCTTGCAGAAATGGTACACTTCTAACATCACTTTATTCGGTCGTGAATTATTCACCTCAGAAGCAAAGTTCAGCCAACATATTTCATGCCATTGTCAACGGCGATATTGGTGAACACCAGGATGATCGGGGCCATCGGAGCGGCGAGAAAGAGACCACCAACAAAAGCGCCACAGGAGGCCTGATGTCAGACGTCTCCCGCACGGCCATTGGTTACGGCGTCAGATCGATGCGTTGTCCGCGCGACTACTCTAGGAAGTTGGCACGCCCGTGCGGCGTGCCATTCATCTCCACATGCTGTTGGAACCTGTTGGACGTGTATTGGATGCGGCTGTTGGCGCGAACAACCCATACGCAAATCACATCTGAATTCACACCATGCGTTCAGCCCTTCACGTGCATCGCATGACAGGGCTGGCGTAGAGTGCACTCGCCGTGGCGCTCACTAGGTGTCGCGCCCCCCCCCCCCCCCCACCTGACACGCCATGGTGCTCTAGCGGATACGGTGCTCGACTGCTGGCGCGAAGGCCGCGAGATCGAATCCCGGCCGCGGCGGCCGTATTTTCGATGGTGGCGAAAATGCTTGAGGCCCGTATACTTAGATGTAGGTGCACGTTAAAGACCCCCGGTGGTCAAAGGTTCCGGAGCCTTGCGCTACTGCGGACCTCACAATCATACCTTGGTTTTTGGACGTTAAATCCGAATTATAATTATTATTATCTCCCTCCCACCTGCCCTGCCCAGCAAAGGAACGCGTGCACCTCTACGTCACAAATTGTTCTTCTCGATGTGCAGTCATACAGACACCACAGAAAGCATCTGTGGCTTCGCCTCCCGTGTTGGCGCTATCACTCCTCGGTGCCATTCCCATCACGATCTTGATATGAGAGTGTGTTGGCAATGAGAGTGTACTGGCCAACACACTCTTGATATGAGCACCGCGCCTGCTGACAGAACGCGCTGGCATGCAGTTTCGCCCAGTTTGTGCACCGTGAGCATGCTCAGTTTTATTTCTAAGGTCCCTATACTTTCCACAATATGTGGAAACTCTTAATGTGTTAGGTCTTGCCGTTTTCACGCAACAAGATGTGAGAAAAATGGTAAGTTAGCGTAAGTGCGACGTAGGATGCTAGGTTTATTTATTAATTCGCATGATGTTAATTCTATGAAATGAAAATGTTTTCACTTAAAATCCAGCATTCCTTCGTCACTGTGAAACACATTTTTGTCGGTAGCAGTCCAGCAGCATCAATATAACCACATGCAGCTCACACATTCCTTCCGAACTGTATTCCGAATTGTATTACGAGACTAAGCACTTTACCAAATACCACGATCTGCTGAACCTACCTGTTCAATTGACTGGATACAGTAAATAAAAAGCGACACAGCATATTAGTGCCAACAGGCGCCCATAGCAGGTCTGCAAATAATGATCCACCTACCTCTTCGATGGTCTGCGTAAGCACTTCAAGTCATCAAGTCCTCCTTGATGACTTGAAAAACAAATTTGATTGCCCTCTGTGCTTTCTGGTTGATCTGCAGAAGGAATACGGCATCTCAATAGGCATCTCCAAGAAATGAGGCACGCAGTGCAAGAGAGCAACAGGGAAGCATACCCTAAACAAAGAAGGCGATAACGTGAATTCAAAATAGAATATAATCTAGCCCCATGCATAACAAAACACTCAATGTGGATGAAAAGCTGAGTGTGAGCCGAAAAGGCTCTTATTGCGAGCCATCCTCTCCGTATCGATAATCCAGCGGTCTGAGGTGTAGTTTATGGCAGTAAATGTGCACGCCATGCAACGGCATTGCGGATGTATTGCCGTTATGTATGCATTATCAATTGTTGTTGTCACTATTGCCGTGCCATACGGGAAGCGCACGTGAATGCAAGAAGTAATACAAGGTTATCCTGAACGCCATTAGTATAGACTACATTTGTCTAAGCGCATAAATGAACGGCGTTAACATGGCAGGCACTGTATGTTGCAAACATCGGCCTGCTCGCTATATATATGGTTCGATATACCTAGGCAAACATTCTCCAGACTGTGGAGGTGCTATCACCCTCTGTCAAGTCTTTTGCGCCTCACGGCGCACGCACGTCTAGCGGATTAGCCGAACTTAGGTTTAACACCCGCCGAACGAGATGTGGTGCAGTGATCGCGCGGTGTAAGGTGGCGCCGCCTTCTCGGCGAGGTTAGACCGGTGTACAGAAAAGAGCAACGAGCCTCTTTAGGGTTTGGGGGCAGGCGTGCACGGACGGCTCTCAGCGGGATCCGTGCGTACGGTTCCGCGGGTCGGGCGCATGGGCCCTGATGGTGAGTCAGACGTAGGTGACGCCGCATGCGTGCATTGTATGTGTGATGTTTTCTGTGTATTGGCATTGTAGAAGGTTACTTAGCGTGCACTAAATTAAGTATTAGATTCGGCTGGCGAGTTCGTTGTCGTTGTAAAAGTGGTTAATAAGCGTGTACATGGTTGTTGCTCGACGGCGTGAACTGTCTCCGTGTGTTCCGAGAGCGTCACATCAATCAGACCCCACACTCGTGCCCGGCGTGGAGCTCTTGGAGCGTCGGACGACAGTTTTGGAGGATCGGGGCAACCTTTGTTTGAGCCGTGTTAGAGTAGGCGTTGAGGGGGATTATGATCGCTAGCGTCGGCGGCGTGTTTCTTGAGAGCGAAGAGAACATTTGCTGTGGCGTGTTTGAACATGTTGACATGCTAAGAGTTTCTTTTTTCTTTCGCAAGTGGTTGATTTTTTTTTCAAGAACGCCGTTGAGTTGTTACGAGAGACAAGTGCTATGCAACCTGGGAGAGAGAAATATAGATCACGTGGATTGTAGGCAAGCCTAAAGCGAGTGAGTAAGGAAGCCTCCTAGGTGGTCCCAGGTTTCTGTACATAGTTTCTTCTATCTCTGACTCTGGGAGCAGCCGATTGTGTGGCCGGCTGGCCAGGGGCCACGGGTGTCGTTGGTGCTGGCGCTGCGGCTCCACGCCGATCGCTCGTTAAGCTGCTGTGTACGCTGCTAGCGGTGTAGGGCCATCTCACAGAGCTGATGTCTCTTCTGCTTCAATGCTGGGTGCTTCTTGGATGCTTTTTGTTGTCGAGCGGCTCGTTAGGCCTAAGGCTCTTCGCAACTACCTGTCGCACGTGGGACACAACCCATTGGATCGTGGCGTTGAGGTGTTGCACTCTGCTTCCCTCATTCTATTTTGCGATGCATGAGCTTAGAAAAGCGACCTTTATTTACTTGAACTGGGGCGTATCAGTCCCCGCCGATGTTTTTGCTAGCCGTACCGACCATCGTACAACGTTGATGTCCCGTGGCTCTCTTTCTTTTGTCTTACTGCACCGTTCTGTCGAGAGTGTTTCTAGCGTACGCAGCGGGAGTGATGTAACCCGCAGCCGGCTGTCTTCTGCACATCGTCTTCGCCGCTGGCCAGAAATGCGGTCGGACACCTCAGGCAGTGAACATGACTGTGGCCTGTGCAGCTGCCTTGATACTGGAGCCCTCGTTAGTCCTGACCGCAACCAGAGGACGTGTCGGCAATCGATGACGCAGCTCGACCTGTGCGCCGCTGCCTGTTTCGTTCTCGCCGCTCTGCACCACCGCCAAAAACCCAAGAGTGTTCACGACGCCACCGCCCCCGCGCGATAACTACCGCGCGCCGTTCGTCTTTTATTCCGAACGGGCAATCAGAACATAAAGCACATCACTTCACCAGAGGCGGTCGTATAGTCTCACGGGCATTATATTACCTCTACAATACGACGTGCTCCGGTACTAAACGGGGACGTGCCAACTCGACGGATAATATATTCTTGAAGTCTTTTACCTACTACGCTATGCATAGATGAGTAATATCGATAAATATATCAATGCGTCCGTACACCTTGTTCCTTTCATTTTCACTCCTGTAGGTCGATAAATAAATATAGAAGTTGATACAATGAATGAGGCGACGGATTATTTGATTTTTCCGACGGACGAACTCTTCACAGCGAAGGCGATGTAGCTCTCGAGAAAAAAGGCGAGCCCGACTTCACGGTTGCTGCATGTTTTTTATTGCGATAGCAATTATTGGACTCTTTCAACGCGCTTTCGCTGTCGGCGTCATGTTCCGCATAAATTCCAAATTGCTAACGTCACTCTGCATATTGTATATTTTACCCGCGAGCAAAAAGCTGGCAAGCGCTCGCGAGGAACGGGGCTGAAGCAGAGGTGAACGAGCCTGTCATCTCCGTTGCACGGAGGGTTCACGTGATAACATCACTCCGTGTGCGAGGCCTGCCGTCGATTGCTCATGAACCACAAAGAAAACGCCTAGCCCGTCTTTCGCTAGGCGAAGGAGCAGGAAGGGACACCAGTGGAAGGGGCCTGCGTCGCACGAGTAGCAACTGCGCGTATGCGGTCTGTCGCACGTGCTATCTCAGCAGACATGAGCAAACAGCTCGTATATCTTTCTACGTGCTGCGATTTCACCATTTTGCACTGAGACGAAATGCTGCACAAATACCGCTACCCTCTTGAAAGCGGCCGTATTTCTTTACCCCAGCGTTTTGCATTTACGCGAGATCGGATTCAATAGAGGTAGCTGCTAGCCCGACTTCGGTGGCACAGGCGCGGTGCCCCCGAGATGGTGCCAGCGTCGAAATGGCTGCTACGCCATGACTGGGGTCGTCTGGCAATTGCACGAACGTATACACGTGTAGGGCGGCTAGTATGGGGAGGTGTCCACTAGGGCGAAATATAGCGCGAGAGTCGGAGGCGCTACCTGCAAGCATGGCGGAAACAGAAGTGTAGGCCAGTGGCGACGGAAGCTGTCAGCTTCGTTAGCGTTCCCATGTGGCTTTACGAGTTCTTTTTGTTAGCGCGCCTTGAGAGGAATGGCGTCCACAAACTGAAGAAAACTCAGCGACCGTATTTTGCCGATGCGTTTCATTAAGGGCACAGAACATGCGCGGAAAAGAGTGTCGCCTTTCTGTGCGCCGGCATGCAGACAGATTTGTCGTTTAGAAGCAAGCCATCCCAAAAGCTGACAGAGCTGTACAGGAGAATACAGCCATCCAAAAACACCACAAAGAAAACGCCTAGCCCGTCTTTCGCTAGGCGAAGGAGCAGGAAGGGACACCAGTGGAAGGGGCCTGCGTGGCACGAGTAGCAACTGCGCGTATGCGGTCTGTCGCACGTGCTATCTCAGCAGACATGAGCAAACAACTCGTATATCTCTACGTGCTGCGATTTCACCATTTTGCGGGTCGGGCTATCACTCAAGGTGTGATAGCTCGATAAATCATTATCGCTTGTGTGGCAACTACTTTACTTCCGTATTTACTACCCTATTTTTGATGGAGGCGAAAATGCTTGAGGCCCGTATACTTAGATGTAGGTGCACGTTAAGGAACCGCAGTGGTCAAAACTTCCGGAGCCCTCCACTACAGCGGCCCTCATCATCACATTTTGGTTTTTGGACGTTAAATCCCAACAATTATTATTATTACTATCTCCCTCCCACCTACCCTGCCCAGGAAAGAAACCGGTGCACCTATACGTCACAAATTGTTCTTCTGCATGTGCAGTCATACAGTCACCACAGAAAGCATCAGTGGCTTCGCCTCCCGTGTTGGCGCTATCACTCCTCGGTGCCATTCCCAACACGCTCTTGATATGAGAGTGTGTTGGCAATGAGAGTGTATTGGCCAACACACTCTTGATATGAGCACCGCGCCTGCTGACAGAACGCGCTGGCATGCAGATTTGCCCAGTTTGTGCACCGTGAGCGTGCTCAGTTTTATTTTTAAGGTCCCTGTACTTTCTACAATATGTGGAAACTCCTAATGTGCTAGGCCTTGCCGTTTTCACGCAACAAGATGTGAGAAAAACGGTAAGTTAGCGTAAGTGCGACGTATGATGCTAGGTTTATTTATTTACTCGCATGATGTTTTGCAAGATTATCGTCATGTAAAATCATTTTGTTTTGTAGAAAAAAAATCACAGCATATCCACGGAGTGAATGACGATGAGTGGGCGAAGCTGCGGAGGTTCATCGGTAAACCGTGAATCTTCCGTGAATTCTGCCCAGTACATCATCACCGACGTGAGATCGGGCGCGTTTATACTAAAGGTTCGATGAGTTATGACGACTTGCAGCTCACTTTAATTTTACATGTACGCTGTGAATTTTCATTTTTTAGAAAACCATTGCTTTACAAAACATCTGGCGTCTTTCGTTGGTTTATTTCATCAAACAACGGCGTTTTGAACAAAATTTTTATGGTTTAATCACGCACACGAGAAATCTCACCAGGCACTACCTTGTAGGTAAACAATGGCTGCTAATGGGAATGAGAGACAGAAGAAGTCGGCTTTTAGCTAACACTTACACTTCTACTTCTACTAACGTTTCCTACTGGAACATGTCAATGGCTGCTAATGGGGAATGAGAGAAGAATTCGGCTTTTAGTTAACGCGCACGCTGCGAATTTTTTATTGTTCAACAACGCACAGGAAAAATCTCCCACCGGCACCACCTTGGAGGTCAAGATCTGGTACTAGCGTTACGACTGGTTACGCACTACTACGAGGGACGAACGGGTGCCGCCTTAAGGAGCTTCGCCCCTAAAAGCGAAAAATACTGCTATGAAATGAAAATGTGTTCGCTTAAACGCCAGGATTTCTTCGTCACTGTGAAACAGATTTGTGTCGGTACCAGTACAGCAGCATCAATATAACCACATGCAGCACACACATTCATTCCGAACTTCGCCAATAAGTTACTTACAAGGCCCGTTAGTTCCAAATATTTGTATTATAGGACTAAGCACTTTACCAAATATCACGACCTGCTGAACCTACCTGTTGAATTGACTGGATACAGCAAATAAAAAGCGAAACAGCATGTTAGTGCCAACAGGCGCCCATCGCAAGTCTGCAAATAATGATCCACCAACCTCGTCGATAGTCCGCGGTGTGCTTGATGATATTATACACAGATTTTATGGCATTCTGGGATTTCATATGAATCTGCAGAAGGAATACGGCATCTCAATACGGCATCTCCAAGAAATGAGGCACGCAGTGCAAGAAAGCAACAGGAAAGCATGCCCTAAACAAAGAAGACGACAACGTAAATTCAAAATAGAAAATATTCTAGCCCCATAGATCACAAAATAATCAATGTGGATGACTGATAAGCACAGATTGAGCCGAATCGGCTCGCATTGTGAGCCACCTTCACCGTATCGATTGTTAAGTGGTCTGCGGTGTAGTTTATGGCAGTAATTTGTGCACGCTATGCAACGACATTGCGGATTTATTGCCTTTACTTATGCAATGATCAATCCTTGATGCCATTATTTCCGTGTCATACAGGCAGCGCATGAGAATGCTAAAAGTAATACAAGGTTGCGCTCAACGCCATTTATTATAGACTAAATTCGTCTAAGCTGTAAATGAATGTCTTTAACATGGCAGGCACTGTATGTTGCAAGCATCGGCCGGCTCGCTATATATAGAATTTGATATACCTAGGCAAACATTTCCCACAGACTGTGGGGGTGCTATCACCCTCTGTAAAGTTGTTTGCGCCTCACGGCGCATGCACATCTCGCAGATTAGTCGCAGTTAGGCTTAACAGCCGCCGAACGAGAGGTGGAGCTGTGATCGCGCGGTGTAAGGTGGCGCCGCCTTCTCGGCGATGATAGACCCGCGTAGAGAAAACAACAACGAGTCTCTGGGGTTTGGCGGTGGGCGTGGATGGGCCTTCATGGCGAGTCGTACGTACATGACGCCGGATGCACGCATTGTATGTGTTAGGTTTTCTGTGCATTGGCATTGTATAAGGTTACTTAGCGTGCACTAGGTAAGTACTGCTTACCTGCGAAATGGCCTTCCATCGCGACTCGATATCTCATTAGTGGTTTGGAAATGGGCACGCCTTGCAGAAATGGTACACTTCTAACATCACTTTATTCGATCGTGCAATATATCACCTCAGAAGCAAAGTTCAGCCAACGTATTTCATGCCATTGTCTAGGGCGATATTGGTAAACACCAGAGTTCTCGGGGCCATCGCATCAGCGAGAAAGAGACCACCAACGAAGGCGCCACAGGAGGCCTGACATCAGACGTCTCCCGCACTGCCATTGGTTGCGGCCTCAGATCGATGCGTTGTCCGCGCGACTACATCTAGGAAGTTGGCACGCCCGTGCGGCGTGCCACTCGTCTCCACTTGCTGTTGGAACCTGTTGGACGTGTATTGGATGCGGCCATTGGCGCGAACAACCCGTTCGGCAAATCACATCTGAATTCGCACCATGCGTTCAGCACTTCACGTGCATCGCATGACAGGGCTGGCGTAGGGTACACTTGCTGTGGCACTCACTAGGTTTCGCACGCTTCTCCCTCCCACCACGCCACGCTGGTCTAGTAGTTACGGTGCTCGACTGCTGACTCGAAGGTCGCGAGATCGAATCCCGGCCGCGGCGGCCATATTTTGCGGCCGTGGCGGTCATATAATGCTTGAGGCCCGTGTGCTTGGATGTGGGTGGTCAAAAGTTCCGCAGCCCTCCTCTACGGCGTCTCTCATAATCAAATATTGGTTTTGCGACGTTAAACCCCAACAATTATTAACACGAAAGTATTTTATGATGGAGTCCACCAAGACTTCAATGCCGTATTTCCGTCACGGAAATGACGTCGCAAAAAATTACACGATCAGACAGCAAAGGAAATAAGTTCCGTCAACGGGCGTCGAACCCATGGCCGCTCGGTCCGCACCAACACATGCCGGGCATGCTATCCACTGCGCCACGGTCACAAACTCTAGAAGCTTTGCAAACGCGCCTTTTATATCAACCACTCTCCCGGTCGGCGGGGTGGTGCTGCCCTCTGGGAGCGCTAAAGTAAACTAATTCGTCATTACTGTAGACTTCGCGAATAGCACCTACAACGCGTTACACGTCCGTCCCATTCGGCGCGTTTTCAATAGAAGTTCAATTTTGTCAATGCCTTAACACCCCGTGAGGTGGCGACCTTAGCACAAGCGTCGTAAAAGCGTCGGCCTCGCTCATAGCATGACGCTCATCCAAACCAAAAATAGGTCTGCGACGCGCGGCTGCCTCACCGGGCTGTAACACCGCGTTCCCCGCTCACGCGCTCGTCCCGAGAAAAACCGTCGAAGGGCTACCGGGACGGCAAGACGCGCTTTGCGTTTCCCTCTAGTCCGGCCGTGGTGTTCAATCACATTTTAACAGGCCGCGGGATGGCGACCAAGTTCTGTGTCTATTATGCGACGCTCCTTCTCTGCTTACGCTTTCACCGTTAACTACTACAGCTACCTCAAAAGTTTGTTTAATCATTTAACATGGACGTTAGTCGTCGGGATGGAGATGTGCATATACGTTAAACAGTGCTATAACTGCCAGACATCAATATACGTTGTGCAAACTCTCTTATATCAATGTACAGTAAACATTTAGTTGATTATGTAAGGGCACGCTTTACTTTCGTGTTATTCTGATTCCTATGACGGAGGCATCAACCATCGTTTTTAGGGGCGAAGCTCCTTATAGCGGCACCCGTTCGTCCCTCGTAGCCTAGTATGTAACAAGTCTTACGCTTTGACCTGCAAGGTGGTGCCGGTGGGAGATATTTCCTGTGCGTTGTTGAACAATAAAAATTCGCAGCGTTAGCTAAAAGCCGACTTCTTCTGTCTCTCATTCCCATTAGCAGCCATTCTTTACCTCCAAGGTAGTGCCTGGTGAGATTTCTCCTGTGCGTGATTAAACAATAAAAATTTTGTTCAAAACGCCGTTGACTGATGAAATAAACCAACAAAAGACGCCAGATGTTTTGTAAAAGCAAAACGAAAGAACGCCAGATGTTTCTAAAGCAAAACGAAAAGACGCCAGTTGCTTAACGAAAGACGCCAGGTGTTTTCTAAGCAATCGTTTTCTAAACAATGAAAATTCACAGCGTACATGTAAAATTAAAGTGCGCTGCAAGTCGTCATAACTCATCGAACCTTTAGTATATACGCGCCCGATCTCACGTCGGTGATGATGTGCTGGGCAGAATTCACGGAAGGTTCACGGTTTACCGATGAACCTCCGCAGCTTCGCCCACTCATCATCATTCACTCCGTGGATATGCTGTGATTTTTTTTTATTATTATCTCCCTCCCACCTGCCCGGCCCAGTAAAGGAACGCGTGCATATTTACGTCACAAATTGTTCTTCTGGATGTGCCGTCATGCAGTATGACAGAGCATCAGCCGCGTGTAGGCGCTACCACTCCCCTCGGTGCCATTGCCAACACAACCTTCATATCAGCACGGCGCCTGCAGAGAGAACTCGCTGGCATGCAGTTTTGTCCAGTTTGTGTACCGCGAGCGTGATCACTTTTACTTCTATGGCACCTGTGCTTACCACAACACGTGGAATCTGCTAATGCGTAGGTATTGCCGGTTTCACCCAAAAAAAGATGTGAAAAAAAGGGGTAAGTTAGCGTAAGTGCGACGTATGATGCTAGGTTTATTTATTTATTCGCACCATGTTCTGCAAGAATATCGTCATGTAAAATCATTTCTTTGTAGAAAAAGCGACGATTATTGCTTTGAAATTAACATGTTTTCGCTTAAAAGCCAGCATTTATTCCTCACTGTAAAACAGAGTTGTGTCGGTACCAGTCCAGCAGGATCAATATAACCACATGAAGCACACACATTCCTTCCGAACTGCGCCAATAAGCTATTTCGAAATAATTGTATTATAAGACTAAGCACTTTACCAAATATTATGATTTGCTGAACCTAACTGTTCAATTATGATTGGATAGAGTAAGTAAAAAGCCAAACAGCAGGTTAGTGCCAACAGGCGCCAACAGCAGGGCTGCAAATAATAATCCACTTACCTCTTCATCATTTTCAGGAACTATCTGTCCGCGCAGGTACTTAACGATCTTCAGTGCTTTGTAGTGAATCTGCAAAAGAAATACGGCATCTCAAAAAAATCAGGCTCGCAGTGCAAAAAAGCAACATAATAGCATAACCTAAACAAAGAAGACGACAACGTAAATTCTAAATAGGAAATAATCTATCCCCACACATAAAAAACAATCAATCTGGATGACTGACACGCACAGCCTGAGCTGAAAAGACTCGCATTCTGAGCCATCCACACCCAATCGATAATTCCGCGGTCTGCGGTGTAGTTTATGGCAGTTATTTGTGCACGCCATGCAACAGCACTGCAGATTTATTGCCTTTACTTATGCAATTATCAATCCTTGATGTCACTATTACCATGCCATACAGACAGCGCATGTGAATGATAGAAGTAATACAAGGTTATCCTAAACGCCATTAGTATAGACTACATCTGTCTGAGCGCATAAAAAAACTTCGTTTACATAGCAGGCACTGTATGTTGCAAGCATCGGCCTGCTCGCTACATATAGGGTTCGATATATCTAGGCAAACATTCTCCAGAGACTGTGGAGGTGCTATCACCCTCTATAAAGTCGTTTGCGCCTCACGGCGCACGCACGTCTCGCGGATTAGCCGCACTTAGGTTTAACACCCGCCGAACGAGATGTGGTGCAGCGATCGCGCGGTGTAAGGTAGCGCCGCCTTCTCGGTGAGGACAGACCGGCGTACCGAAAACAGCAACGAGCTTCTTTGAGGTTTGGCGGAGGGCGTGGACGGACGGCTTTCAGCGGCATCCGTGCGTGTGGTTCCGCGGGTCGGGCGCACGGGCCCTCATGGTGATTCAGACGTAGATGACGCCGCATGTGTGCATTGTATATGTTATGCTTTCTGTGAATTGGCATTGTATAAGGTTACTTAGCGTGCACTAATTAAATTAGATTCGGCTGGCAAGTTGTCGTAAAAGTGGTTAATAAGCGTGTACATGGTTGTTGCTCGACGGCGTGAACTGTCTCCGTGTGTTCCCAGAGCATGACATCCTTCAGACACCACACTGGTGCCCAGCGTGCTCTTGGAACATCGGACATGCGATATACAGTGAACTAGATGTCATGACAGGAATGCCTTCATTCGCCTCAAAAACAAACTAGGCGATGTATCGGGCTTGTTTGCTGGCTGCTTCGCATTGCATCGATTCCCACAATGCGTCGCATCTGCCGGATTTCTTTTTATTTCAAAGCCTGTTTTTAATTGTTCTCTCATTAAAAATAAAACGTACATTTATAAAAACAAAATGGCCACCATGTCAACATCTGTGTCCCCCCTTGCGATTTTTCTGGCTTTACGTCACTGATGATGTCCTTAGCTTCATGCGGGCACCGCTGTAAAACATGTAGCGCAAAGGCGGGTACCGATACGAGGCCGACGGTGCACTGCAAGTACGAGCACGGTGAACACTGGGACTGCAAGCCGTCTCGTTCGCTGTTAAGTACAATGCTCCGTAAGACGCCGGTGACATCGGACATCTATTTTCGTTTCTGGCTAAATTAACGACGACGAAAATTGCACAAGAGATGCATATCGTGAACGCCAGCTGTCGTTTATCGCATAGCCCTGCTTCTGGAAATGCCTAGCGACGCCATCGGCAAGAAGCCGGTGCAGGCGCGGCGCCGCTAGTCTTTGCGCACGTTCCTACATGTGTGCTGCTACTATATTTGTGTGTGCTTAAGCATATTTTGCGGACGTGTCCATCAGCACTGCTAACGCGGGTGCGATCAAAGCGACAAAGTACCATCTACCTTTCATGCTATGCATACGAAAATGACCTATGCAGCAAAATTTCAGTAGTACATATTGCCACTTTCTTTACAGCTCCTCTCTAATGTTGCATTAGAGATCATCTGAATGATTTCATGTTTCTGTGCGATCGATGTCAACATCGGCTGCCACGGAAGTGGTTACGCTGCCCGGATGCGGATTCGAAAGACGAGAGTCCAATCCCGATCGCTGTGGACACATTTAATTGTAGGCGAAATGTTAGATATCTGTGTACTGTGCAATTTCAGCGAATGTTGAAGAACTCCAGGTGGTCTAACTTATCTGGAGTATACTATGGCGTCTTT
The DNA here is from genome assembly GCF_013339695.2 of Rhipicephalus sanguineus. Taxonomy (NCBI): domain Eukaryota; kingdom Metazoa; phylum Arthropoda; class Arachnida; order Ixodida; family Ixodidae; genus Rhipicephalus; species Rhipicephalus sanguineus. The sequence goes on along the minus strand of NC_051185.1, from coordinate 48,141,638 downwards.
GACAACGTGAGTCGCTTTTGCGACGTTAAACCCCCTAGCAATAAGCAACCTCAACATCAACACACCTGAATGGATCTCGCGAAAAGATCCTCTGGAGCAAAGTGACGCATTAGCCTGTGGAAATACACGTGATGACGTTATAACCTAATAAGCTTTAATGCTTTACTGTTACCGCCCTTGTGGGACTACTGCATGTGTTCGGTCGGTGCCCTAGTTGGGCTCTTGATGTTCCTCTAGAAAGGTCAGTGTTTTCGATTATCGGCTCCTAAATTTTATTGCGGGGTTGCATTTGAACGTTTCGAGCTTCCATTCGAAGTGGAATTGCGTTTATAAGAGCTTCCTTTTCGCGATAATTTAGAGCTGAGGCTTCGGACGCCGGCTTCTTTGCCAAACATAACTGGTACATACCCACTAGGTTATGACTGAGTCTACTGCCGTGGTTTACAATCTGCCGATCACTGGCGCATCTCCTGAACCGGGAGAATTGCCGCGATGGGGCCGTTCCATTTTTTCGGCTGACGGATACAGGGCAATACTGGACATTCCGACTGTCGACTGTCAGGCTTCTACTGTTCCCGTTTCGACCGCACCACTGAATCTTCCCTCAGTACCACTACAGGCACATCCAACTCATCGGATCACGCATAAATGTATTCATCGGGCTGTTCAGTGTCAAAAGCAGATTTCCGGCATACTTTTAGAAGCTTCCTGCAAAGTTACTAATACGCATAGCTCACAAACTCTACGTCTGTTGAGGGGTTAATGTCCAGAAGTGTGCTTCAAACAAAAGACCTACTCCTATTAGAGTCCATACCGATCAATCAGAGTACAATCGTGGTTGAAAATCGAATGTTCGTGGTGCGTTCCTGAAGTAAGCGTGATTTTGCAAGCTGTCTGCGCATCGTAAGATTACGGTCAGTTAAGCTTCCCCTTGCCGCAACTGTAGGACCGGCAAGGCATTATACATGACTTGCAGTGTCGTTTGAGTATGAACAATAGAAAACAGCATAAATGCCCTTCAATTCTTTGCTACCGGTTCACGGTGAGTTTTGCTCATACCGAATCAAAATAATAATGCTTTTAACCATGCTGCAATAAACTAAAAGTAAACGTTGATTACGTTACTTATCTTATACAGCTAGAAATTTATATTTGTCCTTGAGAGCTCACAAATCAATTTAAGCTAGATTACTACAAACATCCCAGGTGTTTGCTTTGTATACTTATGCTTATTTTAAACATGTGTCATTGATTACGAATTCGAGCTTCATTAGTCATGATTAAAAGCCGCAAAGATTACCGGCACTATTTCTCTGTCAATCAGTTTTGAAGCCTTGCCCGGCTGTTTTGTGCAAAACATGAACGCAATGATTTATTGCGCATACAATGATGTGCAGTGCTCTTATGTGGTAATGAAGAATGGAACATTTTTTGTTAAGAATTACACAAGCTTAGTTGAGAACTCTTTGTTATGTTGACGATCCCATGCCTCAAAAATTACACTCGAGCGCGTTGTGCAACCACAATTAAATTATGCGTACGACGGAGAAGCCGTGCTTGTTTTAGGTAATGTGCTAAATAACTAAAGTATAAGGAGTGTCTATTTTTGTTTCAAAGAAAATGTGCATCAAACGGGAAGTAACAGTTCTTTACCACGTTTTCGGGCGGCTTTCATCTCCTTTCCCAATCCGCACTACTTCCTTATTTTTTCTAAACTGCCGCACTTCATACCAAAAATATCTCCTCAACATGATTTCCATGAACGATCTCGGCACACAATATCATCATTTACACATCAGGGTTGGTCGCGATAGCCGTTCAGTGGTGCAACATCAAACTTTCTTAGTGCCTGGCAGAGAAAAATGCGAAGACGAGCACGAGGAAAGGCACAAATACCTGCTGTGTCCCTTTTTGTGCCTGTCAACATAACCTACTATGTTAGGCATTTACAATATCTCCAAACGACAGGCCCAGAACTCAGTTAATGCTGCAGCTTTCTCGTCATCGTCATTAGTCTGATTACGCCTACTGCAGGTCAAACGACTCGCCCATGTTTCGCCAATCAATCCGGTCAAGTGCTTGCAACGGCCACGCTTTCCCCATAAATTTCTCAATCTCAGCTATCCACCTAACGTTCTACATTCCTCTCGTACGGTTACTTTCTTTTGGAATCCGGTGTGTTACTCTTAATGAATATTGCTCATCTTGCATTCGCGCTACATGCCCTGCCCATGCCCATTTCTTCTTAATTTCGACTAAGACTTCCTTGACACGTTTGTTTCCCGACATAGTCTGCTCTCTTCTTGTCCCTTAAGCATAGGTAGGCAGAAAAAATCACAGCATATCCACGGAGTGAATTATGATGAGTGGGCGAAGCTGGGGAGGTTCATCGGTAAACCGTGAATCTTCCGTGAATTCTGCCCAGTACATCATCACCGACGTGAGATCGGGCGCGTTTATACTAAAGGTTCGATGAGAATTATGACGATTTGCAGCTCACTTTAATTTTACATGTACGCTGCGAATTTTCATTGTTTAATCACGCACAGGAGCAATCGCACACACGCACTACCTTGGAGGTCAAAATCCAGTGCCTATTTATGCGGGGTGGTCAGTGAACGGTTGTGCAGCGCGAGCGGTCGGTTTTTTGAATCAAGACGCTGCCGCGACGCTGCCTGCGTCGGCGCCGCAGCGCCGCGAGGCAAGATAGGGGCGGGGGGGGGGGGGGGGGGGGGACCGTAGGAGGACCATGAGGCGATGCGAAGCCGGAGCACCTCCACGATCGCGTTCCGTTGGCGTTCGTTGGGCATGCTATACTCGCGGACAACTTTTCTTGGCAATGAAGCGAAGGCTACAGAGCCACAATGCACGTATCCTAACGCTAATGAATGAATTCACGGTTCATCGGTAAACCGTGAATCTTCCGTGAATTCTGCCCAGTACATCATCACCGACGTGAGATCGGGCGCGTTTATACTAAAGGTTCGATGAGAATTATGACGATTTGCAGCTCACTTTAATTTTACATGTACGCTGCGAATTTTCATTGTTTAATCACGCACAGGAGCAATCGCACACACGCACTACCTTGGAGGTCAAAATCCAGTGCCTATTTATGCGGGGTGGTCAGTGAACGGTTGTGCAGCGCGAGCGGTCGGTTTTTTCAATCAAGACGCTGCCGCGACGCTGCCTGCGTCGGCGCCGCAGCGCCGCGAGGCAAGATAGGGGCGGGGGGGGGGGGGGGGACCGTAGGAGGACCATGAGGCGATGCGAAGCCGGAGCACCTCCACGATCGCGTTCCGTTGGCGTTCGTTGGGCATGCTATACTCGCGGACAACTTTTCTTGGCAATGAAGCGAAGGCTACAGAGCCACAATGCACGTATCCTAACGCTAATGAATGTAGTCGCACAATTGCGTCCGTATTTTCTGCGTGGGATATATAAAATACTCCTTCATTTTCTACATGTAGCTTTTTGAGGGGGAACGCAGTGCACACAAGCGAGATATTTGTATTTCTTTTAATTTATACGTTGTCACTTTGCGTTTTCACATGCGTAAAAACCGTGAATCTTCCGTGAATTCTGCCCAGTACATCATCACCGACGTGAGATCGGGTGCGTTTATACTAAAGGTTCGATGAGTTATGACGACTTGCAGCTCACTTTAATTTTACATGTACGCTGTGAATTTTCATTGTTTAGAAAACCATTGCTTTAGAAAACACCTTGCGTCTTTCGTTAAGCAGCTGGCGTCTTTTTCGTTTTGCTTTAGAAACATCTGGCGTTCTTTCGTTTTGTTTTTACAAAACATCTGGCGTCTTTCGTTGGTTTATTTCATCAATCAACGGCGTTTTGAACAAAATTTTTATTGTTTAATCACGCACAGGAGAAATCTCACCAGGCACTACCTTGGAGGTAAACAATGGCTGCTAATGGGAATGAGAGACAGAAGAAGTCGGCTTTTAGCTAACACTTACACTTCTACAGAGACAGAAGAATTCGGCTTTTAGTTAACGCGCACGCTGCGAATTTTTTATTGTTCAACAACGCACAGGAGAAATCTCCCACCGGCACCACCTTGGAGGTCAAAGGGTAAGACTTGTTACTCACTACTACGAGCACGACGAGGGACGAACGGGTGCCGCCTTAAGGAGCTTCGCCCCTAAAATAGGAGCTCACTGTGACTCACTCAAGAAATATGTTTTGCTCTGAGGGCTCACTCGAACTCATACAACCACAAGACAGGAACACTGTAAACTGCATTGGTAGTCAGGCCAAATATGAACTTGTGTGCTGCTCATGTAGTTCACAGTATTCCGCTGTCATGTACCAATATGCCAGGTGTCATGGCATGTACCAATATATCAGGTGTTCAAAGTTAAGCATTCCAATTTTGTTAAACTTCAGCACTAAGAAGAACGTGAAAACCACCTTCGCAGATAAGTTATGTATCCAGGGAGACACAAAGTGAGAAAATGATTATCGCTGTCAGCCACCCAATAAACTAAGATTGAATAATGAACTTTTTATGGAGCGCGGCAAACGGACATGCTTTTATTGAAATGATGGAGGAAGTCGCGTTTCAACACAGCTTCACTTGGAAGAATTGTTCCAGCATGTCTATGCGCCGAGATATACCGCTGCAAAGTTTAATTGCGGTTTGCGTGATTACGCATGCAAGACAGTGAGCACTGGCGCAAAGCTCCTTCCCGGTGTGCCGGGGCAGTTGCGTGGGGTGTCAGATCTGACAACGGGTCGAAGGCATAGGCAAAGATGATAAAGGTTACCCTTTTGCTACCGGCTGGCGATAGCGAGCAATGACGGCTCATCACATCAGGGCGGAACATTGCACCGATCCTCACTTTCTTGCATGCGTAATCATGCTAACCGCAATTAAACTTTGCAGCGGGATATCTCGGGGCACCGACGTGCTAGAAGAATTCTTCCAATTGGAACTCTAGAAACGCGACTAGCTCCAACTTTTCAATACAAACATGCCCGCCTGCTGCACTTATTAAAAAGTTCATTATTCAATCTTCGTTAATTGGGCGGCTGACAGCGATAATTATTGTCTCATTTTACATCCCCCTGGATACATAACTTATCTGCAAAGGTGTTTTTCACGTTCTTCTCAGTGCTGAATTTTAACACAATCAGAAAGCTTAACTATGAACACCCGCTAGAGGGCAGACGGGGCGATGTCTAAATGAACGGTGGACCGAGCAAGCGCCATTTGTAAAGAAAACGGCACGTGACAATTGGTTGGCAATGCACTCCAGATATTATGGTTGTGAACCTCTTTTTGCACAGTGTACTGTTCTCAGAAGAAGCGGTGGCACCCTCCCTCGCCAAATTATGGAGGCAGAAAATATAGCTTCACTAGGTTCAGTCATGTGTCAGCCCCCCATCCGTACACCTCCCTTTCTGATAAAGAGTTGTGTTTTTTAGAAAATAGTGCGCGCATGTGCGACAGTGATGAGCACAGTATATGCATGTGCGGTGTTCAATAAATCTTTTTTGGTAGTTAGCGCACGTACGTCCTCTCGTGCCTTATTTTGTGTCTGTGTTTCCTGTAGTGCAAATCGTTTTACTTGCGTAAACGGCACGTTCATTTCTTTACATTATAGTCCGTCAACATTTTTGCGCGCCTTGTTGTGTTCTGTTAGCTCGTGACCATGTGACCACCTTTGCTTGCGCATGTTTGTATATGCGTATGGGGCATTCCATGCCAAGTGTCCCAGACGTGGCGCTCGCACATCGCAGATTTTGCTGACAATATTTGTGCCTTTTTCCTGTTCCCCACATAGAGTATTGTGGCAACACATTTTCGCTCGAAAAAACTGACGATCATGGCGCCCCCTCGAAGTTTGCTTGTATTTGTTAAACTGTGCCTAATCGAAAAACGTGTATAGAAGCTACTTTTGTGCGTTGAGCTTCGAAACCACGGTTGCGCTATCGCAGAGGTTCTGCTTAGTTGTCCTATTTATCAATTCCGAAAGTTGTCTTGCGTTTCAATGTGTATGTTTGCTGTTGCTGTGCTGATTGAGACTGTGAATCACCTGTGGCACATACCAGCATTATATGAAAAGTGGCATGCAGGAATGTGCCACACGTGACTGAGGGAAAGTGTTTCGTGACGTACGTGACAACGTTTTTCGTTATTCAGGTCATGACCAGTGAATCATGTTCGTCATACACTGATCACCTGCTATGCCAATTTTGGTATATTACAAGTTATGGAGACGACCAGGAGAGCGCCCAGACGTAGGCAGATAGATAGATAGATAGATAGATAGATAGATAGATAGATAGATAGATAGATAGATAGATAGATAGATAGATAGATAGATAGATAGATAGATAGATAGATAGATAGATAGATAGATAGATAGATAGATAGATAGATAGATAGATAGATAGATAGATAGATAGATAGATAGATAGATAGATAGATAGATAGATAGATAGATAGATAGATAGATAGATAGATAGATAGATAGAAACGGCCAACGTGCGCGAGGTTTGCTAAGAAATGCTTCGCATTTAAAATTAAAACATCAATATTTTTATGTCTAGTCAAAGCAATCTACGTTTGTGAAAAAAAAATTGAAAAGAAAAACGGTATTGTATGTAGGAAAGTTCCGTAAAAGTATTTTCTGAGCTGTCCTGAGCTTCAACTTTCATGTATCATACAAACCACTACGATCGCTTTTCCACGAGTTGTGTTATGCTTAGCAATTTTCAGATATTATACTACTCATTATCAAGAATACAAGGTTCTATGAACAAATTGGATGGAAAGTCAATATTTACAGATAATTCTGTCTCTTATTATGCCCTTCTGAATTAAGAGGTGCATCAATGACAGCACAACTTCGGAGTTACCTCTCGCGGCATTTAGCAGCCATTTCAGCATCTCCAACTGGCCGAGCAGTATGTTGGTATCCAGAACGAGTTCCTCCTGAAAGATGGGAAAGATCATAGCCCAGCATGGAAGAGATATAACATTTTTCACATTCGATTGTTCAAATACAAATATTTTTAAAGAATAAAGTACAGCACAGCAAAATTACAAATTCTGTCATTCAAGAATTGAATGAAAGTTTTCCATGCGAGCAAGTAAAATTATACCTCTGGAAATAATGCTGTATGCAAAAAGTGTTCATAAGAGCCGATAGAGTGAAACACATGTGAAAAGAAGTCACAGCATGAGAAAACTAGCTTAAGTTTTGCTCCTTCCTAGTCATCGCACTAATAGAACGAGCGCCAGGAATACCAGTACAAAACAGTGTAATACAAGAGGGCGATACGAATCAGGGGCCACATTGACAAAATTTCTGTTCCGTAAGAACGTTTTTCACTTCCTCAGCTTCGGATATGTTTTAATTTTTGTGTAAGATGTTTCTGCGAATAGGGGCGTAGTGTCAGTACTCGAAAAAGGTTAACACCCCGCTCTTCCTGCACTGTGGTACTTCAAAAAAATATCAGGTAGACGCGCATATGTGACCCATTAATGATTTTCACTACCAGTTATGAGCACGCTCATGTCACATTAGTGCTAGCACTCTATTCTGCGATGTGCGACCTTTAATTTGATATTCCGCTGATGGGTTACCTGAATGTCTTCTCTTTAGCACGCCTCACTTCTATGATGGAATCATTTGAGGAAGGAACTACCTCAAGCTTGTAACTGTAGTGAGCTTATTTCGGCATGATTAAACTGAGCGTTGGGACCACGCCATGCATACATTATAAGCTGCGCATTTTTTTTCATTTTTCATTTTGAACGAATATTAGCGGGACAAAAATGAGGACAAGAATAGAAAAGACAGACTACAGCGCGGCTGCGCTCTCGTCCTACTACAGCGCTCTCGTCACGGACTACAGCGCGGACTACAGCGCTCTCGTTTTCGTTTTTGTCGCGCTAATATTCGTCCAAGATGGAAGTAAACCAACTCGTTCAATTCACAGCTCTGATGCGTTTTTTTTACATGATCATTCATTACGAACTGAAATTGAACGGCTAGTCTCCCATGTACTCCATATATTAGTTACAAACATATATTGAATACATATATATATATTACTTACTAAGGAAAAGCAGATCTAGCGTGGGGTTTTCGCAGATGAGTTTCCCACACACACAAATCTGTAAGCTAGCAAAGAGCAGATGAGAAATCCGCCAGAAAAAAATCACAAGTTTAAATCTGCTGATTCGCGACCGTACGGATCAAAAAGCAACGGTCTTGTTTGGTAAACCAATGTTCCATTTACGGTGACCGCTACGGTTATGCTATGCTACAGTTATGCTTAAGAAACTCTAATACATCTTTTGCATAGCAGTTACATTGCCTATATGTTCCGCGCAAGATAAGTCACAACCAACACCAAACAATTCAAAGCGTTTAATATGGTATTCGACGTACCAAAACGGCTATAGAAATAATGAAAGCGTTTCGGATTCTTGAAAAGAATTAATATAACGAGAGCTTCTTATACTCGAGTGCTTCCTTCTTTTACTATTTGACTACACGCTGCCAGAGGGCCAAAAACGAGTTCGAGCAGATCGCCACGCGCGTTTATGGCTTCATTTTGATGTATTCGGACTGCACCCACAAAAAAAATGTTAGAAACGGTCGGCGCAGACCACTACGCAATGTTTGGGAAGCTTCGCGATTGTTTCAGATCATTCTGTTCAGATTACGGCCAGGACGCGAATAGTCAAGCTCATTTAGGAGCTTACGCGAGCACCAGCGATAACGCTGTTAAGTTCGATGACTGATCTCAAGGACACTTTGTAAATTCCAAAGTTTGTTAGGCGAAAGCCTATGGCCATTCGACTCCGCCGACGGACGCCGCCGTGTTGCGCAATAGCTGCGCAACGCGTTGGAAGGAGAAACGCTCAACGCGCTATGCGCCGCTGTGCCATCACGTGATTGCTGAGAGAGTGTGAGGAGGAGGGGCCACTGCTGGCACCGTTCCAGGCCACGGACGGACGGTGGCGGTCGGGCCCCGCGAGTATGAGACATTAGAGGATTTCGCCTTAAAGGGGTCATGAACCACTGTTTCAAGTATTGATCTAATGATCTCAGTATCGGAGTGTACTGCCTCCCGAATCGATTGCCGCAAAAATTTCTCGAATCCGTCAAGAATCAGCGGAATTACGGGGGTTTGGCGCACGCTCCCAGCGCTTTCTCTCGTTTCTCGTGCCGACTAGCGCACTGGAAGCTAGACAGGGAGAGATGACATGGGGGAAAGAAGTTACGTCAGCGCGCGTCATGAAGCGCGATCGCTCTCCCGCTGTGATTCGCTTGCGCGAGTGCGGCTACCGTGTAGTGAGGAGTGCGGCGCCGGCAAGTGGCGGCACCCCGCGGCAAGAAGCGCATCTGATCCGAACGCCGCTCTCGATTTACGTCGGCTATCGGCCAATAAGCATGCTATGTCTCTTGCGACGTAAAGGGACAGATCCGCGACGTAAACGGACAGACGCCCCGCCCACCGACGAGAGTGAGAACCGGCCTCTGTTTGAAAAGAGGGTGCCTAGGGAAACGGCTAATTCTCGCTCCGCTGGTGGCCATTACGCGGCGCGCACGACTGTAATATTTGGGCAGAGCAGTTCATAGCCGTGTCAGCTTTCCGCAGGATGTGTTTTTTCAACAAGCCCAAGCGGTGCTTCATGACCCCTTTAAAAGACGACGCGTTCCAGCAATGATCAGGTTACTCGATCGCTGACGACTGTTCTCGCCGCTATTATGTAGAGCGCGAATCGTTTGTGCCTTGACTTTTCATCGTCCGTGCACAAGCAAGCCCAAATAAAGAGTCTCGTATGTGCCAGTCTTCCTGCAGCCTTTTTCACCGTCAAAACCACGTGATAATTGGTTTATGTCCTGGCTCCTCCATGTTCCGGACGCCCACACAAAGCCGCGATCTAAGCATAACTCGAGAATCAGGAGACGCTAAAAACATCCCTGATCGTCGAGCTAGCTGCAGACAGCTAGGACTACAGCCAGAGTACGCACCCCCTTCCCGACAGCGCCAAGCAAACGAAGACTTCGTTCAGTAAAACTTGCTTCTGCGCGAGTTGGTTCATACTTGCAAGAAAAAAATGCGCTCGTCCGTGTCTTCTGCGTCCTTGTCTATAGTTTGCGCTCATCCATGCTTTCCTTCGAAGACTTCGTTCTCGATCCCAGGTAGCACAAAACGGATAATTGACGTTTTATAAACGTTTATCCGAGACGATAAAAACGTTTAGAAAACGTCACAGAATAGAAGCTAAAGGTCTAGAAAACGTTTTATATCTCGTCTAATGTCCGGCTAGAATCCGTTTTTAAGACCATCTAGAAAACGTTTTTAAGACGATCTAAAAAACGTTTTTAAGACGTTCTAGAAAACGTTTTAAAAACGTTTTAAAAACGTCGCAAAAATCCCATTTTTAAAACAGATAAAAATATCCCATTCCATCGTCTTTGAAAAGACGTTTTCTAAACGTTTTTAAGACGATCTAGAAAACGTTTTAAAAACGTCGCAAAAAATCCCATTTTAAAAATAAAAATATCCCATTGCATCGTCTTTGAAAAGACGTTTTCTAAACGTTTTTAAGGCGTCATGCAGGATCTCTTTTCTTTTAGCTGTTTTGTTTTTGCGCATGCAATTATATTAGTGCACGTTTTTAGGAAGCCCCCTCTGTTATAGTAATTACAGTTACTTTATTCCGTAATTACTATTACAGAGTGATAGCTCAGTAGATTCACAGACAAAAGTGGTCATGTCATAATTTATTATGTAAAACAGCAACGATTCCTGTACAGCATAGAAACGTAAGAACCACGAAATGAGATATAGCATGCGACTATATAATATTATTCAGAAGCGGCAAAAGAATACAAAATATCACGGTAATTAAAATGCAGCTACATAGTATCCAACCTTCAAGAACACTTTTTGTTGCATGATTCATCATTCGCAAAATTGTTGTCAAACAACTAACAGTGCAATATGACAAAATTTAGGATCTGGCACAGCCATTCTGCAATATGTAAGCGTCGACTCATTAGCTTTACTTAATCAAACGCAAAGATGAAGTGAACAGAAATTGTCGAAAAGGGAATGTCGCTGAAGCCAACGCCTGCCACACTTGCCACACATTGCCACAACGACTTGCCACACATTGTCAAAATATCACAATGTGTGGCAAGTCAGACTGAACACATGGCTTCATGACAGGTACTTGATGGAAATCACTAGGCACATCAGGAAGTCTGCAAAGAACACTACAAATAGCATACACACGAACGTTGTTGTGCCATTAGCATGGGGCAGCATTCCACGTCAAATATATTTTAGCACAATAGCCCTAGTGCGGTTTCTTGAAGATGCCGACAAACAAAGACGCTCAAAAAAGTTAACTGCTTTACGAACTGTGACCTTTTGTTTTTGAAAGTTTCCAAGGAAAAGAGGAAAATGTCAATCTCTTTACATCCATCTTTTTTCATACTAAAACCTGTCAGTCAGCCCATCAAAAAGAAGAAAGTAATAATTTAGTTGGTGTAGTCTTTGTTTCTAAACATCTAGGGCAAGTACCATCTGCAATAAATAGTAGAAAAGATCATTTCAGTATTTGTTAATATACCTATAGGACGGTGTGAAAAGTTGAAAACTCGATAACACCGCACGGCGACAAGAGCGAGCCTGCTATATTTAACCAGGCACAAAAGACGCGCAAGAGAACCTCTTGGTTCTGCTAAGAGCTGCAGGCTTTACCGAGAAAGGAGGAGGTTAACAGAGTAGGGGAAGCATAAATCAGAAGTCCGAAAGCGTATCGAGATAGTCAAGGCAGCACTGAGAAAAAATGCCGAACTCCTCCCGTGAAACGCGTCTTTGACATTCATGCCCTCAGAAATTCGCAACTAACGGAGAAGCGTGACCAGCCTCTCGTTACATGCAGCTAGTACTGTGGAAGAAACCATGAACCAGTACGCTGTCGCTGCAAAGATTCTCGCATCCACAAACTTCAGTGACACAATAAAACAGATGACACATGCCATAACTTCCGAAAATGCAGTTTTAAAATTGGGTGCGCAAAGCTTTGCGTTCGTTCATCGCCATTGCGCATGCATTATACGCTACGTACATAACAAACGCTATCTGCGTATGCCATTGTAAAACTGGCTACTCCGCATGCGTCGCACGCCATCCTCTTGCGTACTCACGTTAAGTGGCGGAAATAGGATATGCGCCCAACGAACGCTATCTTTGCGTACCCCATTCTAAAACTGCTTCTTACGCGGCACACGTAGCTTAAGCTAACGTATATATTGAAACTACCTCATCAAGCGGCCAAGAAAAAAAAACAGTCATTGTGCTGAAATTGGGTTAACAAATATACATGCGGTTTTCGCTCATGTTCGTTCGAACATGGACGGAAACCATGACGTGCATTTACGTTTCGACAGCCTTATCATGTATGCTGAATAAATTCCGCAATCACGTACTGCTGAAACATGTCACACATGCAGCCCGTGATGCAACGGAACACGCTTTTTCATTTGTCATAGTTCTCAAATACTGAGCGCAAATGCAGTAAAAATGAACTTACCTTCAAAAACGACAGAAGCCCGTGGTTTACAGTATCCGCAAATCCACAGAAAACTAATCGCACATCAAAGTAACCACGCCCGTCCCTCGAGCATAGAAGAAAGGAAGTTGCGAGCGCGTCCCGCGCACAAGCTGATGAGTGAAGTTTTCCACAGAGAATATTACGGGACTCTAACCGTCAGTCAGCGTAACAGTCGCTCCACACAGACATACTTGCATTCGGGTCCACAAGTCTAACACGCAGCGAAGTATAGTTTCTTCACAGCTGCGTTTATAGCCTCCACGAACCACGACACAAGCACGAAATATAGCAAAAGAGTGCATGACCGGTGAGCTCGACCGCCCATGCGAAATCGGCGAGTTTAACTGACATTGCAGAAGCAACGGCCGCGCGGATGGATACAGTCAGCGCTAAGGCCTTCGTGCGGAAGTTATACGGTTATCGCTGCGAGTAAATTACAGTAAATTACGTAAAGTTTACTGGTTAACGAACTTTGAAGTCTTCATTATTGCTGATGCAATGTAGACACCATACGCCTTTATCCTTTTGCGCGTTACTTTCTTTATCGCAATGAGAGATGGCGTGCGCAGGCTCGAGTTCAAATTTCAATTCGCGGTGGTTCATGCATGCCCATGCATGCATGGGCCAAGTGGCGCGCAGTCCGCTGCTGGGCGACAAAACGTCTTATAAAGTGCGTCTTCTGGACGTCACGAACAAGACGTTTTTAAAACGTCGAAATTGGTTTAGGATCGAAGAAACGTCTTGAAATATACGTTCCATACCAAAATGGTCTCAAAAAATGCCTTTTCTAGACGTTATCAAAAACGGATATAATGCGGATTTTCTGTGACGTTTTTAAAACGTCGAAATTGGTTTAGAATCGAACAAACGTCTTGAAATATACGTTCCAGACCAAAATGGTCTTAAAAAATACGTTTTCTAGACGTTATCAAAAACGGATATAATACGGATTTTCTGTGACGTTTTTAAAACGTCGAAATTGGTTTAGAATCGAACAAACGTCTTGAAATATACATTGCAGACCAAAATGGTCTTAAAAAATGCGTTTTGAAGACGTTATCAAAAACGGATATAATACGGATTTTCTGTGACGTTTTTAAAACGTCGAAATTGGTTTAGAATCGAAAAAACGTCATGAAATATACGTTTCAGTCCAAAATGGTCTTAAAAAATGCGTTTTCTAGACGTTATCAAAAACGGATAAAATACGGATTTTCTGTGACGTTTTTAAAACGTCGAAATTGGTTTAGAATCCGTTTTATCCCATTTATCCCTAAAAAAAACGTTTTCTAGACCATGTGTGCTACCTGGGATAGCAATAATTAGCGCCCAAGTAACCCCTACATCATTCCGGCTACATCAACGCAGGGAGCAACCAACTTGCGCGGCTCATCACTAGAACAGCTGGAAAGCTTCCTTGAAAGGTACGATCGCGTCGTTCTTTTAACAATTGGACCGATGAAAACAAGCTACGGCGCGTTTACTTCGCCTTGGAAGACGCTGCTGATGATGATGATTAGTGGTGTTTTGTGGCGCAAGGGCCATGGGTGGCCAAAGAGCGCCATGTCTTTTGTGTGGTGTTGGCGATGACCAATGATTTCGACGACAAGGTGTATTATGGCTGTATAGAGGCCTAAAATCACGCGCTGTAAATAAGCGTAAAAGGGGTGTATAGAGTATAAAATTATGGCAGTGACAAGTGATGTGATCTATGGGTGTGGGTTGATTGACGAGTGAGTATGGTATTTACAAGTGAGTAGCGGGAAAACAGCACGAATGCCTCCTCAAGGCCTTTGAGCCCAAAGGCCGGGAGGCAGGTGCTTCCTTTGATAGAAACCGCAGCAGCAGCCTCAATCACGAGGCCGCGCTACGGAGCGCCTGGAGAAATTACCTTGAAATTATGTACACTTTTTTAAACATTCAAAGAGGGACTGATATTTAAAAAGGGGTTCTCTGCCAATGAACATAGCAGGATGAAGTGGGAACTGCAGGTATGCAGATGAAAAATGCTTTCTCCTGAGAGCGTCTAGTTCCGTGCATTGTAGTAGCGTGTGAAGTACGGTTAAAGGATCGCCACAGTAGTCGCACAAAGGTGGATCGCCTCCGGACAAGAGGTATGAATGTGTACTGTATGTGTGGCCAATCCTAAGTCTGCAGAGTAACTTCTGTGTGGCGTGACTTTGATACTGGTGTCCAATTGCCTAGTTGCGGCTTGATAACATGCAGTTTATTTTGTGTGTGCCTATCCCATGTGCTCTGCCAAAAGGCCCTGAGCTTTCTTTTGAGGAATGGTTTTAAGTCTAGCGGAGGGATAGCTACGGCTGTATTGGGACGGCTTTCGTGGGCGGATGCTGCTAGCTGATCCGCCAACACGTTGCCTTGTATCTCGCGGTGCCCAGGCACCCAGCACACTACGACATGTTGTTTGAGGGAGTAGATCGTGCATAAAATAAGAGTATAGCGAAACAAGGACAGGATTTGTGTGCTTTGTCATAGTTTTTAAAGCTTTCACTACACCTAAAGAATCCGTGTATATCACTGCCTTTTGTAGTTTCAGTTGTTTTATGTGTTTAACTGCCGCAAGTATCGCGTAAGCTTCTGCCGTGAAGATACTTGAATCAGGGTGCAGAACACCGGAATCGGAAAAGGATGGACCAACGGCTGCGTACGACACGGAAGTGTTAGACTTTGAGGCATCTGTAAAGAATTCAGGGTGTGGGTACTTGTATTGTAATTCGAGGAAGTGTGTACGGATATGAGCAAGTGGCGCGTGCTTGGTAACTTCGACGAAAGAAACATCGCAATCTATGAGCTGCCACTGCCACGGCGGGAGATGGGCAGCGGGAGCCATTAGACAGTGTTCGAGAAGTGGCACACCCATTTCTTCAGCTAGGCCCCTCACACGAAGTGAGTACGGCTGTCTCATAGAAGGACGGTTGTGAAAAAGTTCAGAAGCAGACAACTCATTGATTGTAGTGTGTGAGGGGTGTTCATTGTTTGCGTTCACTTTGAGGAAATATACAAATGATAGGTAGGATCTCTGGAGGTGTAGCGACCACTCATTCGATTCGACGTAAAGGCTTTCCACGGGGCTGGTGCGAAAGGCGCCCGTAGATAGTCGAATGCCGAGATGGTGGACAGGGTCAAGCACCTTTAGGGCGCTTGGTGTCGCAGACTAATAGATTATTGCCCCGTAGTCCAGGCGAGTGCGTATGAGGTTTTTATGCAAATTCATCAGACATTTCTTGTCACTACCCCACGCAGTGCGTGACAGCACTTTAAAACATTCATTGCTTTTATGCATTTGTTTTTTAACTGTTTAATGTGTGATACGAACGTCAGCTTATTATCCAGGATAAGGCCTAAGAATTTGTGCTCCGTCTTCACGGAGAGATGTTGGCCATGCAGCTCAATGTCTTGGTCAGGATGAAGGCCTCTCTTTCGAGAGAACAGGACACAGGTGCTTTTTTGAGGATTAAGACTGAAACCATTCTCATCTGCCCATTTGGAGATCTTGTTCAGCCCTAGCTGGACCTGCCGCTCACACATGGAAAGGTTGCACGATTTAAAACCGACCTGGACATCGTCGACATATGTGCAGTAAAACATATTTCGTGGAATGCAAAGATGCAAGGAATTCATTTTGATAATAAAGAGTGTACAGCTAAGTACACCTCCCTGTGGCACTCCAGTTTCTTGAAGGAATGATATTGATAGAACATTTCCTACTCGGACACGGAACGTACGATCCGACAAGTAGCTCTCTAATATATCTAGCATTCTACCACGTACACCAAGGTGGGACAGGTCTCTTAATATTCCAAAGCGCCATGTGGTGTCGTAAGCCTTTTCCATATCGAGGAACACAGAAAGGAAGAACTGCTTGTGTACAAAAGCATCACGGATTTGTGCCTCGATACGTAACAGGTGGTCGGTCGTGGATCTACCCTCGCGAAATCCGCACTGGTACGGGTCCAGTAGATTGTTTGTTTCCAGGAAATGTATAAGACGGCGGTTTATCATCTTTTCAAAAAGTTTGCACAGGCAGCTTGTTAGTGCGATCGGCCTGTAGCTTGTAACGGAGGATGGATCCTTGTCCTGTTTAAGAACAGGAATGACAATGGCCTCTTTCCAAGACGAGGGGATTTCGCCGGAAAACCAGATAGCATTGTACAAGGAAAGTAAGGTTCTTTGCGTTTCGGTAGGTAGATTTTTCAACATGTCGTATACCACACGGTCAGAACCTGGGGCGGAATTACTGCAGCTGTTAAGCGATACCTGGAGCTCAGCTAAGCTGAAGGGTTGGTTGTATGCCTCGTGTTTTGTACATTTCCGCTCTAGTTTTTGTTTTTCTATTCTTGTTTTGTAGCGTTGGAAGACTTCGGAGTAATGCGCGGAACTGGACACTTGTTCGAAGTGTGCGCCGAGGAAGTTTGCCTGGTCTTCCAATGTGTCACCTTGTGTGTTTACTAGGGGAAGTGAATGTACTTGCCGCCCTGCTACCCTACTAACCATATTCCAGACTTTTGCCTCCTGTGTATACGAATTGATCCCCGTTAAAAACTTCTCCCAACTTTCTCTTCTTGCCTGTCGGCGCGTTCTCCTGCCTTGAGATTTTATGTTTTTAAAACTGTCAAGGTTCTCGGCTGTCGGAGAGTCCCGAAGCAACCTCCATGCCTTGTTTTGTTTTTTGCGCGCCTTCCGGCATTCATTGTTCCACCATGGGACCCGTCGTTTGCTAGACAGTCCACTTGTTTGTGGGATACATTTGGTGGCAGCATTAATCAAAAAAGCTGTGAAGTAGTCTACAGCTGCACCTATGCTTAAATCACACATGTCTGTCCAACTTAAGAGAGCCGTCTTACGAAACTGTTCCCAATCATCTTTGTCAATGTGCCATTTGGGAACCTGTGGGGGACATTCATTTAATATTTGTGTGCTCAGAACTATAGGAAAATGGTCGCTTCCATAAGGGTTATTAATGACCTTCCATTGAAGTAAGGGTAGAAGCGATGGAGATTTAATCCTCAGATCTATAGACGAGTAGGTACCATTAGCGAGGCTATAGTATGTTGCCTCTTTCTGATTCAACAGACAAGCACCCGAAGAGAAAAGGTATTGTTCAATTAGACGACCTCGCGCATCGCACCGAGAGTCACCCCATAGACAGCTATGTGCGTTGAAGTCCCCAAGAATCAGATAAGGTTCTGGAAGTTCATCTATTAGGGACTGGAATTCGTGTTTATCTAGGTGGTAGTGTGGAGGTATGTAGAGAGAGCAAATGGTCACGAGTTTGTTCAAAAGAACCGCTCGTACAGCCACTGCCTCCAGGGACGTTTGTAGTGGTAAATAGTGTGCACGCTACTCCTTGATTAACTATAACAGCTACCCCACCGGATGACGCCATGGCGTCACCCCGGTCCTTTCTGAAAATAATGTGGCTGCGTAGAAAGTTGGTGTGTTTTGATTTTAGGTGTGTTTCTTGCACACACAGCACTTTTGGTGTATGTTTGTGTAATAGTTCTTGGACGTCGTCGAGATTTTTAAGGAGTCCTCTGACGTTCCATTGTATTATTTGTGTTTCCATATTGGAAGTAAGGTAGTGCTGTGTGTACGAAAAGGAAGTGGCTGAGGTTTAAGTGGAAAGTTGCAACTCAAGTAGGTGGGCCGTCGTCGGGCCCCCTTATCGGCTTTTTAGTTTTCTTAGCGCGCTCCAGAGAGCTACGCCGATCTTTTGGCACCAGGGGTGCCAACGTCGTGTCCATTGCCTCTTGCGAGGCACTGGATGCGCGCGCGTGCGAGCTGGCAGTTCGGGTTTCGGGCCTCGCCTGGTGAGACGAGGCCTTGAGACCCGACGACCCTGAGGTCGGCGGTCCCTGTTCGCGAGTTGGCGGAGTAGACTGGGCTACTGCCGCCAAGGGGGCGGGCGCCGCTACCGACGGCTTGCTCTGCGCAGGCCGAGGGAGTGGCGGGGGCCGGTGCGACGTTGCCCCCCGGCGCGCCGCATCAGCGTAGGGTGTATTGTGAAAGGGTGTACACCTTTTACGAGCTTCTTTGAATGAGATGTTTTCTTTGACCTTGAGGGTGATTATATCCTTTTCTCTTTTCCAATTGGGACAGGATCGCGAGTAGGCTGCGTGATCGCCGTCACAATTGACGCAGTGAGGTGTGCTTGAACAGTTATCAGAGGGGTGGCCTTGGCCTCCACATCTTGCGCAAGTTTCTTGACCACGGCAGCTCTGCGAGCCGTGGCCAAATAGCTGGCATTTGTAGCACCGTCTAGGATTGGGGATGTACGGGCGGACAGCAAGTTTGATGTAACCTGTTTCAATCGTTGCAGGTAGCACGCTAGATGCAAAAGTTAATATTAGGTGCTTGGTCGGCAATTCTTTGTTATCACGTCTGATGATTATTCGTTTCACATCAGTGACATTTTGCTCTTTCCACCCTTCTAGGAGTTCTTGTTCGGACAATTCAAGGAGGTCTGCTTCCGAGACAACACCGCGTGTGGTATTCATCGATCGATGGGGTGTAACAGATACTGGAATGTTGCCAAATGTTGCTAGACTGCCAAGTTTTTCGTAGTGGTGTTTTTCAGGTAGCTCAAGCAGAAGGTCACCGCTAGCCATCTTAGTTGCCTTGTAGCCTGGCCCAGAGACTTCGGTCAGAGACTTTGCCACAACAAATGGGGAAATAGATCTGGCTTGTTTGTCTGGTGTTTCACTATGAATTACATGGAATTTCGGAAAGGATGGTCTCAGTTGGTTGAAACATGATAATTCTTCGGTGCGTACCCTCTTGTGAGGGAGACGATCAAGTAGGCGGGGGAATGAAGGCGTTCCCATGATAGTTTTCTTTTGTTTCGGCAGCACTGGCGGCCACCCACCATGGAGTCCAACTAGGGGACGCTGAGGTCCTTAGACGTATACGGCTGCAGACGCCAACCGTACAGTGCCGCTATAACCAAATATAACTACCCAAGGTTGAGTAACTACACAAGGTTAATCCTTGCCGCCAGGAAAAATCGGAAGTAACAAGAAGAGAGAAGTAGACAGGAAAGTTTAAAAGTGAGAGAGAAAGACGAAGATGAGGGGAGAAAGAGAGACAGGAAAAGGCGACTGCCGGTTTCCCCTGGGTGGGTCAGCCCAGGGGTGCCGTCTACGTGAAGCCGGGGCCAAAGGGGTGTGTTGCCTCTGCCGGGGGGCCTTAAAGGTCCAATCACCCGGCGTCGGCTCAACCCCCAGGATCCCCTTTTCCCCGGACACGGCAAAGCCACGCACGGCTAGGCGCGGGAGGAGGTCGAAACCCCCCCGTTAGCTCGGGTCCCTGGTGTCGCTAAACACCAAACGCCTGCTTGCGCAGACGCCCTTGCGGGGGAAGACGCTGCTGGGACGTCGCTCAAAAACTGATAGGTCACGCTCATGACCAGGAACATTTTTCGCACAGCGTTCCTGGACACCTTCACGAGCGTCGCCAGTAAGAAAAGAGCCGCAACCGTACTAGAAACCCGCGTACTGCTGCCGAACGTGAACATCGGTACCTACACTCAAGAAATGATCCCCCTGGTTCGCCTTGCCCACCCTGCTATGTCCGAGGAAGGAAGATCCGCTTCATGCGGGATGTTAAGCAAGAACTGTTTGCCGAACTTGTGTGCGTGAACATCGGTATCTACACTTAAGAAATGACCCCCCTGCTTCGCCTTGCCCACCCTGTTACGTCCGAGGAAGGAAGATCCACTTCATGCGGGATGTTAAGCAAGAACTGTTTGCCGAACTTGTGTGCGTGAACATCGGTATCTACACTCAAGAAATGATCCCCCTGGTTCGCCTTGCCCACCCTGCTATGTCCGAGGAAGGAAGATCCGCATCATGCGGGATGTTAAGCAAGAACTATTTGCCGAACTTGTGTGCGTGAACATCGGTATCTACACTCAAGAAATGATCCCCCTGCTTCGCCTTACCCACCCTGTTACGTCCGAGGAAGGAAGATCCACTTCATGCGGGATGTTAAGCAAGAACTGTTTGCCGAACTTGTGTGCGTGAACATCGGTATCTACACTCAAGAAATGATCCCCCTGGTTCGCCTTGCCCACCCTGCTATGTCCGAGGAAGGAAGATCCGATTCATGCGGGATGTTAAGCAAGAACTGTTTGCCGAACTTGTGTGCGTGAACATCGGTATCTACACTCAAGAAATGATCCCCCTGGTTCGCCTTGCCCACCCTGCTATGTCCGAGGAAGGAAGATCCGCTTCATGCGGGATGTTAAGCAAGAACTGTTTGCCGAACTTGTGTGCGTGAACATCGGTATCTACACTCAAGAAATGATCCCCCTGCTTCGCCTTGCCACCCTGTTACGTCCGAGGAAGGAAGATCCACTTCATGCGGGATGTTAAGCAAGAACTGTTTGCCGAACTTGTGTGCGTGAACATCGGTATCTACACTGAAGAAATGATCCCCCTGCTTCGCCTTCCCCACCCTGCTATGTCCGAGGAAGGAAGATCCGCTTCATGCGGGATGTTAAGCAAGAACTGTTTGCCGAACTTGTATGCGACCCACCGAAGACCACCCCTACCGCAGCTGCCAGTACCGCCAGGTGCGACTACGCGGCTTCGCCGTTACTGCACGGCGCCCACAACGTGTTGGGTTGTCACGCGACGAATTCCCTCCGAAGACGGATGTAAAGATGCTGCACCTCCGCAGTAACTTCGCCAGACACCGACGTCATACCATCCGCCTGTTGCCCAGCCCTACACGCCAACGAAAACCGACGTTTGGCACGCCCCTGATCACCGCTCACTTCGCTACCACTGAGGGAAAGCCGGCAACACCTACCGCCGCTGCCAGTACCGTGAGAGGAGACAGCGTGGCTTCGCCGACAACGCAATGCGTCCACAACCTGGTGGGTGGTCAAACGACGAATTCCGACTGAAGATAGTAATGGAATTCGTTACAGAGGCCATGACAATCGAGCAAAGCACTTGAAATGCCTACCAGGCAGTACAACCACCAAAATCTCACGGCGGCCTACGGAGACGTGTAAACGCTGCAATATAACGACCTCCGCGGTACCATCAGAACGATCGTGCGACAGGAGTTGCAGATATAGTTGCCCTGCTCGCAGCCTCAAGTAAGCCCCATTGCCAACGTCGTACGCCAGGAAATCCAGCAATTTCTCGGAGAACCTGAACCAGCGCAGCCTGAGCCACAAGCGAGGAGCTACGCTGCTAAAGTGCACCGTACCGCTCCCTCTCCACGCCCACGTCAAGATGCAGCACCTCCGCAGGACCTTCGCCAAAAACCGACGCCATACCGTCCCCTTGTTGCACGGCGCTACGCGCCAAGAAAAACCGACGTTGGGCGCGCCGCCGACAACCGCCCGTTCTGCTATCACTGCGCGAAAGCCGCCCACACCTACCGCCGCTGCCAGCACCATCATCACACTTCAGCACCAAATTATATAATTCCACTGCACACTATCTTTGCGGTCCCACACCTTTAAGCGCGTAGCTTTTAGGACAGGGCCGGTGCCCAATGTTGTATTACTGCTGTGCATTAAGGCGAACGCCTTAGATTCCTCATCAAACACGAATAGTCACGCAGCAATATAGGTGAAGTATGTGCCAGTTATTTCTCCCTGGCAAAAAAAAAAAACGCTCGAAATAAAGTGCCATGGCTCTTCCATCTCAACAGCTTGTTAATAAGTTATGCGGTCTGCATTCACATTCAACCGGTTTCTAGTTACGTATCCTCTCAAAAAATGCAAATCTATAGAAAGTATGCTCTCGTGCATATGAGGTAGAAAACTGCAACGAAAAGCTTTGCAGCGATATCATAGAAAAGGGGAAACATAAGCCAGCTCTGCCACTGTGCATAAATGTTTAGCAGAAAACATACCTAAAATGAGAAAGTGCCATTGTAAAGGGACATAGCGCGCCTCCAAAAAAAAAACGCTTTTCGAGGATGGGATTCGCCGGCCCGCAAAAATGGCTTCGCGGACAACCTGGGGTCCGTCGACCCACATTTGAGAAGCTCAGCGCTAATTATAGCCTCAGACCTTTGCTACCATCACTTCTGCGTTTTTCTTGGTATCGTTATACATTGTGGAATTGTCATTCAGAGCTGTGCTGTGTGCTGATGGACCATACACAACACCACTTCGTTTTGCTCATGTCATCTCCCTTGATATGTAAATAGCATTAATGTGAAAGGCATGTTTGACTTCGGAGGCGAAAGCCTTCAGTGTCTCCTTGCGCGGTGGTCTTGACAGAAGCAAGGCAGGCGAGTGAAGTGGCACAAAAACCCGCTTGACTTTCTGCGAGCGAGCGGCGTGTGGAGAGCAAACGACTGTTGTCACACCATCAAGGAACGTCACATGACCGCATCACATGCTGTCATTACATCCTCACGTGAAATTTTCCCTTGTTCTAAGATGGGCCGAAGGTAGTCCAAAGCCACGTGACGTGCAGAAAGCTTCAGAGGGAAGCGAGATCAATTCACTCGAACTCGACACGAGAACGATAAGGCAATTTGCCTGTGATGCTGTCACTTGTCATTCCTTGTTATGCGGCTTGTTATATCTTGTAAGAAGTGTGATCTCCCATTGGATAAGTTAATTCATTAGCGAGTGTACAGCGGACTATGGCGTTGAAGTCAGGGGCGTAGCCAGGGGGGGGGGGGGCAGTGTCGGTTCAAACCCCCCAACATTTCACAATTTTGCACGTGAATATATACACGCGAACATACAAACACACGCACAAACATACCTAACGTATGGTTGAAACCGCCGGAAAAAATTTCTGGCCACACTACTGGTTGAAGTGTTGAGTGTGACTTGCTGCCCAGCTTCTTATGTCTAGTTCCGCAGGGGCGATAAACGTGTAAATTCAAAAAGGATTGAAAAATTAAAATGTTTATGTATTTAGTTATGTATATGCACACTTCCTGTGATTGTGCTGCCCTTTCATAATTAGAACATTATATTTTACGGGGAAAAGCTTAATGTATTTCTTATGAAATGTTGCGCTATGGTATCCAAGTGCGCACAGCGCACGCTTTGAAATAGGTTAAAATCACTGCATTGTTGGCAAGGCCTACCGTCAGTGCCGCGCACGAACACTTTTGGTTAAACCTTAAGAATACGGTTAGGAAAAAAGATGTGTTGTTAGGCTATAGCGGCAGCACGAGAAAATCTAAATAAAGCGTTTTGTATGCAAATTAAGCGGGCAGTTCTGGTAAACGACGAATCCGAACCCTACCGACGATCCTTCACCGAACATACGGGACGTTTTAGAAAAGTAACGACAGGGCAGCGAAAAATATAGCAATCAGCATCCGCACCTTCAACCTTACAATCGGTGCGCGATTGCCCCTAAACTACGCACACACGAAGCTCTTCATACAACACCGTGTGCGCCAACACATTGCCATTGTCCCAAATATTTCGCGAAGTGCAAGGGTGACAAGGCCAATGATAGCGATTAATCCTCGTCATAGTAAATCTGGTCACTGGCTAACGTTATGTTACGTGCATAAAAAATGTTATTGACCTACGATATCGTAGCGCCATCAAGTCCAATAGATTAGCCATCGCGACATCTTCTAAGGCTGTGACTGACAGTTAATACTTTAAGGCGCATCAAGTACGTGGCGGGGTTTGACTTTGCTTTTTGACCACGTGGCTTGGATGGGGGAAGAAGCTGCATTAAACAGCCTGACAAGTCCCACATCCCCGGGTTCGCTGTGTGGCATCAAGGCGGCAAGAGCAAAATACATCTCATGAGGTTGTCAACGAACAATACAGATTGTGTGTACATTGAAAGAAAAATGTTACAAAAGAAATTTTCCTAAGGGCATGCTGAATAATGCCTATTAGAAAGTAGAAAAATTAAAGAGCGTGCGCACCGTTTCATAAAGTATTTTGAAATTATTCAGTGTATTCGGCAAACTAGAACTTAACGCTTGAAAACAATACCTAGTACGTGGCAGCGGAACATACCAGTGTTAGAGTGCCGGTTTAGGAGCATAGTAGGATTTAGTTGTAGGTTAGCTACGGGTGTATGTAACCGCGACTTTTAACGGCATCAGACTTAAGGGAAAGTAACAATGTGCACTCGTAGACTAGGACTAATTGAATTATTTCATGCTCAACGATTATTTCGGAAGTCTGGGCGTTAAATGGAAACTTTGCAACAGAAGAGTGAACCTAACTAGTCATGTCTTATTATAACCTTCAAAGTTTACTGCTGCTGGGAGCGAGTTCAACAATCCTGGAAAACAAATTTCATTGAAGAAAGAGAGGAAGTGCCACTAATGCATGGAAGAGCACTCACCGCGTTGTGAGATTCCGATGCAGTCTGGCTCGCGTCGCTGCAAGGCAAAACTAAACTGAGTGCGACTCAAGCAGCGCTGTCTGTAACCGCTCATATGACGGTTGCCACTTGGTAAAGAACATAAGAGCGACTCCCCGGCGCTACGACACTTGAATATGTGAGCTGTGTTCCACAGCTCACAGTACCAAATTCCATGTTGACGTGTACGTTCTTGGCTGAAGTAAAGTCCGCTGGTGCTTTCAAAGTTTAAGCGAAAGAATAGTAGTATAGCGGCATCTTCATCACCGCTCACGATCGTCATCACCATTTTACCACTTACGCGCCGCGCTTCTCGCGCAGCTAATGCTGAGAGCTCGAGGCGCGAGCAGTAGAACGTGCTCACGCTCCTGGAGGCTGGACGCCGGCAGCCGCTGCCGCTCTGCTTGTACCAGGGCCTTCTAATAAAGTGGCGAGACTTCGGCACGGCCACGTCGGCCGCCTTCACGTCTCCCTCTCGCTACAATTGGTGACCCGGAGAACACGCCCTTCGCCGAGTGGCCCGCTGCCATGCTTCCGCGACTCTGCCCTCCAGTTCCGCCGTTTCACCCGGCCTACCCCCGAGCGTGGTTTATGCAGCTCGATGCCATTCTCTCACTGAATGGCATCACGGCACAGCCGATGATGCACGCCGTCCTGCTCCAAGCGCTGCCGGTTGAGCTACACCATCTTGCTGCCGCAACGACATCCAGCCTGCGGCCCTACGACGACCTCTGCGCTGCGGTGCTGGCCCGCTACGGCGAAACGTACCGCCCGCTACCGGGGACCCGTGAGTTCCAGGTTTCCCCTCCTACGCGAGCGGTACCACCCGGCCCCCAGCCCTCCCATGACGGCGAGCTACCTTCCCCGGCCATGTCTCTTTCTCGCTCTCGTCCGGCCACTAGCGCAGCAGTTCCTGCGTCCGACCACCCACCCGACGAAGTTCCGAACGTTGCTGCTGCCTTCGACCAGTCCGCCACGAGGTGCATTCCTTCGCCACCCTCGGCCGACGGTCCATCAGGCATGCCCGCTATCCGCAGGTCTTCTCCGACCTCGACGGCTCGCGACACCTCGGAGCCATCAGACTCCACGACTGCTGCCTTACAGCACGCTTCGGAGTCGGACATGGACATCGCACCGTCCGCTATTCGCTCCCCAATTGTGGCGGATTCGCCGTCCTCGTCCATCGACCATCACCACGTTTCAACAGCCTCGACACTATGTGCGTCTTGCCAGCAGCGACCAGCATTGACCTCGCAGTCCACCGCAGCTGAAGTTCGAGCACCGAACCAACACCGGCCGAACTTGCGAGACGCTGCTACGATGACGGAAGCGTCTGAGGACGAATTGCCTGGTTCGCCGATGGCAGAGCAGCCCGCACATGCCACGCCTGCCGCAAAGGCAGACATCCAACACGCCGACCTAAGCACCAGCCCTCGTGTGCCGGGCACAGGCGCGCTGTCGGAACCTCTGGCAGAGCCTCCGACTGCGGTGTTCCATGACATCACTCCTCCGGAGTTCTTAATGGTGGACGCGAACCAGCAGCGGTGTACCTTGAATGCAGGCATGCCCTTCGACACGGCGAAAGCGTCTTCTACCGCTGCCCGACGCGCCGTACACCTAATCACTACTCGCATTGCGCGTGGCATGGTTCTGCAACCACGACGTTCTCGCGTCCGTCGACTTGTATACTCGTGCCAGCACGTCCGCCGCAATGCAATGGTGAGGTCGGCGTTGCGCCGCCACAGACGTCTTCATCACTACCCTCCACTAACCACGTAAGCGGCCAAGTCGACCAGTTGGACACCGCTCAGGTCACAATGTCCACGTACCGAGATCCGCGTCAGCGCTGTGCCCGCACAGGAAAGACCCATCGCAGCAGCTACTCGTCGATGGTTGCTCGTCGTGGCTTCACTGTGCCATGTCGCATTGTTTCGCGCACATCGCCCGCACCGGCCCTTGTGCACCCGCCCTCAACTCCATCTTCCAGCCGCGCTCACTTGCGCCAACCGGTCCGCTACCGAAAGGCCCCTTCATGTCGTCGTGGGATCCGCCTGGGCACGACACCAGCGTACTTTCGCCTAGTTGCCCGCCCTCTACGCTTCTCCCAGAGCCGCCCGCCAGAGACCCAAGGGTTCCCGATAGTCCTTCACCATTGACGACCTGGACTGCCCACGGACATTCTGTCTCGCGTCACCAGCCTTGTACATACGCCCCCATAGTTTTTCATTTCGGCCTCATTTCTGCGGGGGGGAGTAATCTGTAGCGGCATCTTCATCACCGCTCACGATCGTCATCACCATTTTACCACTTACGCGCCGCGCTTCTCGCGCAGCTAATGCTGAGAGCTCGAGGCGCGAGCAGTAGAACGTGCTCACCCTCCTGGGGGTTGGACGCCGGCAGCCGCTGCCGCTCTGCTTTTACTAGGGCCCTCGAATAAAGTGGCGAGACTTCGGCACGGCCACGTCGGCCGCCTTCACGTCTCCCTCTCGCTATAGTAGCTTTTAGACACATATCAGGGCAAGCCATGAAAGAAAAACTTCAGAAAGAAATGGGATAAATGTCCTTGCTTCCTAGTTTTCGCTAGTATGCATCCCTTTCACGTCAACCAACTAGCTCCGCAAGACGTCTTACTCAATAGCAACCAAGCGCTGGCACGACATCTTAAAATACCATTCCGAATATTTCTTTCCGCGTGAATAATAGAAAGAAAACTATAAGCGACAGACAAAAATATGTAAACCCGCTCTTTCATTACACTGTGTATCCACGACTATATGTAACTGTGGTGTCCATGACGTTGGCATAAATGAGAGTAATTGGACAGGCGTGCAAAACAAGTAATAAAACCTGTCCAGACACAACCGCTTCAGAAGAATAATCGAATCGGTCACACCATGCCTATTGCACCCTATGGCCAAAGTGTGGCCGCGAAGCATTTCAATAATGTGGTTGGGCATTTAACTGACAAAACGCATTAAATTTAACGCACGGTAGCCGTCGTGCTTAAAATGTGAATGATCAATAATGAAATTCTGGAGATCATTAGAGTTCCCTGATAAAATTTTTAAAGCTTGCGAGGAAATTAGGTTGATTGTTAACTTGCGTTATGTGGGTGGAATGGGAGTGCGAACATAATGCGAGTTAGGTTGTGATCCGCAGGTTGGGGAATCGAATCCTGGCCGCGGCGGCTGCATTTTCGTTGGAGGCGAAAATACTTGAGACCCGTATGCTTGTATTTTGAAGCACGTGCAAAACCCCCGGCTGGTCTGAAGTTCCGGAGCCCTCCACTATGGCGTCTCTCATAATCGTATCGTGGTTTTAGGACGTCGGACCCCGACAATTATTAGGTGAGGTTGTGCATTTACTGTAACTACAGCTGTCATTGGAAATATAACTGGAAATGTTTAGGATATCTTCGGCTGCTATTCATAAATGGCATGATGCGCCGTAACATAATACATAGAGAAGTAGGACTATCGGAACATATTTAGCGTGAAGCAAGAAGATTGCGATATCTCTCACAGTTCGTTTTTAGATTTTCTGATTAAAAAAAAAGACCACAAGATGTAGTGACTCACAGATCTGTAATGTACAGAATCCACATATCCTCGTTGTTATAGAAAACGGTGCCTTTGTATCGCTCGAAGACCTTCTCGGCGGCGACATCCGTGTTTGTTCCTGTGCTGCTTTGTGATAGGAGACCGGCTATCTGGCTGACCTCTTTAGGCTCTGTAATAACGTTGAACAGGAAGCAATATTTCATGAGCTCGTTTATCCGGCTGCGGAAGTGAAGCTATTAATGCAGTGTGTTCACGAGTAAGCCTAGTGCACTAGGACACTGCGTGACACTGTTGCCTTCTACTAACTAAATACTAATGCAGCCTTGATTGCGAAATTTTAGAAATTCGAGGTTACGTTCGTTAGTCTGAACCACGTCAATATAACTGCGGAGAAGGAAGGCCCAACATTCATTTAACTTAAAAATATTTTTCGAAGGCTGCGCCAATTCGCGTAGCAAAATACAACTCTATTTGTGTCAATGCCTGACTGCTAACGAAATTTTTTGTCCCCTGGCGGTTCACAAAGCTAGCAAAGCAAAATTTGAATATTGCGTCCCTATCTTTAAAGTTGCTCTTGATATAGAGATGACGTAGCTTCTCATGTTACCGAAGCAAGGTGGTGCTGTACGCCCTAAAAGCAATAACTTCTCGTTGGGAGCAACGCTAATTTTATAGACCTATTCCATGTTTGTAAGCAGCGGTAGGCGCCGTCAAGATATTTGAACTCTAATGGTGACGTCGCGGTGCGCGGACTCCGTACAGCCCAAAGCTTACCACCGTGCTCTATGATCACGTGACAACTGGCGCAGCAGCTGCAAACCTGCCTCCGACCACCGCGCGTCGGGCCGCCTCCCGCGTGTTTATACAAGGGGCGGCCGCGCAGCCACGACAGACGAAGTTTTATTGACCCCAAGAAACACTCTGAAATGAACATATAAAAATTATGTGCGCGGGCCACTTTACCTCTAGGAACATCATCAAAACATCAGGTATCTTAACGCCTTGCATGTGGCTGATTCGCGAAATGTCATCGACGTTGCTGCAGTCTCGGTAGAACGTGTACATTTAATTTTGTTAACTGATGCACGAACGACTCTCCAACTCCAGCAAGACGCTCTTAGGTGCGATATGAAAGAGCGCGGACTGAAATTATGCACAAGTCCATAAACTTTACGGTACATCCTAGCACATAAGCAATTTTACCGGGTTAGTTACTCATGCAAACGTGAAGGGCGATTTCTGTGAAATTTTCATCGGTGATGCGGCAGCGATAACGTATTAAACCATAGCTACATGCCATGGTCAAGACTGCCAGGTCACCACGGCATGTCACATTTGCCTACTGCGGGTCGCGGCTCTGTCCTTACTCTCAAGTCGAGACCCGCGGAGGCGTACAGCCCGAAAACAGACATTTCATACGTGTAGTGTTTCCTGCGTGTAGTCTGACAGACATGGAAATCTCTCAATGCGCATTACACCCAGAACAGCCGTGTCCAATGCACTTGTCAGGTGTACCTAGCAGCCGCATGCTGTTTGGAGAAGCACAGACGAAGTCGCACATTTTTACTTCGCTGCTGCGTTAATTAACCAAGCCACATTTTGAGTTCACGCGAGTACCGCAACAACCGTCTGACCGTCTGACTTTCTCAGTTTGTGGCCATGATGAGCTAAGCTATCCACACCGCTTACGTATTTGTACTCCGAGGTAGGGCATGCTCCACTGTGGCTACATACAAAGCTTATTCCAAAAATGTGTGCAGGACACCAGAATGACCCACTTTCGGCAAAGATAATCGCTTTCCTATATAAAACGAGCGGCGCAAACCACTCAGTGTTTGCACGAAACTTTATCAGTCGGCCATCGCGGACAAGTCCCATGTTTTACATCTGCGGCCAATTGCTTGCGACGGCTTTAGTAAAAAGAAACAAAAAATACATATCCCGCCCTCTTTGCACCTTCCTGCTTAACTACCCACAACGCAGCTCATCAGTACACTGTTTTTGCGTTCTTAGCTCGACGGGAATTAGCGCACGACCCAGGGAAAATATAGCAGCAACTGCGGTAGGCACAGCGAGTTTTGCCTACCGCGCGAAACTAAGTGCCCGACGACAGCGCCATCACATTTTCGTGACGTGGGTAAGGTACAACGCGTACTTGTCGTCACCTTAAATTGACATTGCTTCAAGCTGGATATGCCAGCATACATGCTTGCCTCCCAGCTGAAACCAGATAGCGCCCAGTTGGCGCAGTGCTCTTTTGAATTGCTTCACAGATTTCTGGGGTCAGCTGGTTTCCAAGTGGAGTTAGTGGAAAGCACTAATCGCCATTTCATACCACTCGGTTTTCCCATTCATATTCTTCATCTCTTCCCATACGAATACCTGATTATATTTTTTTTTCTGGCGATCTACTGCCCTTTGTATTACTCACAAGTCTATTTTCGAACCTAACTTAGGGCCCCGGTTTCTTTCGCCTCAAATCCTGCCCAGCCTATATAGCCTTTACAGCTCCATTTGTGAACGCCCCGATCAGACCTGCCCCGCAGTCCTTTGATGCACGTCTGCTTCGACTGCATCTCTGGCTTGAAACACACAACGAAACTCCCAAATGTAAGCCTGGAAACCCATATATAGATTCATAGAGCTCGCAGCCCATCATACTTATTATAACCCGAGAAACTGTGGAAAGTGAAGGGCTCCGTCTCAGGAGTGTGCACTTTTCAAATTGTGTTTGCTAAATGCGCAAGAAAGCGTTAGCCACTGCTATACGCAACATCGTAGGCATGCCGAACCAGTCTGTTACCGACTATCGGTTGCTGTTCCCTTTCTTCGTATTGGGCGCGAGGCCCGCCACTGGAAAAGCTGGCGCCACCGTCGGGGCGACGTGCTAGGCAGTATCAGCTGCGCGTGGTCTGCTTTGGAAGCACCTACGCGCGCTGAAAACGACATTCTGGGAAGCCACCTGCTCTGTAATTCTCGTGTATGGGGAACTTTTGTCGCTTCGGCTTTGCGCTTGACAAACTTGTAAGCACTGCAATGCACAGTCGCTGTCTTTGAAGCTGTCTTATATGGAAGGCCAGTACTCAGTACCACCGTGAATGACGTATGCAACGAAACCCCCTGTCACCCTTCACACGTGACCACACGACAGGAAGCTGCGTGAAGTTTGAATTTTTGAAACTTATAAATTGTAAACAGCCTTCAGCTACAACGTGCGCATATAGCTAGAACTTCTTAGAGGAAGATTCCTGCTTTGAAGTGTGGCTGCAATTGTTGGGTGCTTGCCCATACATTGGTCACCATAAGTTCCCGATAAGCTTACCCATAAGTTGGTCACCTCCATATCGACCCCAAAGTTAATTTAACTCATTTCAAATCCAACTTGCCCCAACCAATACATTTATTTTCCCCTGTGGATTAGCGCACAGTGCACGTGACACGACGACATCGACCAATATGCATTATGACGTGCAAAATGTGATATTGCCGCTGTATCGTCTAACACAAAAAATGGGCCCTTCTTTCATTTCCATATTTTACAATTTGCACGTGAATGTGCAAACGCGCACATACAAACACACGCACAAACATACAACGTATGGTTGAAACCCCCGGAAAATTTTCTGGCTAGGCCTGGTTGAAGTGTTCGAGTGTGTCTTGCTGCCCAGCTTCTTATGTCGGGGAGATAAACGCCGCCCAGCTTCTGTAGGGGAGATAAAAGTGTAAAATCAAAAAGGATTGAAAAATT
Organism: Rhipicephalus sanguineus; assembly: GCF_013339695.2. Lineage (NCBI taxonomy): Eukaryota > Metazoa > Arthropoda > Arachnida > Ixodida > Ixodidae > Rhipicephalus > Rhipicephalus sanguineus. The sequence goes on along the minus strand of NC_051185.1, from coordinate 48,109,367 downwards.
AAAATATATTTACTTAGCTATATGGACACTTCCTGTGATTGTGCTGCCCTTTCATAAATAGAACATTATGTAGTTTACGGGATGAAGCTTAATGTATTTCTTATGAAATTTTGTGCTATGGTATCCAAGTGCGCACAGCGGACGCGTTGAATAGGTTAAACGCGTTGAAATAGGTTAAACTCTTGCATTTTTGGCAAGGCCTACCGTCAGTGCCGCGGACGAACACTTTTGCTTCAACCTTAGTAATTCGGTTAGGTAAAAAATGTGGAGTTATCAGGCTATAGCAGGAGCACGAGAAAATCCACATAAAACGTCTTGTATGCAAATTGAACGAGGAGTTCTCGTAAACGACGATTCCGAACCTCATAGTTCTCAAATACTGAGCGCAAATGCAGTAAAAATGAACTTACCTTCAAAACGACAGAAGCCCGTGGTTTACAGTATCCGCAAATCCACAGAAAACTAATCGCACATCAAGTAACCACGCCCGTCCCTCGAGCATAGAAGAAAGGAAGTTGCGAGCGCGTCCCGCGCACAAGCTGATGAGTGAAGTTTTCCACAGAGAATATTACGGGACTCTAACCGTCAGTCAGCGTAACAGTCGCTCCACACAGACATACTTGCATTCGGGTCCACAAGTCTAACACGCAGCGAAGTATAGTTTCTTCACAGCTGCGTTTATAGCCTCCACGAACCACGACACAAGCACGAAATATAGCAAAAGAGTGCATGACCGGTGAGCTCGACCGCCCATGCGAAATCGGCGAGTTTAACTGACATTGCAGAAGCAACGGCCGCGCGGATGGATACAGTCAGCGCTAAGGCCTTCGTGCGGAAGTTATACGGTTATCGCTGCGAGTAAATTACAGTAAATTACGTAAAGTTTACTGGTTAACGAACTTTGAAGTCTTCATTATTGCTGATGCAATGTAGACACCATACGCCTTTATCCTTTTGCGCGTTACTTTCTTTATCGCAATGAGAGATGGCGTGCGCAGGCTCGAGTTCAAATTTCAATTCGCGGTGGTTCATGCATGCCCATGCATGCATGGGCCAAGTGGCGCGCAGTCCGCTGCTGGGCGACAAAACGTCTTATAAAGTGCGTCTTCTGGACGTCACGAACAAGACGTTTTTAAAACGTCGAAATTGGTTTAGGATCGAAGAAACGTCTTGAAATATACGTTCCATACCAAAATGGTCTCAAAAAATGCCTTTTCTAGACGTTATCAAAAACGGATATAATGCGGATTTTCTGTGACGTTTTTAAAACGTCGAAATTGGTTTAGAATCGAACAAACGTCTTGAAATATACGTTCCAGACCAAAATGGTCTTAAAAAACGTTTTCTAGACGTTATCAAAAACGGATATAATACGGATTTTCTGTGACGTTTTTAAAACGTCGAAATTGGTTTAGAATCGAACAAACGTCTTGAAATATACATTGCAGACCAAAATGGTCTTAAAAAATGCGTTTTGAAGACGTTATCAAAAACGGATATAATACGGATTTTCTGTGACGTTTTTAAAACGTCGAAATTGGTTTAGAATCGAAAAAACGTCATGAAATATACGTTTCAGTCCAAAATGGTCTTAAAAATGCGTTTTCTAGACGTTATCAAAAACGGATAAAATACGGATTTTCTGTGACGTTTTTAAAACGTCGAAATTGGTTTAGAATCCGTTTTATCCCATTTATCCCTAAAAAAAACGTTTTCTAGACCATGTGTGCTACCTGGGATAGCAATAATTAGCGCCCAAGTAACCCCTACATCATTCCGGCTACATCAACGCAGGGAGCAACCAACTTGCGCGGCTCATCACTAGAACAGCTGGAAAGCTTCCTTGAAAGGTACGATCGCGTCGTTCTTTTAACAATTGGACCGATGAAAACAAGCTACGGCGCGTTTACTTCGCCTTGGAAGACGCTGCTGATGATGATGATTAGTGGTGTTTTGTGGCGCAAGGGCCATGGGTGGCCAAAGAGCGCCATGTCTTTTGTGTGGTGTTGGCGATGACCAATGATTTCGACGACAAGGTGTATTATGGCTGTATAGAGGCCTAAAATCACGCGCTGTAAATAAGCGTAAAAGGGGTGTATAGAGTATAAAATTATGGCAGTGACAAGTGATGTGATCTATGGGTGTGGGTTGATGACGAGTGAGTATGGTATTTACAAGTGAGTAGCGGGAAAACAGCACGAATGCCTCCTCAAGGCCTTTGAGCCCAAAGGCCGGGAGGCAGGTGCTTCCTTTGATAGAAACCGCAGCAGCAGCCTCAATCACGAGGCCGCGCTACGGAGCGCCTGGAGAAATTACCTTGAAATTATGTACACTTTTTTAAACATTCAAAGAGGGACTGATATTTAAAAAGGGGTTCTCTGCCAATGAACTAGCAGGATGAAGTGGGAACTGCAGGTATGCAGATGAAAAATGCTTTCTCCTGAGAGCGTCTAGTTCCGTGCATTGTAGTAGCGTGTGAAGTACGGTTAAAGGATCGCCACAGTAGTCGCACAAAGGTGGATCGCCTCCGGACAGAGGTATGAATGTGTACTGTATGTGTGGCCAATCCTAAGTCTGCAGAGTAACTTCTGTGTGGCGTGACTTTGATACTGGTGTCCAATTGCCTAGTTGCGGCTTGATAACATGCAGTTTATTTTGTGTGTGCCTATCCCATGTGCTCTGCCAAAAGGCCCTGAGCTTTCTTTTGAGGAATGGTTTTAAGTCTAGCGGAGGGATAGCTACGGCTGTATTGGGACGGTTTCGTGGGCGGATGCTGCTAGCTGATCCGCCAACACGTTGCCTTGTATCTCGCGGTGCCCAGGCACCCAGCACACTACGACATGTTGTTTGAGGGAGTAGATCGTGCATAAAATAAGAGTATAGCGAAACAAGGACAGGATTTGTGTGCTTTGTCATAGTTTTTAAAGCTTTCACTACACCTAAAGAATCCGTGTATATCACTGCCTTTTGTAGTTTCAGTTGTTTATGTGTTTCACTGCCGCAAGTATCGCGTAAGCTTCTGCCGTGAAGATACTTGAATCAGGGTGCAGAACACCGGAATCGGAAAAGGATGGACCAACGGCTGCGTACGACACGGAAGTGTTAGACTTGAGCATCTGTAAAGAATTCAGGGTGTGGGTACTTGTATTGTAATTCGAGGAAGTGTGTACGGATATGAGCAAGTGGCGCGTGCTTGGTAACTTCGACGAAAGAAACATCGCAATCTATGAGCTGCCACTGCCACGGCGGGAGATGGGCAGCGGGAGCCATTAGACAGTGTTCGAGAAGTGGCACACCATTTCGTCAGCTAGGCCCCTCACACGAGTGAGTACGGCTGTCTCATAGAAGGACGGTTGTGAAAAAGTTCAGAAGCAGACAACTCATTGATTGTAGTGTGTGAGGGGTGTTCATTGTTTGCGTTCACTTTGAGGAATATACAAATGATAGGTAGGATCTCTGGAGGTGTAGCGACCACTCATTCGATTCGACGTAAAGGCTTTCCACGGGGCTGGTGCGAAAGGCGCCCGTAGATAGTCGAATGCCGAGATGGTGGACAGGGTCAAGCACCTTAGGGCGCTTGGTGTCGCAGACTAATAGATTATTGCCCCGTAGTCCAGGCGAGTGCGTATGAGGTTTTATGCAAATTCATCAGACATTTCTTGTCACTACCCCACGCAGTGCGTGACAGCACTTTTAAAACATTCATTGCTTTATGCATTTGTTTTTTAACTGTTTAATGTGTGATACGAACGTCAGCTTATTATCCAGGATAAGGCCTAGGAATTTGTGCTCCGTCTTCACGGAGAGATGTTGGCCATGCAGCTCAATGTCTTGGTCAGGATGAAGGCCTCTCTTTCGAGAGAACAGGACACAGGTGCTTTTTTGAGGATTAAGACTGAAACCATTCTCATCTGCCCATTTGGAGATCTTGTTCAGCCCTAGCTGGACCTGCCGCTCACACATGGAAAGGTTGCACGATTAAAAACCGACCTGGACATCGTCGACATATGTGCAGTAAAACATATTTCGTGGAATGCAAAGATGCAAGGAATTCATTTTGATAATAAAGAGTGTACAGCTAAGTACACCTCCCTGTGGCACTCCAGTTTCTTGAAGGAATGATATTGATAGAACATTTCCTACTCGGACACGGAACGTACGATCCGACAAGTAGCTCTCTAATATATCTAGCATTCTACCACGTACACCAAGGTGGGACAGGTCTCTTAATATTCCAAAGCGCCATGTGGTGTCGTAAGCCTTTCCATATCGGAGGAACACAGAAAGGAAGAACATGCTTGTTACAAAAGCGTCACGGATTTGTGCCTCGATACGTAACAGGTGGTCGGTCGTGGATCTACCCTCGCGAAATCCGCACTGGTACGGGTCCAGTAGATTGTTTGTTTCCAGGAAATGTATAAGGACGGCGGTTTATCATCTTTTCAAAAAGTTTGCACAGGCAGCTTGTTAGTGCGATCGGCCTGTAGCTTGTAACGGAGGATGGATCCTTGTCCTGTTTAAGAACAGGAATGACAATGGCCTCTTTCCAAGACGAGGGGATTACGCCGGAAAAGCCAGATAGCATTGTACAAGGAAAGTAAGGTTCTTTGCGTTTCGGTAGGTAGATTTTCACATGTCGTATACCACACGGTCAGAACCTGGGGCGGATTACTGCAGCTTGTTAAGCGATACCTGGAGCTCAGCTAAGCTGAAGGGTTGGTTGTATGCCTCGTGTTTGTACATTCCGCTCTAGTTTTTGTTTTCTATTCTTGTTTTGTAGCGTTGGAAGACTTCGGAGTAATGCGCGGAACGGGACACTTGTTCGAAGTGTGCGCCGAGGAAGTTTGCCTGGTCTTCCAAGGTGTCGCCTTGTGTGTTTACTAGGGGAAGTGAATGTACTTGCCGCCCTGCTACCCTACTAACCTATTCCAGACTTTTGCCTCCTGTGTATACGAATTGATCCCCGTTAAAAACTTCTCCCAACTTTCTCTTCTTGCCTGTCGGCGCGTTCCTCCTGCCTTGAGATTTTATGTTTTAAAACTGTCAAGGTTCTCGGCTGTCGGAGAGTCCCGAAGCAACCTCCATGCCTTGTTTTGTTTTTGCGCGCCTTCCGGCATTCATTGTTCCACCATGGGACCCGTCGTTGCTAGACAGTCCACTTGTTTGTGGGATACATTGGTGGCAGCATTAATCAAAAAAGCTGTGAAGTAGTCTACAGCTGCACCTATGCTTAAATCACACATGTCTGTCCAACTTAGAGAGCCGTCTTACGAAAACTGTTCCCAATCAGCTTTGTCAATGTGCCATTGGGAACCTGTTGGGGGACATTACATTTAATATTTGTGTGCTCAGAACTATATGAAAATGGTCGCTTCCATAAGGGTTATTAATGACCTTCCATTGAGTAGGGTAGAAGCGATGGAGTATTAATCCTCAGATCTATAGACGAGTAGGTACCATTAGCGAGGCTATAGTATGTTGCCTCTTTCTGATTCAACAGACAAGCACCCGAAGAGAAAAGGTAATTGTTCAATTAGACGACCTCGCGCATCGCCAGGGAGTTCACCCCATAGACAGCTATGTGCGTTGAAGTCCCCAAGAATCAGATAAGGTTCTGGAAGTTCATCTATTAGGGACTGGAATTCGTGTTTATCTAAGTGGTAGTGTGGAGGTATGTAGAGAGAGCAAATGGTCACGAGTTTGTTCAAAAGAACCGCTCGTACAGCCACTGCCTCCAGGGACGTTTGTAGTGGTAAATAGTGTGCACGCTACTCCTTGATTAACTATAACAGCTACACCACCGGATGACGCCATGGCGTCACCCGGTCCTTTCTGAAAATAATGTGGCTGCGTAGAAAGTTGGTGTGTTTTGATTTTAGTGTGTTTCTTGCACACACAGCACTTTGGTGTATGTTTGTGTAATAGTTTCTTGGACGTCGTCGAGATTTTTAAGGAGTCCTCTGACGTTCCATTGTATTATTTGTGTTTCCATATTGGAAGTAAGGTAGTGCTGTGTGTACGAAAAGGAAGTGGCTGAGGTTTAAGTGGAAAGTTGCAACTCAAGTAGGAGGGCCGTCGTCGGGCCCCCTTATCGGCTTTTTAGTTTCTTAGCGCGCTCCAAGAGGAGCTAAGCCGATCTTATTGCACCAGGGGTGCCACGTCGTGTCCATTGCCTCTTGCGAGGCACTGGATGCGCGCGCGTCGAGCTGGCAGTTTCGGGTTTCGGGGCCTCGCCTGGTGAGACGAGGCCTTGAGACCCGACGACCCCTGAGGTCGGCGTCCTGTTCGCGAGTTGGCGGAGTAGACTGGGCTACTGCCGCCAAGGGGGCGGGCGCCGCTACGACGGCTTGCTCTGCGCAGGCCGAGGGAGTGGCGGGGGCCGTGCGACGTTTGCCCCCCGGCGCGCCGCATCAGCGTAGGGTGTATTGTGAAAGGGTGTACACCTTTTACGAGCTTCTTTGAATGAGATGTTTTCTTTGACCTTGAGGGTGATTATATCCTTTTCTCTTTTCCAATTGGGACAGGATCGCGAGTAGGCTGCGTGATCGCCGTCACATTGACGCAGTGAGGTGTGCTTGAACAGTTATCAGAGGGGTGGCCTTGGCCTCCACATCTTGCGCAAGTTTCTTGACCACGGCAGCTCTGCGAGCCGTGGCCAAATAGCTGGCATTTGTAGCACCGTCTAGGATTGGGGATGTACGGGCGGACAGCAGTTTGATGTAACCTGTTTCAATCGTTGCAGGTAGCACGCTAGATGCAAAAGTTAATATTAGGTGCTTGGTCGGCAATTCTTTGTTATCACGTCTGATGATTATTCGTTTCACATCAGTGACATTTTGCTCTTTCCACCCTTCTAGGAGTTCTTGTTCGGACAATTCAAGGGAGGTCTGCTTCCGAGACAACACCGCGTGTGGTATTCATCGATCGATGGGTGTAACAGATACTGGAATGTTGCCAAATGTTGCTAGACTGCCAAGTTTTCGTAGTGGTGTTTTTCAGGTAGCTCAAGCAGAAGGTCACCGCTAGCCATCTTAGTTGCCTTGTAGCCTGGCCCAGAGACTTCGGTCAGAGACTTTGCCACAACAAATGGGGAAATAGATCTGGCTTGTTTGTCTGGTGTTTCACTATGAATTACATGGAATTTCGGAAAGGATGGTCTCAGTTGGTTGAAAACATGATAATTCTTCGGTGCGTACCCTCTTGTGAGGGAGACGATCAAGTAGGCGGGGGAATGAAGGCGTTCCCATGATAGTTTTCTTTTGTTTCGGCAGCACTGGCGGCCACCCACCATGGATCCAACTAGGGGGACGCCCTGAGGTCCTTAGACGTATACGGCTGCAGACGCCAACCGTACAGTGCCGCTATAACCAAATATAACTACCCAAGTTGAGTAACTACACAAGGTTAATCCTTGCCGCCAGGAAAAATCGGAAGTAACAAGAAGAGAGAAGTAGACAGGAAAGTTTAAAGTGAGAGAGAAAGACGAAGATGAGGGGAGAAAGAGAGACAGGAAAAGGCGACTGCCGGTTTCCCCTGGGTGGGTCAGCCCAGGGGTGCCGTCTACGTGAAGCCGGGGCCAAAGGGGTTGGTTGCCTCTGCCGGGGGCCTTAAAGGTCCAATCACCCGGCGTCGGCTCAACCCCAGGATCCCCTTTTCCCGGACACGGCAAAGCCACGCACGGCTAGGCGCGGGAGGAGGTCGAAACCCCCCGTTAGCTCGGGTCCCTGGTGTCGCTAAACACCAAACGCCTGCTTGCGCAGACGCCCTTGCGGGGGAAGACGCTGCTGGGACGTCGCTCAAAAACTGATAGGTCACGCTCATGACCAGGAACATTTTCGCACAGCGTTCCTGGACACCTTCACGAGCGTCGCCAGTAAGAAAGAGCCGCAACCGTACTAGAAACCCGCGTACTGCTGCCGAACGTGACATCGGTACCTACACTCAAGAAATGATCCCCCTGGTTCGCCTTGCCCACCCTGCTATGTCCGAGGAAGGAAGATCCGCTTCATGCGGGATGTTAAGCAAGAACTGTTTGCCGAACTTGTGTGCGTGAACATCGGTATCTACACTTAAGAAATGACCCCCCTGCTTCGCCTTGCCCACCCTGTTACGTCCGAGGAAGGAAGATCCACTTCATGCGGGATGTTAAGCAAGAACTGTTTGCCGAACTTGTGTGCGTGAACATCGGTATCTACACTCAAGAAATGATCCCCCTGGTTCGCCTTGCCCACCCTGCTATGTCCGAGGAAGGAAGATCCGCATCATGCGGGATGTTAAGCAAGAACTATTTGCCGAACTTGTGTGCGTGAACATCGGTATCTACACTCAAGAAATGATCCCCCTGCTTCGCCTTACCCACCCTGTTACGTCGAGGAAGGAAGATCCACTTCATGCGGGATGTTAAGCAAGAACTGTTTGCCGAACTTGTGTGCGTGAACATCGGTATCTACACTCAAGAAATGATCCCCCTGGTTCGCCTTGCCCACCCTGCTATGTCCGAGGAAGGAAGATCCGATTCATGCGGGATGTTAAGCAAGAACTGTTTGCCGAACTTGTGTGCGTGAACATCGGTATCTACACTCAAGAAATGATCCCCCTGGTTCGCCTTGCCCACCCTGCTATGTCCGAGGAAGGAAGATCCGCTTCATGCGGGATGTTAAGCAAGAACTGTTTGCCGAACTTGTGTGCGTGAACATCGGTATCTACACTCAAGAAATGATCCCCCTGCTTCGCCTTGCCCACCCTGTTACGTCCGAGGAAGGAAGATCCACTTCATGCGGGATGTTAAGCAAGAACTGTTTGCCGAACTTGTGTGCGTGAACATCGGTATCTACACTGAAGAAATGATCCCCCTGCTTCGCCTTCCCCACCCTGCTATGTCCGAGGAAGGAAGATCCGCTTCATGCGGGATGTTAAGCAAGAACTGTTTGCCGAACTTGTATGCGACCCACCGAAGACCACCCCTACCGCAGCTGCCAGTACCGCCAGGTGCGACTACGCGGCTTCGCCGTTACTGCACGGCGCCCACAACGTGTTGGGTTGTCACGCGACGAATTCCCTCCGAAGACGGATGTAAAGATGCTGCACCTCCGCAGTAACTTCGCCAGACACCGACGTCATACCATCCGCCTGTTGCCCAGCCCTACACGCCAACGAAAACCGACGTTTGGCACGCCCCTGATCACCGCTCACTTCGCTACCACTGAGGGAAAGCCGGCAACACCTACCGCCGCTGCCAGTACCGTGAGAGGAGACAGCGTGGCTTCGCCGACAACGCAATGCGTCCACAACCTGGTGGGGGTCAAACGACGAATTCCGACTGAAGATAGTAATGGAATTCGTTACAGAGGCCATGACAATCGAGCAAAGCACTTGAAATGCCTACCAGGCAGTACAACCACCAAAATCTCACGGCGGCCTACGGAGACGTGTAAACGCTGCAATATAACGACCTCCGCGGTACCATCAGAACGATCGTGCGACAGGAGTTGCAGATATAGTTGCCCTGCTCGCAGCCTCAAGTAAGCCCCATTGCCAACGTCGTACGCCAGGAAATCCAGCAATTTCTCGGAGAACCTGAACCAGCGCAGCCTGAGCCACAAGCGAGGAGCTACGCTGCTAAAGTGCACCGTACCGCTCCCTCTCACGCCCACGTCAAGATGCAGCACCTCCGCAGGACCTTCGCCAAAAACCGACGCCATACCGTCCCCTTGTTGCACGGCGCTACGCGCCAAGAAAACCGACGTTGGGCGCGCCGCCGACAACCGCCCGTTCTGCTATCACTGCGCGAAAGCCGCCCACACCTACCGCCGCTGCCAGCACCATCATCACACTTCAGCACCAAATTATATAATTCCACTGCACACTATCTTTGCGGTCCCACACCTTTAAGCGCGTAGCTTTTAGGACAGGGCCGGTGCCCAATGTTGTATTACTGCTGTGCATTAAGGCGAACGCCTTAGATTCCTCATCAAACACGAATAGTCACGCAGCAATATAGGTGAAGTATGTGCCAGTTATTTCTCCCTGGCAAAAAAAAAAAACGCTCGAAATAAAGTGCCATGGCTCTTCCATCTCAACAGCTTGTTAATAAGTTATGCGGTCTGCATTCACATTCAACCGGTTTCTAGTTACGTATCCTCTCAAAAATGCAAATCTATAGAAAGTATGCTCTCGTGCATATGAGGTAGAAAACTGCAACGAAAAGCTTTGCAGCGATATCATAGAAAAGGGGAAACATAAGCCAGCTCTGCCACTGTGCATAAATGTTTAGCAGAAAACATACCTAAAATGAGAAAGTGCCATTGTAAAGGGACATAGCGCGCCTCCAAAAAAAAAAACGCTTTTCGAGGATGGGATTCGCCGGCCCGCAAAAATGGCTTCGCGGACAACCTGGGGTCCGTCGACCCACATTTGAGAAGCTCAGCGCTAATTATAGCCTCAGACCTTTGCTACCATCACTTCTGCGTTTTTCTTGGTATCGTTATACATTGTGGAATTGTCATTCAGAGCTGTGCTGTGTGCTGATGGACCATACACAACACCACTTCGTTTTGCTCATGTCATCTCCCTTGATATGTAAATAGCATTAATGTGAAAGGCATGTTTGACTTCGGAGGCGAAAGCCTTCAGTGTCTCCTTGCGCGGTGGTCTTGACAGAAGCAAGGCAGGCGAGTGAAGTGGCACAAAAACCCGCTTGACTTTCTGCGAGCGAGCGGCGTGTGGAGAGCAAACGACTGTTGTCACACCATCAAGGAACGTCACATGACCGCATCACATGCTGTCATTACATCCTCACGTGAAATTTTCCCTTGTTCTAAGATGGGCCGAAGGTAGTCCAAAGCCACGTGACGTGCAGAAAGCTTCAGAGGGAAGCGAGATCAATTCACTCGAACTCGACACGAGAACGATAAGGCAATTTGCCTGTGATGCTGTCACTTGTCATTCCTTGTTATGCGGCTTGTTATATCTTGTAAGAAGTGTGATCTCCCATTGGATAAGTTAATTCATTAGCGAGTGTACAGCGGACTATGGCGTTGAAGTCAGGGGCGTAGCCAGGGGGGGGGGGGGCAGTGTCGGTTCAAACCCCCCAACATTTCACAATTTTGCACGTGAATATATACACGCGAACATACAAACACACGCACAAACATACCTAACGTATGGTTGAAACCGCCGGAAAAAATTTCTGGCCACACTACTGGTTGAAGTGTTGAGTGTGACTTGCTGCCCAGCTTCTTATGTCTAGTTCCGCAGGGGCGATAAACGTGTAAATTCAAAAAGGATTGAAAAATTAAAATGTTTATGTATTTAGTTATGTATATGCACACTTCCTGTGATTGTGCTGCCCTTTCATAATTAGAACATTATATTTTACGGGGAAAAGCTTAATGTATTTCTTATGAAATGTTGCGCTATGGTATCCAAGTGCGCACAGCGCACGCTTTGAAATAGGTTAAAATCACTGCATTGTTGGCAAGGCCTACCGTCAGTGCCGCGCACGAACACTTTTGGTTAAACCTTAAGAATACGGTTAGGAAAAAAGATGTGTTGTTAGGCTATAGCGGCAGCACGAGAAAATCTAAATAAAGCGTTTTGTATGCAAATTAAGCGGGCAGTTCTGGTAAACGACGAATCCGAACCCTACCGACGATCCTTCACCGAACATACGGGACGTTTTAGAAAAGTAACGACAGGGCAGCGAAAAATATAGCAATCAGCATCCGCACCTTCAACCTTACAATCGGTGCGCGATTGCCCCTAAACTACGCACACACGAAGCTCTTCATACAACACCGTGTGCGCCAACACATTGCCATTGTCCCAAATATTTCGCGAAGTGCAAGGGTGACAAGGCCAATGATAGCGATTAATCCTCGTCATAGTAAATCTGGTCACTGGCTAACGTTATGTTACGTGCATAAAAAATGTTATTGACCTACGATATCGTAGCGCCATCAAGTCCAATAGATTAGCCATCGCGACATCTTCTAAGGCTGTGACTGACAGTTAATACTTTAAGGCGCATCAAGTACGTGGCGGGGTTTGACTTTGCTTTTTGACCACGTGGCTTGGATGGGGGAAGAAGCTGCATTAAACAGCCTGACAAGTCCCACATCCCCGGGTTCGCTGTGTGGCATCAAGGCGGCAAGAGCAAAATACATCTCATGAGGTTGTCAACGAACAATACAGATTGTGTGTACATTGAAAGAAAAATGTTACAAAAGAAATTTTCCTAAGGGCATGCTGAATAATGCCTATTAGAAAGTAGAAAAATTAAAGAGCGTGCGCACCGTTTCATAAAGTATTTTGAAATTATTCAGTGTATTCGGCAAACTAGAACTTAACGCTTGAAAACAATACCTAGTACGTGGCAGCGGAACATACCAGTGTTAGAGTGCCGGTTTAGGAGCATAGTAGGATTTAGTTGTAGGTTAGCTACGGGTGTATGTAACCGCGACTTTTTAACGGCATCAGACTTAAGGGAAAGTAACAATGTGCACTCGTAGACTAGGACTAATTGAATTATTTCATGCTCAACGATTATTTCGGAAGTCTGGGCGTTAAATGGAAACTTTGCAACAGAAGAGTGAACCTAACTAGTCATGTCTTATTATAACCTTCAAAGTTTACTGCTGCTGGGAGCGAGTTCAACAATCCTGGAAAACAAATTTCATTGAAGAAAGAGAGGAAGTGCCACTAATGCATGGAAGAGCACTCACCGCGTTGTGAGATTCCGATGCAGTCTGGCTCGCGTCGCTGCAAGGCAAAACTAAACTGAGTGCGACTCAAGCAGCGCTGTCTGTAACCGCTCATATGACGGTTGCCACTTGGTAAAGAACATAAGAGCGACTCCCCGGCGCTACGACACTTGAATATGTGAGCTGTGTTCCACAGCTCACAGTACCAAATTCCATGTTGACGTGTACGTTCTTGGCTGAAGTAAAGTCCGCTGGTGCTTTCAAAGTTTAAGCGAAAGAATAGTAGTATAGCGGCATCTTCATCACCGCTCACGATCGTCATCACCATTTTACCACTTACGCGCCGCGCTTCTCGCGCAGCTAATGCTGAGAGCTCGAGGCGCGAGCAGTAGAACGTGCTCACGCTCCTGGAGGCTGGACGCCGGCAGCCGCTGCCGCTCTGCTTGTACCAGGGCCTTCTAATAAAGTGGCGAGACTTCGGCACGGCCACGTCGGCCGCCTTCACGTCTCCCTCTCGCTACAATTGGTGACCCGGAGAACACGCCCTTCGCCGAGTGGCCCGCTGCCATGCTTCCGCGACTCTGCCCTCCAGTTCCGCCGTTTCACCCGGCCTACCCCCGAGCGTGGTTTATGCAGCTCGATGCCATTCTCTCACTGAATGGCATCACGGCACAGCCGATGATGCACGCCGTCCTGCTCCAAGCGCTGCCGGTTGAGCTACACCATCTTGCTGCCGCAACGACATCCAGCCTGCGGCCCTACGACGACCTCTGCGCTGCGGTGCTGGCCCGCTACGGCGAAACGTACCGCCCGCTACCGGGGACCCGTGAGTTCCAGGTTTCCCCTCCTACGCGAGCGGTACCACCCGGCCCCGCAGCCCTCCCATGACGGCGAGCTACCTTCCCCGGCCATGTCTCTTTCTCGCTCTCGTCCGGCCACTAGCGCAGCAGTTCCTGCGTCCGACCACCCACCCGACGAAGTTCCGAACGTTGCTGCTGCCTTCGACCAGTCCGCCACGAGGTGCATTCCTTCGCCACCCTCGGCCGACGGTCCATCAGGCATGCCCGCTATCCGCAGGTCTTCTCCGACCTCGACGGCTCGCGACACCTCGGAGCCATCAGACTCCACGACTGCTGCCTTACAGCACGCTTCGGAGTCGGACATGGACATCGCACCGTCCGCTATTCGCTCCCCAATTGTGGCGGATTCGCCGTCCTCGTCCATCGACCATCACCACGTTTCAACAGCCTCGACACTATGTGCGTCTTGCCAGCAGCGACCAGCATTGACCTCGCAGTCCACCGCAGCTGAAGTTCGAGCACCGAACCAACACCGGCCGAACTTGCGAGACGCTGCTACGATGACGGAAGCGTCTGAGGACGAATTGCCTGGTTCGCCGATGGCAGAGCAGCCCGCACATGCCACGCCTGCCGCAAAGGCAGACATCCAACACGCCGACCTAAGCACCAGCCCTCGTGTGCCGGGCACAGGCGCGCTGTCGGAACCTCTGGCAGAGCCTCCGACTGCGGTGTTCCATGACATCACTCCTCCGGAGTTCTTAATGGTGGACGCGAACCAGCAGCGGTGTACCTTGAATGCAGGCATGCCCTTCGACACGGCGAAAGCGTCTTCTACCGCTGCCCGACGCGCCGTACACCTAATCACTACTCGCATTGCGCGTGGCATGGTTCTGCAACCACGACGTTCTCGCGTCCGTCGACTTGTATACTCGTGCCAGCACGTCCGCCGCAATGCAATGGTGAGGTCGGCGTTGCGCCGCCACAGACGTCTTCATCACTACCCCTCCACTAACCACGTAAGCGGCCAAGTCGACCAGTTGGACACCGCTCAGGTCACAATGTCCACGTACCGAGATCCGCGTCAGCGCTGTGCCCGCACAGGAAAGACCCATCGCAGCAGCTACTCGTCGATGGTTGCTCGTCGTGGCTTCACTGTGCCATGTCGCATTGTTTCGCGCACATCGCCCGCACCGGCCCTTGTGCACCCGCCCTCAACTCCATCTTCCAGCCGCGCTCACTTGCGCCAACCGGTCCGCTACCGAAAGGCCCCTTCATGTCGTCGTGGGATCCGCCTGGGCACGACACCAGCGTACTTTCGCCTAGTTGCCCGCCCTCTACGCTTCTCCCAGAGCCGCCCGCCAGAGACCCAAGGGTTCCCGATAGTCCTTCACCATTGACGACCTGGACTGCCCACGGACATTCTGTCTCGCGTCACCAGCCTTGTACATACGCCCCCATAGTTTTTCATTTCGGCCTCATTTCTGCGGGGGGGAGTAATCTGTAGCGGCATCTTCATCACCGCTCACGATCGTCATCACCATTTTACCACTTACGCGCCGCGCTTCTCGCGCAGCTAATGCTGAGAGCTCGAGGCGCGAGCAGTAGAACGTGCTCACCCTCCTGGGGGTTGGACGCCGGCAGCCGCTGCCGCTCTGCTTTTACTAGGGCCCTCGAATAAAGTGGCGAGACTTCGGCACGGCCACGTCGGCCGCCTTCACGTCTCCCTCTCGCTATAGTAGCTTTTAGACACATATCAGGGCAAGCCATGAAAGAAAAACTTCAGAAAGAAATGGGATAAATGTCCTTGCTTCCTAGTTTTCGCTAGTATGCATCCCTTTCACGTCAACCAACTAGCTCCGCAAGACGTCTTACTCAATAGCAACCAAGCGCTGGCACGACATCTTAAAATACCATTCCGAATATTTCTTTCCGCGTGAATAATAGAAAGAAAACTATAAGCGACAGACAAAAATATGTAAACCCGCTCTTTCATTACACTGTGTATCCACGACTATATGTAACTGTGGTGTCCATGACGTTGGCATAAATGAGAGTAATTGGACAGGCGTGCAAAACAAGTAATAAAACCTGTCCAGACACAACCGCTTCAGAAGAATAATCGAATCGGTCACACCATGCCTATTGCACCCTATGGCCAAAGTGTGGCCGCGAAGCATTTCAATAATGTGGTTGGGCATTTAACTGACAAAACGCATTAAATTTAACGCACGGTAGCCGTCGTGCTTAAAATGTGAATGATCAATAATGAAATTCTGGAGATCATTAGAGTTCCCTGATAAAATTTTTTAAAGCTTGCGAGGAAATTAGGTTGATTGTTAACTTGCGTTATGTGGGTGGAATGGGAGTGCGAACATAATGCGAGTTAGGTTGTGATCCGCAGGTTGGGGAATCGAATCCTGGCCGCGGCGGCTGCATTTTCGTTGGAGGCGAAAATACTTGAGACCCGTATGCTTGTATTTTGAAGCACGTGCAAAACCCCCGGCTGGTCTGAAGTTCCGGAGCCCTCCACTATGGCGTCTCTCATAATCGTATCGTGGTTTTAGGACGTCGGACCCCGACAATTATTAGGTGAGGTTGTGCATTTACTGTAACTACAGCTGTCATTGGAAATATAACTGGAAATGTTTTAGGATATCTTCGGCTGCTATTCATAAATGGCATGATGCGCCGTAACATAATACATAGAGAAGTAGGACTATCGGAACATATTTAGCGTGAAGCAAGAAGATTGCGATATCTCTCACAGTTCGTTTTTAGATTTTCTGATTAAAAAAAAAGACCACAAGATGTAGTGACTCACAGATCTGTAATGTACAGAATCCACATATCCTCGTTGTTATAGAAAACGGTGCCTTTGTATCGCTCGAAGACCTTCTCGTCGGCGACGTCCGTGTTTGTTCCTATGCTGCTTTGTGATAGGAGACCGGCTATCTGACTGACCTCTTTAGGCTCTGTAATAACGTTGAACAGGAAGCAATATTTCATGAGCTCGTTTATCCGGCTGCGGAAGTGAAGCTATTAATGCAGTGTGTTCACGAGTAAGCCTAGTGCACTAGGACACTGCGTGACACTATTGCCTTCTACTAACTAAATACTAATGCAGCCTTGATTGGGAAATTTTAGAAATTAGAGGTTACGTTCGTTAGTCTGAACCACGTCAAGTATAACTGCGGAGAAGGAAGGCCCAACATTCATTTAACTTAAAAATATTTTTTCGAAGGCTGCACCAATTCGCGTAGCAAAATACAACTCGATTTGTGTCAATGCCTGACTGCTAACGAAATTTTTTGTCCCCTGGCGGTTCACAAAGCTAGCAAAGCAAAATTTGAACGTTGCGTCCCTATCTTTAAAGTTGCTCTTGATATAGAGATGACGTAGCTTCTCATGTTACCGAAGCAAGGTGGTGCTGTACGCCCTAAAAGCAATAAATTCTCGTTGGGAGCAACGCTAATTTTACAGACCTATTCCATGTTTGTAAGCAGCGGTAGGCGCCGTCAAGATATTTGAACTCTAATGGTGACGTCGCGGTGCGCGGACTCCGTACAGCCCAAAGCTTACCACCGTGCTCTATGATCACGTGACAACTGGCGCAGCAGCTGCAAACCTGCCTCCGACCACCGCGCGTCGGGCCGCCTCCCGCGTGTTTATACAAGGGGCGGCCGCGCAGCCACGACAGACGAAGTTTTATTGACCCCAAGAAACACTCTGAAATGAACATATAAAAATTATGTGCGCGGGCCACTTTACCTCTAGGAACATCATCAAAACATCAGGTATCTTAACGCCTTGCATGTGGCTGATTCGCGAAATGTCATCGACGTTGCTGCAGTCTCGGTAGAACGTGTACATTTAATTTTGTTAACTGATGCACGAACGACTCTCCAACTCCAGCAAGACGCTCTTAGGTGCGATATGAAAGAGCGCGGACTGAAATTATGCACAAGTCCATAAACTTTACGGTACATCCTAGCACATAAGCAATTTTACCGGGTTAGTTACTCATGCAAACGTGAAGGGCGATTTCTGTGAAATTTTCATCGGTGATGCGGCAGCGATAACGTATTAAACCATAGCTACATGCCATGGTCAAGACTGCCAGGTCACCACGGCATGTCACATTTGCCTACTGCGGGTCGCGGCTCTGTCCTTACTCTCAAGTCGAGACCGCGGAGGCGTACAGCCCGAAAACAGACATTTCATACGTGTAGTGTTTCCTGCGTGTAGTCTGACAGACATGGAAATCTCTCAATGCGCATTACACCCAGAACAGCCGTGTCCAATGCACTTGTCAGGTGTACCTAGCAGCCGCATGCTGTTTGGAGAAGCACAGACGAAGTCGCACATTTTTACTTCGCTGCTGCGTTAATTAACCAAGCCACATTTTGAGTTCACGCGAGTACCGCAACAACCGTCTGACCCGTCTGACTTTCTCAGTTTGTGGCCATGATGAGCTAAGCTATCCACACCGCTTACGTATTTGTACTCCGAGGTAGGCATGCTCACTGTGGCTACATACAAAGCTTATTCCAAAAATGTTGTGCAGGACACCAGAATGACCCACTTTCGGCAAAGATAATCGCTTTTCCTATATAAAACGAGCGGCGCAAACCACTCAGTGTTTGCCACGAAACTTATCAGTCGGCATCGCGGACAAGTCCCATGTTTTACATCTGCGGCCAATTGCTTGCGACGGCTTTAGTAAAAAGAAAACAAAAAATACATATCCCGCCCTCTTTGCACCTTCCTGCTTAACTACCCACAACGCAGCTCATCAGTACACTGTTTTTGCGTTCTTAGCTCGACGGGAATTAGCGCACGACCCAGGGAAAATATAGCAGCAACTGCGGTAGGCACAGCGAGTTTTGCCTACCGCGCGAAACTAAGTGCCCGACGACAGCGCCATCACATTTTCGTGACGTGGGTAAGGTACAACGCGTACTTGTCGTCACCTTAAATTGACATTGCTTCAAGCTGGATATGCCAGCATACATGCTTGCCTCCCAGCTGAAACCAGATAGCGCCCAGTTGGCGCAGTGCTCTTTTGAATTGCTTCACAGATTTCTGGGGTCAGCTGGTTTCCAAGTGGAGTTAGTGGAAAGCACTAATCGCCATTTCATACCACTCGGTTTTCCATTCATATCTTCATCTCTTCCCATACGAATACCTGATTATATTTTTTTTCTGGCGATCTACTGCCCTTTGTATTACTCACAAGTCTATTTTCGAACCTAACTTAGGCCCCGGTTTCTTTCGCCTCAAATCCTGCCCAGCCTATATAGCCTTTACAGCTCCATTTGTGAACGCCCGATCAGACCTGCCCCGCAGTCCTTGATGCACGTCTAGCTTCGACTGCATCTCTGGCTTGAAACACACAACGAAACTCCCAAATGTAAGCCTGGAAACCACTATATAGATTCATAGAGCTCGCAGCCCATCATACTTATTATAACCCGAGAAACTGTGGAAAGTGAAGGGCTCCGTCTCAGGAGTGTGCACTTTTCAAATTGTGTTTGCTAAATGCGCAAGAAAGCTTTAGCCACTGCTATACCTCAACATCGTAGGCAATGCCGAACCAGTCTGTTACCGACTATCGGTTGCTGTTCCCTTTCTTCGTATTGGGCGCGAGGCCCGCCACTGGAAAAGCTGGCGCCACCGTCGGGGCGACGTGCTAGGCAGTATCAGCTGCGCGTGGTCTGCTTTGGAAGCACCTACGCGCGCTGAAAACGACATTCTGGGAAGCCACCTGCTCTGTAATTCTCGTGTATGGGGAACTTTTGTCGCTTCGGCTTTGCGCTTGAAAACACTTGTAAGCACTGCAATGCACAGTCGCTGTCTTTGAAGCTGTCTTATATGGAAGGCCAGTACTCAGTACCACCGTGAATGACGTATGCAACGAAACCCCCTGTCACCCTTCACACGTGACCACACGACAGGAAGCTGCGTGAAGTTTGAATTTTTGAAACTTATAAATTGTAAACAGCCTTCAGCTACAACGTGCGCATATAGCTAGAACTTCTTAGAGGAAGATTCCTGCTTTGAAGTGTGACTGCAATTGTTGGGTGTGCTTGCCCATACATTGGTCACCATAAGTTCCCGATAAGCTTACCGATAAGTTGGTCACCTCCATATCGACCCCAAAGTTAATTTAACTCATTTCAAATCCAACTTGCCCCAACCAATACATTTATTTTCCCCTGTGGATTAGCGCACAGTGCACGTGACACGACGACATCGACCAATATGCATTATGACGTGCAAAATGTGGTATTGCCGCTGTAGCGTCTAACACAAAAAAATGGGCCCTTCTTTCATTTCCATATTTTACAATTTTGCACGTGAATGTGCAAACGCGCACATACAAACACACGCACAAACATACACAACGTATGGTTGAAACCCCCAGAAAATTTTCTGGCTAGGCCTGCTTGAAGTGTTCGAGTGTGTCTTGCTGCCCAGTTCTTATGTCGGGGAGATAAACGCCGCCCAGCTTCTGTAGGGGAGATAAACGTGTAAAATCAAAAAGGATTGAAAAATTAAAATATTTATTTACTTAGCTATATGGACACGTCCTGTGATTGTGCTGCCCTTTTCATAAATAGAACATTATGTAGTTTACGGGATGAAGCTTAATGTATTTCTTATGACATTTTGTGCTATGGTATCCAAGTGCGCACAGCGGACGCGTTGAAATAGGTTAAACGCGTTGAAATAGGTTAAACTCATTGCATTTTTGGCAAGGCCTACCGTCAGTGCCGCGGACGAACACTTTTGCTTCAACCTTAGTAATTCGGTTAGGTAAAAAATGTGGAGTTATCAGGCTATAGCAGGAGCACGAGAAAATCCACATAAAACGTCTTGTATGCAAATTGAACGAGGAGTTCTCGTAAACGACGATTCCGAACCCTACCGACGATCCTTCACCAAACATGCAGGACATTTTCGAAAAGTGATGACGGGACAGCGAAAAATATAGCAGTCAGCATCCGCACCTTCAACCTTACAATCGGTGCGCGATTGGCGCTAAACTACGCACACACAAATATCTGCATACAACACCGTGTGCGCCAACACATTGCCATTGTCAAAAATGTTTCGCCAAGTGCAAGGGTGGCAAGGTCAATAAAAGCGCCTAATCCTCGTCATGGTAAATTTCGTCACTGGCTAACGTTATCTTGCGTGCATAACAAATGCTATTGACCTTCGATATCGTAGTGCCATCAAGTCCAATAGATTAGCCATCGCGACATCTCCTAAGGTTGTGACTGACAGTTAATGCTATAAGGCGCAGCAAGTATGTGGCGGGATTTGACGTTGCTTTTTGACCACGTGGCTTGGATGGGGGAAGAAGCTGAATTAAACAGCCTGACAAGTCCCACATCCCCGGGTTTGCTGTGTGGCATCAAGGCGGCAAAAGCAAAATACATCTCATGAGGTTGTCAACGAACAATACAGATTGTGTGTACATTGAAAGAAAAATGTTCAAAAGAGAGAAATGTTCCTAAGATAATGCTGAATAATGCCTATTAAAAAGTGGAAAAATTAAAGAGTGTGCGCAGCATTTCATAGGTATTTTGAAATTATTCAGTGTATTCGGCAAGCTATAACTTAACGCTTGAAAACAATACCTAGTACGTGGCAGCGGAACATACTAGTGTTAGAGTGCCGGTTTAGGAGCATAGTAGGATTTAGTTGTAGGTTAGCTATGGGTGTATGTAACCGCGACTTTTTAACGGCATCAGACTTAAGGGAAAGTAACAATGTGCACTCGTAGACTAGGACTAATTGAATTATTTCATGCTCAACGATTATTTCGGAAGTCTGGGCGTTAAATAGAAACTTTGAAACAGAACAGTGAGCCTAACTAGTCATGTCTTATTATAACCTTCAAAGTTTACTGCTTTTGGGAGCGAGTTCAACAATCCTGGAACACACATTTCATTGAAGAAAGAGAGAAAGTGCCACTAATGCATGGAAGAGCACTCACCGCGTTCTTTGATCCCGTTGGAAGGTTGGGCACGTCGCTGCAAGGCAAAACTAAACTTAGTGCGACTCAAGCAGCGCTGTCTGTAACCACTCATATGACGGTTGCCACTTGGTAAAGAACATAAGAGCGACTGGCCGGCGCTACGACACTTGAATATGTGAGCTGTGTTCCACAGCTCACAGTACCGAATTCCATGTTGACGTGTACGTTCTTGGCTGAAGTAAAGCCCGCTGGGGCTTTCAAAGTTTAAACAAAAGAATAGTAGCCTAGACACATATCAGGGCAAGCTATGAAACAAAAACTTCAGAAAGAAATGGGATAAATATCCTTGCTTCCTAGTTTCCGCTAGTATGCATCCTTTGACGTCAACTAATTAGCTCGGCACGAAGTCTTACTCAATAGCAACCAAGCGCTGGCACGACATCTTAAAATACCATTCCGAATATTTCTTTCAGTGCGAATAATAGGAAAAAACTATGAGCGACAGACAAAAAAATGTATACCCGCTCTTTCATTACACTGTGTGTCCACGACTATATGTAACTGTGGTGTCCATGACGTTGGCATAAATGAGAGTTATTGGACAGGCGTGCAAAACAAGTAATAAAACCTGTCCAGACACAATCGCTTCAGAAGAATAATTGAATCGGTCACACCATGCCTATTGCACCCTATGGCCAAAATGTGACCGCGAAGCATTTCATTAATGCGGTTGCGCATTTAACTGACAATTCGTATTAAATTTAACGCACGGTAGCCGTCGTGCTTAAAATGTGAATGAGCAATAATGAAATTCTGGAGATCACTAGAGTTCCATGATAAAAATTCTTAAAGCTTGCGAGGAAAGTAGGTTGATTGTTATCTTGCGTTATGTGGGTGGAATGAGAGTGTGCCAGCAAGTCCGCATTAATACACTTTGAGCAGAGAATACCCTAGCCTGCACACTATAATATAAGCAAGGGGTTGGGAAAAGGAAGTGAGGGCGAGGACAAAGCTGTAGGTCCGAGAAAGAGGCTAAGAAGGAGGGCGAGATTAGCACAGCACAGAGAGAAAGAGAGAGTATCAAATGCGGAAAGAAATAAGGAGCGAGAGCGAAAGGCAAGAAAGGGCGAGAAATCGAAAGAAATCCATAAAGAGAGAAAGAAATAGAAAGCTACACAGACACAAAAAAGACAGAAAAAACAGAGAGAAGAGAAAATGAAGGAAAGAGAGGAACAAAGAAAGAGAAAAAGAAAGATAAAGGAAGACGTCTGCCCAGCTTCACACTTCCTCCTGGCTAGGCAACACTGGTGAGAAGCTGCGCCAATTCTTTGGCCTCTCCACTGTGTAATGCCATCGGTCCTGAGGGCATTCTAAATTAGTAAATAAACAAAAAAAAATAAATTCGCCACCAGTATTTCTCTTGCACATTCCGTAACACACCATTTGTCTCTCATAAGTCTGTAATTTCAAAGAAATGAAGCTCTAGTATGCGCATCCTTCTATAACCGCGTTACATCAGCTCGTACTCGAGCTGGGGTGTATCATCGTACTTAATCTTTTAGCTCGCTCGTGTGAAAATGTCAAATGGCAGCTTACGCGGTAGGCGGGGCAGTCAGTTCAGAGCTGGACGTGGGCGACTCCTGTCGGGCAGGCTGAAATTCATCCATGGAACATAATTTGTAACACTATACAAACGTACACTTATAGATATCGGTGATTATTCACTTGATGCGTGCTAGTGCGCTGCCTACCTGTGTCACTGGTCATTTGGTTTTTTTTCAGTTCTTTCGCACACACACACACACACGCACGCACACATACACACACAAATATATACAGGGTGTTTCAGCTAAAAAGCACCACGTGTTAAAAATATTAAACATAGGTGCTACGCGTCTCCAATTAGCGCAGTATTGTTCTGAGCCATATAGAGCACGTTAGAATATTTTTTTGCAGACCGCCAAGCTCGGTGATTAACAAAGATTGCTTAATGAACTTGTTAAATATTAACTCTAGAGAAAAATTTTCAATACAAAAGTTGTAGCGCTTGTTCAGAAACACCGAATTTTTTAATCTATGCTAAGATGACTCGCCTGCTGAATTTTTTTCCGGCCTTTCTTTAAAGCGCGCGAATATTTAAAAAATATACCACGTGACTACCGCAAACCGCGCGGCGCTTTTAGTGCCCTCAAATGTAAGTTAAACGAATTATCAAAGGGTGCTTCGCGCACGCAGATCGATGGAACAGGTTATCGGTGACTGCGATGGACGTTAAGCGACAAACTGAGCATACCGTTTCAACAACAACAACAACAACAACAACAACAACAACAACAACAACAACAAATTCTTCAACGAAAAAGCGGCAGCCATTGAGCAAATGACACATGAGACCAATGCAGCATTTGATTCGGCGTAGGCGTTCTTCTTCTCTTTTCGCACCAATGAAGAAACGCATTGGAAGGGGCGAGGGTGAATGCCTGATGAAGGACCGAGATAAAAGATTCACTCAGACGTGGCGGCCGCTCTTTCGTAGAGTTTCTTTTGCTTTAGACGGTACGCCCCTACCATCATTTAGCGTCCATCGCAGTCACCGGTAGCCTGCTCAATCGACCTTGGTGCGCGAAGCAGCCTTTGATAATTCGTTCAACCTACATTTGAGGGCACTAAAAGCGCCGCGCTTTAAAGAAGGGCCGGAAAAAAAATTAGGCAGGGGAGTTATCTCAGCGTAGATTAAGAAATTCAATGTTTCTGAACAAGCGCTTCAACTTTTGTATTGAAAATGTTTCTCTAGAGTTAATATTTAACAAGTTCATTAAGCAATCTTTGTTAATTACCGAGCTTGGCGGACTGGAAAAAAATATTCTGACGTGCTCTATAAGGCTGAGAACAGTAGTGCGCCAATTGGAGAGGCGTAGCACCTATGTTTAATATTTTTAGTACTTGGTGCTTTTTAGCTGAAACACCCTGTATATCGGGTGACGCAGCTATCTTTAGCCAAGGGTTAGAAAATACGGTATTCGAGGCTGGCGAGTGCAATCAGTGGCGAATTGCTGACGGTCACCTTGCGCACTAGTGACATAATTTTGTTTTGTATTTAATTATTTGTTAATTAGCATCGTTTAAATAAATTGGTAAAAATTGACTTCACGCAAAAAAAATGCGACTTCCACAGTTCTAGAGCGCCTTCAGAAACCCCCATTCCATTATTTGCGATAAAGAAAGGCTCCCGTACAGCATTTTTTTCCAAGCGGCAAGGAAAGCACGCGAAATACAAAAAGAACCACGTGACTTTCGCATTCGCGCTGCATCGATCATGCTGCTCTCAGCCGTGGTTTGAGCGAACAAAATCAGTTGCGGCCGCGAGTCGCCGGCTCCGTTGCAGCGGTAGGCCGATAAGTTGGCGGTGGTTTCTCGGCCAGCGTCAGCCACTTGACGCGCTTGACGGTGCAAGTCGTAGCGAGCACCGCTTGACCACCGCCCGTTCTGTTATCAACGCGGCAAAACCGGCCACACCTACCGCCGCTGCCAGTACCACCATCACACTACAGCACTACATTATGTAATTTTACTGGACACTATCTTTGTGGTCGCAGACATTTAAATGCGCAGCATATAGGACAGGGCCAGTGCCCGCTGCTGTACATTAAGGCGAAAGCCTTAGGTTCCTCATCAAACACGAATAGTGACGAAACACTTTATGCGAAATATGTGGCGTTTATTTCTCCCTGGCAAGAAAAGAGAAACGGTCGAAGTAAAGTGCCATGGCTGTTCCATTTCAACAGCTTGTTAATGAGTTATGCGGCCTGAATTCACATTCCACCTGTTTCTAGTTACGTTTGCTCTCCAAGTATGCAAATCTCGAAAAAGTATGCTCTCGTGCATATGTGGTAGAAAACTGCACCAAAAAGCTCTGCAGCGATAGCATAGAGAAGGGGAAACATAAGCCAGCTCTGCCACTGTGCAAGGATGTTAAACAGAGAACATACCAAAAATCAGAAGGTGCCACTGTCAAGGGACATAGTACGCCTCCAAAAAAACGCTTTTATTTCCGAAGATTGGATTCGAGAGCCCGCCAAAAGGGCTTCGTGGACTACCTGTGGTCCGTGGACCCCTATTTGAGAAGCTCAGCACTAACTATAACCTCACACTTTTGCTACCATCACTTGTGCATTCTTCTTGGTGTCGTTATGCATTACGGAATTCTCGTCATTCAGAGCTGTGCTGTATGCTGATGGACAACAAACCACACCAGATCGTTTTTCTTATGTCATCACCCTTGATGTGCAAGTACCATTCATGTCAAAGTCGTGTTTGACTTTGAAGGCGAATGGCTTCAGTGTATCGTTGCGCGGTAGTCTTGACAGAAGCAAGGCAGGCGAGTGAAGTGGCACAGAAACCCGCCAGACCTTCTGCGAGCGAGCGGCGTGTGGAGAGGAAACGGCTGTTGTAACACCATCAAGGAACGTCACATGACGGCATCACATGCTCTCATTACATCATCGCGTGATATTTTTCCTTGGTCTAAGGTGGGCCGAAGGTAGTGAAACACCACGTGACGTGCAGAAAGCTTCAGAGGGAAGACAGAACAATACACTCGACATCGACACGAGAACGACGAGGCAATTTGCCTGTCATCCTGTGACTTGTCATTGCTTGTTATGCGGCTTGTTATATCTTGTCAGAAGTGTGGTCTCCGATTGGATAAGTTCATTCATTATCATTCATTATCCTAGCCAACAGGTACCGAGATTCTGCAGCTACGCTGCTCCTGCACAAGAAAAGCGGAAAAATAATGATCTACCAAAGGTTCCGACAAGTAGGTGAAATCTCTCCACGCCTATTCGCTGCACGTTCCGAATCTTATATGTGACTAAAATGAGGCCGCGTAGGGATGAAGTTAATGTGGACTATTTCCGGAATTTACGATTTTGAAACACCGTACTCTTATTGACGGCGACAATTCGCAAAATCTAATTTGCAAATCTGCAGTCAGAAAAAGTGTTAAAATAGGTTTGTCTAATTAGATGTGGCTATTTATTCATGGCAGGAGGAAATTCTATCTCAGATCGAAAGTTTAGCTAACCTATTTCATGCCATTTTCAACGGCAATATTTTCAAATACCGGGGTGATCGGAGCCATGGGAGCGGCGAGGACGACACTAGCAACAAAGGCGCCACAAGAGGCGTGACGTCAGACGTCTCCCGCACTGCCATTGATTGCGGCCGTCAGACCGATGCGGCACCCGCGCGACTACATCCAGCAAGTCGTATGCCCGTGCGGCGTGCCAATCCTCTCCACATGATGTTGGAACCTGTTGAAAGTCACTTGGATGCGGCTGTTGAAGCGAACACCCGTACGGCAAATCGCATCTGAATTCGCACCATGCGTCCAGCACTTCATGTATATTGCATGACAGGGCTGGCGTAGGGTGCACTTGCTGTGGCCCTCACTAGGTTTCGCGCACTTCTCCCTCCCACCTGACCCGCCGTAGCGGTGTAGTGGATACGGTGCTCGACTGTTGGCGCGAAGATCACGAGATCGAATCCCGGCCGCGGCGGCCGTATTTTTGATGGAGGCGAAAATGCTTGAGGCCCGTAAAATGTAGGTGCACGTTAAAGAAACCAAGGTGGTCGAAAGTTCCGGAGCTCTCCACTACGGCACCCCTCATCATCATATCTTGGTTTTGGGACGTTAAATCCCAACAATTATTATTATTACTATCTCCATCCCACCTAACTTGCCCAGCAAAGGAACGCATGCACCTTCACGTCACAAATTGTTCTTCTGGATGTGCAGTGATACAGTCACCACAGAAAGCAACAGCGGCTTCGCCTCCCGTGTTGGAACTATCACTCCTCGGTGCCATTCTCAACACACTCTTGATATGAGCACTGCGCTTGCTGACAGAACGCGCTGGCATGCAGTTTTGCCCAGTTTGTGCACAGCGAGCGTGCTCAGTTTTATTTATAAGGCCCCTGTACTTTCCACAACATGTGGAAACTCTTAATGTACAAGGTCTTGCCGTTTTCACGAAACAAGATGTGAGATAAATGGTAAGTTAGCGAAAGTGCGACGTATGATGCTAGGTTTATTCATTTATTCGCATGATGTTCTGCAAGATTATCGTCATGTAAAATCATTTTTTTTTGTAGAAAAAGCGAAAAATACTGCTATGAAATAAACATGTGTTCGCTTAAACGCCAGGATTGCTTCGTCACTGTCAGATTTGTGTCGGTACCAGTACAGCAGCATCGATATAACCACATGCAGCCCACACATTCCTTCCGAACTTCGCAATAAGCTACTTCAAGGCCCGTCAGTTCCAAATATTTGTATTATAGGACTAAGCACTTTACCAAATATCACGATCTGCTGAACCTACCTGTTCAATTGACTGGATACAGTAAATAAAAAGCGAAACAGCATGCTAGTGCCAACAGGCGCCCATCGCAAGTCTGCAAATAATGATCCACCTACCACGTCGATAGTCCGCGGTGTGCTTGATGATATTATAAAGAAATTTTATGGCATGCTGGGATTTCATATGAATCTGCAGAAGGAATACGGCACCTCAATACGGCATCTCCAAGAAATGAGGCACGCAGTGCAAGAAAGCAACAGGGAAGCATACCCTAAACAAAGAAGACGTCAACGTAAATTCAAAATAGAAAATATTCTAGCCCCATAGATAACAAAACAATCAATGTGGATGACCGATAAGCACAGATTGAGCCGAAAAGGCTCGCATTGTGAGCCACCTTCACCGTATCGATAATTAAGTGGTCTGGGGTGTAATTTATGGTAGTAATTTGTGCACGTCATGCAACAGTATTGCGGATTTATTGCCTTTACTTGTGCAATGATCAATCCTTGATGCAATTATTGCCGTGTCATACAGGCAGCGCATGTGAATGCTAGAAGTAATACAAGGTTGTCCTCAACGCCATCTCTTTTAGACTACATTCGTCTAAGCTAATAAATGAACGTCTTTAACATGGCAAGCACTGTATTTTGCAAGCATCGGCCTGCTCGCTACATATAGGGTTCGATATACCTACGCAAACATTCCCACAGACTGTGGAGATGCTATCACCCTCTATAAAGTCGTTTGTGCCTCACGGCGCACGCACATCTCGCAGATTAGCCGCAGTCAAGTTTCAGAGCCGCCGAACGAGATGTGGCGCTGTGATCGCGCGGTGTAAGGTGGCACCGCCTTCTCGGCGAGGATAGACCAGCGTACAGCAAACTGCAACGAGTCTCTTTGGGGTTTCGCGGTGGGCGTGGACGGGTCCTCATGGTGAGTCGGACGTAGGTTACGCCACATGCGCGCATTGTATGTGTTATATTTACTGGGTACTGGCATTGTATAATGTTACTTTGCGTGCACTAGGTTAAGTACCATTTACCTGCGAAATGGCCTTTCATCACGGCTCGATATCTCATTCGTGGTTCGGGAATGGGCGCGCCTTGCAGAAATGGTACACTTCTAACATCACTTTATTCGGTCGTGAATTATTCACCTCAGAAGCAAAGTTCAGCCAACATATTTCATGCCATTGTCAACGGCGATATTGGTGAACACCAGGATGATCGGGGCCATCGGAGCGGCGAGAAAGAGACCACCAACAAAAGCGCCACAGGAGGCCTGATGTCAGACGTCTCCCGCACGGCCATTGGTTACGGCGTCAGATCGATGCGTTGTCCGCGCGACTACTCTAGGAAGTTGGCACGCCCGTGCGGCGTGCCATTCATCTCCACATGCTGTTGGAACCTGTTGGACGTGTATTGGATGCGGCTGTTGGCGCGAACAACCCATACGCAAATCACATCTGAATTCACACCATGCGTTCAGCCCTTCACGTGCATCGCATGACAGGGCTGGCGTAGAGTGCACTCGCCGTGGCGCTCACTAGGTGTCGCGCGATTGTCCCCCCCCCCCCCACCTGACACGCCATGGTGCTCTAGCGGATACGGTGCTCGACTGCTGGCGCGAAGGCCGCGAGATCGAATCCCGGCCGCGGCGGCCGTATTTTCGATGGTGGCGAAAATGCTTGAGGCCCGTATACTTAGATGTAGGTGCACGTTAAAGACCCCCGGTGGTCAAAGGTTCCGGAGCCTTGCGCTACTGCGGACCTCACAATCATACCTTGGTTTTTGGACGTTAAATCCGAATTATAATTATTATTATCTCCCTCCCACCTGCCCTGCCCAGCAAAGGAACGCGTGCACCTCTACGTCACAAATTGTTCTTCTCGATGTCCAGTCATACAGTCACCGCAGAAAGCATCAGTGGCTTCGCCTCCCGTGTTGGCGCTGTCACTCCTCGGTGCCATTCCCAACACGATCTTGATATGAGAGTGTGTTGGCAATGAGAGTGTACTGGCCAACACACTCTTGATATGAGCACCGCGCGTGCTGACAGAACGCGCTGGCATGCAGTTTCGCCCAGTTTGCGCACCGTGAGCGTGCTCAGTTTTATTTCTAAGGTCCCTATACTTTCCACAATATGTGGAAACTCTTAATGTGCTAGGTCTTGCCGTTTTCACGCAACAAGATGTGAGAAAAATGGTAAGTTAGCGTAAGTGCGACGTATGATGCTAGGTTTATTTATTAATTCGCATGATGTTAATTCTATGAAATGAAAATATTTTCACTTAAAACCCAGCATTCCTTCGTCACTGTGAAACAGATTTTTTTTCGGTAGCAGTCCAGCAGCATCAATATAACCACATGCAGCTCACACATTCCTTCCGAACTTCGCCAATAAGCTACTTCAAGACCGATTAGTTCCAAATAATTGTATTACGAGACTAAGCACTTTACCAAATACCACGATCTGCTGAGCCTACCTGTTCAATTATGACTGGATACAGTAAGTAAAAAGCCAAACAGCAGGTTAGTGCCAACAGGCGCCCATAGCAGGTCTGCAAATAATGATCCACCTACCTCTTCGATGGTCTGCGTAAGCACTTGGCCACGGTCCTCCTTGATGACTTGAAAAACAAATTTGATTGCCCTCTGTGCTTTCTGGTTGATCTGCAGAAGGAATACGGCATCTCAATAGGCATCTCCAAGAAATGAGGCACGCAGTGCAAGAAAGCAACAGGGAAGCATATTGCCACGTACGTTTCTTATCACTTTTGCTGCATTCGCCCACAAAGGCTGTCGGCAACGCTCAGCGCAAACCGCGCCTTATTCTTCGAGAAGCTTCACGATTGTTGTAGATGATTTTGTTAAGATTGCGCGCAAGACGCGAACGCTCGAGCTCATTCTAGAGATTGCGCAACCACCAGCGATATCGCTGGAAAGTTCGATAGCGCCGGTATAAAAGCCGACGCGCTTGACCGCTTGTCAGTTGATCGACGGACGACGCCCTGTTCGCCGCTATCATTGTACAGCGTGTATTGCTGTAGTGCTAGTTCTCATTTTCCGGCCACAAGTTCGGCCAAATAAACAGTTTCATCCTTTAAACGCCGACTGCTGTCTTCGTCGACGTCACGACCACGTGACATCTGGTGGAGGTGCTGCTTCTTCCATGATCCGGACGCCCCCGCGAAGCGCTGACCCAAGCCCAAGCCGCGAAGAGGACGGCAGCAAAGAAAACCCGGATCGTCGAACAAGCCGCAGGCAGAAGGGACTGCAGCCAGAGCACGGGCTCCTTCCCGAACAAACCAGGCAGCCCCAGGTCACAACACCCACCGCAGCGACAATGACCGACCCCGTGCAGCCTGCGCCGATCCTGCTCCGGCAGCCCAAGGAGCCGCCAACCTTCCGCGGGTCGTCATTCGAAGACCCGGACACCTGGCTCGAGACTTTCGAAAGGGTCTCAACATTCAACACCTGGGACTCCGAGGACAAGCTGCGTCACGTTTACTTTTACCTTGAAGACGCAGCAAGGACCTGGTTCGAGAATCGGGAGTCCACTCTTCAAACTTGGGACGCTTTTCGAAGCGCTTTCCTGCAGACGTTTGCAAGCGTCGTTCGAAAGGAAAGGGCCGCAACCTTGCTGGAGACACGGGTTCAGCTCCCGAACGAAAGCGTGACCATCTTCGCGGAAGAAATGACCCGGCTGTTCCGCCACGCTGACCCCAATATGCCTGAAGAGAAGAAGGTTCGTTTCCTCATGCGAGGAGTAAAGGAACAGCTCTTCGCTGGACTTATGAGGAATCCACCGAATACCGTCCAGGAATTCGTCTCAGAAGCCACGACCATCGAGAAGACGCTAGAAATGCGCACCCGCCAATATAATCGCCGATCAAACCAAGACAGCCCCGCTGTTCATGCGCTCGGCTCCGACGACCTGCGCGAAACAATCCGAACGATCGTGCGAGAGGAACTGCGCAAGCTGTTGCCCTCACCCCAGCCTCAAGTGGACTCCATCGCAGACGTCGTTCGAGAAGAAATCCAGCAATCGCTGGGCACCCTTGAACCGCCACAGCCTCAGCCGCAAGCCTTGAGCTACGCCGCTGCCGCCCGACGCTACGCTCCCCCGCCGCGCCCGCGTCAAGACACCGCATCGACGCAGTTCCGTCGCCAGACACCGCCGCAATCATCGACGCCCTACCGCCCACCTGGCGGCCAGCACTACACCCCGAGGAAGACCGACGTTTGGCGCGCCCCTGACAACCGCCCGCTCTGCTACCACTGCGGGGAGGCCGGCCACACGTACCGCCGCTGCCAGTACCGACAGATGGGACTACGCGGATTCGCTATCAACGCGCCGCGCCCGCAGCCAGGCGAACGGCCGCGCGACATCAACGACTACCTCACCGGAACACAGTGGCAAGAACGACGACCTTCCCGCTCGCCGTCGCCCGGCCGCTACATGTCACCGCACCGCCGGCAGTACACTGGCCCAAACCGGGGTCGGTCGCCTAGCCCGTATCCGGAAAACTAAGGGCAGCAACCGATGGAGGTGCGGTTGCTGAACGACGAAACGTTGAAGATCCTCCGCCGTCGACGACGACGCCGCGACGATGTTCTGAGCCCCCGCCGCACGCCGAACGACGTCCTGAAGACGAAACTTTGCGACCGGAAGCAGACCTGACGACGCAGCGCGGAAGCAGCGGTGCAAACCGACGTAGCCGTGACCCGACGCCGCGACATAACCGCAACGCAAGACGGCGGACTAGCGACCTCGACATTCTGATCGACGGCCACAACGTCACCGCTCTCGTCGATACTGGAGCCGACTATTCCGTCATCAGTGGGCCGTTCGCAGCAAAGTTGAAGAAAGTTAAGACTGCTTGGGAAGGCCCCGAGATCCGGACCGCTGGAGGTCATCTGATAACGCCGATTGGCGTCTGCACGGCGAGAGTCACCATCAATAACCAGACTTATCCTGCGAGCTTTGTAATCCTAAAAAACTGCTCCAGAGATGTGATACTTGGAATAGACTTCCTAAGTGACCACGGCGCCGTCATCGACCTGAGGTCTGAGTCGATAACACTAACCTCAGACAAAGCGCTACCGCCCCACGCGACGCCACGGAACCATGCACTGAATGTGATAGAAGAGCAGGTGACCGTTCCGCCGCGCTCCAGCGTCATTATTTCCGTCGGCACCGAAGAACCCGCAGACCTTGAAGGTGTCATCGAGGGCGATCAGCACCTACTTCTGAACCGTCAGGTTTGCGTCGCAAGAGGTATAGCCGAGCTGCGTGATGGCAAAGCAAAGGTAGTGTTGACGAACTTTAGCCACGAATATAGGCACCTCAACATTGGTACGACGGTTGCCTACATCGACGAATGTGTGGCCACCAGCAATGCTTTCGCCCTCTTCGATGCTGCCGAACCTGCTTCGACGAATCGAGGTCCCGAACCAGATTTCGACGTTAACCCGAGCCTTCCGAAGGTCAAGCAAGACCAGCTCAAAACGCTGCTCCTGCAATACAAGGACTGTTTCTCGTCGTCATCGCGGGTCCGACAAACGCCCCTTGCTAAGCATCGCATTCTAACAGAAGAAAATTCTCGACCACTCCGTCAGAGCCCCTACAGAGTTTCGACTCGAGAGCGCGACGCGATAAAGAGACAAGTCGACGAGATGCTACGCGACAACATCATCCAGCCGTCCAAGAGTCCCTGGGCGTCACCAGTGGTGTTAGTGAAGAAGAAGGACGGGACACTGCGCTTCTGCGTTGATTACCGGCGCCTGAACAAGATCACGAAGAAGGACGTGTACCCCCTCCCACGGATAGACGACACCCTGGATCGACTTCACAACGCGACGTACTTTTCGTCGATGGACCTCAAGACCGGCTACTGGCAGATCGAAGTAGACGAAAGAGACCGAGAAAAGACCGCTTTTATAACACCCGACGGCCTCTTTGAGTTCAAGGTCATGCCTTTCGGTCTTTGCTCGGCACCTGCGACGTTCCAGCGCGTCATGGACACCGTACTGGCCGGATTGAAGTGGCAGTCGTGCCTTGTGTATTTGGACGACGTCGTCGTGTTTTCCTCGACCTTCGACGAGCATCTCCGGCGGCTTGAGGCAGTACTTCAAGCAATCAAGACCTCGGGACTGACCTTGAAGCCAGAAAAGTGCCGATTCGCGTACGAGGAGCTCTTGTTTCTGGGTCATGTGATCGGCAAGTCTGGAGTGCGCCCAGACCCGCGGAAAACAGCTGCCATCGCCGACTTCGCGCCACCCACCGACAAGAAGGCCGTGCGCCGATTTCTCGGCTTATGCGCCTATTACAGACGCTTCGTCAAAAACTTTTCACGAATCGCCGAACCACTGACGCTTCTCACGAAGACTAACGTGGAATTCAGGTGGGAAACGGCGCAAGTGCAAGCCTTTCAAGAACTTAAACGACGCCTGCAGACGCCACCCATACTTGCGCATTTCGACGATTGCTCCGATACGGAAATCCACACCGACGCAAGCAGCGTAGGACTCGGCGCCGTCCTTGTGCAGAAGACTGACGGACAGGAAAGGGTCATCAGTTATGCTAGCCGGTCACTATCCAAGGCAGAAGCCAACTATTCCACAACAGAAAAGGAATGCCTTGCCATCATCTGGGCTACGTCAAAGTTTCGCCCCTACCTCTATGGCAGGCCCTTCAAAGTTGTCAGTGACCATCACGCCTTATGTTGGCTAGCTAACTTGAAGGACCCTTCAGGTCGTCTCGCACGATGGAGTTTGAGGCTTCAAGAATTCGACATAACCGTCGTGTACAAGTCCGGACGAAAACACTCCGACGCCGACTGCCTGTCTCGTGCCCCCGTCGACGCGCCGCCGCAAGACGACGACGATGACTGTTTCCTCGGAACTATAAGTACCGATGACTTCGCCGAAAGGCAACGAGCCGACGCGGAACTGGGGGGCCTTATGGAGTACCTCGAGTGCAAGACCGCCGTTGTTCCGAAGGTATTCAAGCGAGGACTGCCGTCGTTTTTCTTACGGAACGGCGTTCTCCTGAAGAAGAACTTCTCGCCACTTCGAACCGACTACCTTCTTGTCGTGCCCTCGTCATTGCGACCAGAAGTCCTCCAGGCCCTACACGACGACCCGACGGCTGGACACCTTGGTGTTTCCCGCACACTCGCCAGAATACAGGAAAAATACTACTGGCCACGCCTTGCTGCCGACGTCGCCCACTACGTTAAGACTTGCCGAGACTGCCAGCGACGGAAGACACCGCCGACTAGGCCAGCGGGACTTCTGCAGCCAATCGAACCACCTCACCGGCCGTTCCAGCAAATCGGGATGGACCTACTGGGGCCGTTCCCGACGTCGACTTCCGGCAATAAGTGGATCGTCGTAGCAACTGACTACCTCACCCGCTACGCCGAGACAAAGGCCTTGCCCAAAGGCAGCGCCGCCGAGGTAGCCAAATTCTTCGTGGAGAACATCGTCTTGCGACACGGCGCCCCAGAGGTCCTCATCACAGACAGAGGTACCGCCTTTACTGCGGACCTAACTCAGGCGATTTTCAAATACAGCGAGACGAGCCACCGCCGCACCACCGCCTACCACCCGCAGACCAATGGCCTCACCGAGCGTCTAAATAAGACAATCGCCGACATGCTGGCCATGTACGTCGACGTTGAGCACAAGACGTGGGATGCCGTCCTTCCGTACGTGACCTTCGCTTACAACACGGCCGTCCAAGAAACGACGCAGATGACGCCGTACAAGTTGGTCTACGGAAGGAGCCCGGCGACGACACTCGACGCCATGCTACCGAACGTCACCGACGAAGAAAACCTCGACGCCGCCGCTTACTTACAACGTGCCGAAGAAGCTCGACAGCTCGCCCGCCTGCGCATCAAGACCCAGCAGCACACCGACAGCCGTCGCTACAATCTTCGACGACGCTTCGTGGAGTACCAGCCCGGCGACCGTGTCTGGGTCTGGACGCCAATACGACGACGCGGACTGAGCGAGAAGCTTCTTCGACGATACTTCGGACCGTACAGGGTACTTCGACGTCTCGGCGCACTCGACTACGAGGTTGTCCCCGAAGGCATCACGAACTCTCAGAGGCGCCGAGCTCGACCCGAGGTCGTGCATGTGGTGCGCCTTAAACCGTACTATGCTCGTTAACGCACCTGAGGACTCTAATGTTTGTGTGCTTAGTTTTCTTTGGTATTGCATGTATTCATGTTCTGTTTTTAAGCATCGGGACGATGCTTTTTCAGAGGGGGGCATTGCCACGTACGTTTCTTATCACTTTTGCTGCATTCGCCCACAAAGGCTGTCGGCAACGCTCAGCGCAAACCGCGCCTTATTCTTCGAGAAGCTTCACGATTGTTGTAGATGATTTTGTTAAGATTGCGCGCAAGACGCGAACGCTCGAGCTCATTCTAGAGATTGCGCAACCACCAGCGATATCGCTGGAAAGTTCGATAGCGCCGGTATAAAAGCCGACGCGCTTGACCGCTTGTCAGTTGATCGACGGACGACGCCCTGTTCGCCGCTATCATTGTACAGCGTGTATTGCTGTAGTGCTAGTTCTCATTTTCCGGCCACAAGTTCGGCCAAATAAACAGTTTCATCCTTTAAACGCCGACTGCTGTCTTCGTCGACGTCACGACCACGTGACAATATACTAAACAAAGAAGGCGATAACGTGAATTCAAAATAGAATATAATCTAGCCCCATGCATAACAAAACACTCAATGTGGATGATTGACAAGCCGAGTGTGAGCCGAAAAGACTCTTATTACGAGCCATCCTCACCGTATCGATAATCCAGCGGTCTGAGGTGTAGTTTATGGCAGTAAATGTGCACGCCATGCAAGGGCATTGCGGATTTATTGCCGTTATTGTATGCATTATCAATTGTTGTTGTCACTATTACCGTGCCATACGGGAAGCGCACGAGAATGCTAGAAGTAATACAAGGTCATCCCGAACGCCATTAGTACAGACTTCATTTGTCTAAGCGCATAAATAAACGGCGTTAACATGGCAGGCATTGTATGTTGCAAACATCGGCCGGCTCGCTATATATATGGTTCAGTATACCTAGGCAAACATTCTCCAGACTGTGGAGGTGCTATCACCCTCTGTCAAGTCTTTTGCGCCTCACGGCGCACGCACGTCTAGCGGATTAGCCACACTTAGGTTTAACACCCGCCGAACGATATGTGGTGCAGTGATCGCGCGGTGTAAGGTGGCGCCGCCTTCTCGGCGAGGTTAGACCGGTGTACAGAAAAGAGCAACGAGCCTCTTTAGGGTTTGGCGGCAGGCGTGCACGGACGGCTCTCAGCGGGATCCGTGCGTACGGTTCCGCGGGTCGGGCGCATGGGCCCTGATGGTGAGTAAGACGTAGGTGATGCCGCATGCGTGCATTGTATGTGTTACGTTTTGTGTGTATTGGCATTGTAGAAGGTTACTTAGCGTGCACTAAATTAAGTATTAGATTCGGCTGGCGAGTTCGTTGTCGTTGTAAAAGTGGTTAATAAGCGTGTACATGGTTGTTGCTCGACGGCGTGAACTGTCTCCGTGTGTTCCGAGAGCGTCACATCATTCAGACCCCACACTCGTGCCCAGCGTGGAGCTCTTGGACCGTCGGACGACAGTTTTGGAGGATCGGGGCAACCTTTGTTTGAGCCGTGTTAGAGTAGGCGTTGAGGGGGGATTATGATCGCTAGCGTCGGCGGCGTGTTTCTTGAGAGCGAAGAGAACATTTGCTGTGGCGTGTTCGAACATGTTGACATGCTAAGAGTTTTTTTCTTTCGCAAGTGGTTTTTTTTTTTCAAGAACGCCGTTGAGTTGTTACGAGAGACAAGTGCTATGCATCCTGGGAGAGAGAAATATAGATCACGTGGATTGTAGGCCAGCCTAAAGCGAGTGAGTACGGAAGCCTCCTAGGTGGTCCCAGGTTTCTGTACATAGTTTCTTCTATCTCTGACTCTGGGAGCAGCCGCTTGTGCTGCCGGCTGGCCAGGGGCCACGGGTGTCGTTGCTGCTGGCGCTGCGGCTCGACGCCGATCGCTCGTTAAGCTGCTGTGTACGCTGCTAGCGGTGTAGGGCCATCTCAGAGCTGATGTCTCTTCTGCGCCAATGCTGCGTGCTTCTTGGATGCTGTTTGTTGTCGAGCGGCTCGTTAGGCCTAAGGCTCTTCGCAGCTACATGTCGCACGTGGGACACAACCAGTTGGATCGTGGCGTTGAGGTGTTGCACTCTGCTTCCCTCATTCTATTTTGCGATGCATGAACTCAGAAAAGAGCAACAAGCCTCTACTGCTAGCCGTACTGACCATCGTACAACGTTGATGTCCCGTGGCTCTCTTTCTTTTGTCTTACTGCACCGTTCTGTCGAGAGTGTTTCTTGCGTACGCAGCGGGAGTGATGTAACCCGCCGCTGGCTGTCTTCTGCACATCGTCTTCGCCGCTGGCCAGGAATGCGGTCGGACACCTCAGGCAGTTAACATGACTTTGACCTGTGAAGCTGCCTTGATGCTGGAGCCCTCGCGAGTCCTGACCGCAACCAGAGGGCGTGTCGGCAATTGAAGACGCCGCTCGACCTGTGCGCCACTGACTGTTTCGTTCTCGCCGCTCTGCACCACCGCCAAAAACCCAAGAGTGTTCACGACGCCACCTATCGCGCGCCGCCGTTCGTCTTTTATTCCGAACGGGCAATCAGAACATAAAACACATCACGAGAGGCGGTCGTATAGTCTCACGGGTATTACACTGCCTCTACAATACGACGTCCTCCTGTAATAAACGGGGACGTACCAACTCGACCTATAATATATTCTTGAAGTCTTTTACCTACTACGCTATGCATAGATAAGTAAAACAGATAAATATATCAATGCGTCCGTACACTTTGTTCCTTTCATTTTTACTCATGTAGGTCGATAAATATAGAAGCTGATACAATGAATGAGGCGACGGATTATTTGATTTTTCCAACGGACGAACCTACTACGCTATGCTACTACGCTACGAAGGCGATGTAGCTCTCGAGAAAAAAGGCGAGCTCGACTTAACGGTTGCTGCATGTTTTTATTGTGATAGCAATTATATGGACAGTCTCGGCTGGATTTTGCCGTCGCCGTCATGCACCGTATATGTATAGGTATGTATATATATATATATAAAAGCCCCAAAGAAAAATAATTTAGAAAAATGCTTCCGAAGCGCGGAATCAAACCAGGGACATCTTGCTCCACAGCGAGTGGCGCTAACCACTACGCCACGGAACGCAGGTGCTCCACGTAGCTAACGGCGAGCGTTATATACACACCCTTTTCCGCTGAACGGACTCAGAGACGGCCGGCGCTTATAAGCGTTTCTTCATTACCAGCAAAATGGCGCTAGGAGCGCAACGGGCGCATTTAAAAGTCGTCGGCGAGCTCGCTCGCTTCTTCTTATATTTGCGCAAGGAGAACCTTGGCCTTCCGCTGTCCGCTCGCGTGGTTTTTTCGTGATGAGGGCAAGAGGGATGTTTCAACCTTTCACCGTGATGTCCGCGCTCATGTTACGAAGCGTACAAAAGTGACTCGAGCTCAAGAGACGCCGCTAAACGAACAAACAGAAGACGAGCGCAAACTATCAAGTGTCACAGCTCGACACTTGAAGCACGCTGGTTTCCTTCGCTGCTTCGGCCGCCTTTGCAACAGGAGCGCTGTTCCAACTGAGTCCATTGGCGAGCCTCACTTCGTATAGCATTAGTTTCTTGCTACCGCATTCATTGCTTCGCCCTTGCGGCGAAACTGATTTTTTTATTGCGATAGCAATTAATGGACTCTCTCAACGTGCCTTCGCTGTCGGCGTCATGTTCCGCATAAATTCCAAATTGATAACGTCACTCTGCATATTGTATATTTTACCCGCGAGCAAAAAGCTGGCAAGCGCTGGCGAGGAACGGGGCTGAAGCAGAGGTGAACGAGCCGGTCATCTCCGTCGCATGGAGGGTTCACGCGATAACATCACTCCGTGTGCGAGGCCTGCCGTCGATTGCTCATCAACCACAAAGATCACGCCTCGCCCGTCTTTCGTTAGGCGAAGGAGCAGGAAGGGACACCAGTGGAAGGGGCCTGCGTCGCACGAGTAGCAACTGCGCGTATGCGGTCTGTCGCGCATGCTATCTCAGCAGACATCAGCAAACAGCTCGTATATCTTTCTACGTGCTGCGATTTCACCGTTTTGCGCTGAGACGAAAGGTTGCACAAATACCGCTACCCTCTTGAAAGCGGCCGTATTTTTTTACCCCAGCGTTTTGTATTTACGCGAGATCGGATTCAAAAGAGGTAGCTGCTAGCCCGACTTCGTATAGGAAGGTGGCACAGGCGCGGTGCCCCCAAGGAGGTTTAAAAAAAATTCTGGAGTGGAAGCTCTCGCAACGCCTTGCCAGAACAAGTGAAGCCAGCTGTTGCCCACTAAAGAGCTCGGAAACATGCTCTTTTCTGGTGGTGCCTA
The DNA here is from genome assembly GCF_013339695.2 of Rhipicephalus sanguineus. NCBI lineage: Eukaryota > Metazoa > Arthropoda > Arachnida > Ixodida > Ixodidae > Rhipicephalus > Rhipicephalus sanguineus. Next base: position 48,068,996 of record NC_051185.1, on the reverse strand, counting down.
CTAAGAGATCAAATGGCTTTGATCTGTTAGTATAAATACTACGTTAATTATAAAATAAAAGATAGTTGTTGCCGACAAAAGTGACCCGTCGAGTGGAGTATTGGCGATTGATCTTCAATAAAATTTGCCATGACTTTGAGGCTTACTGCTCCAAGACACGCTTGGAGCAGTGTCTGACCCGTAAAAGTTGCTATATTAAACTCGTCTGGCGTGCGTGGAAAACGCTCGCTTTCCTTCGCCAAACGCCGATGATTTATCGTGCCCCTACTAAGATGGCGGCCGCAGCCGCCATCTTTTGGTGGGCACGGCTTCACTCTTGCGCAATGATCGCCGCTCCAGCAATTTTTTTTAATCTCCTTGGGTGCCCTCGAGATGGTGCCAGCGTCGAAATGGCTGCTACGCCATGATTGGGGTCGTCTGGCAATTGCAAGAACGGATACACGTGTAGGGCGCCTAGTATGGGGAGGTGCGAAAAGCGAGCCGTGTTTCCCTTGCCTGGAGCTGCCGCCTTGAGTGATCCTTCCACTAGGGCGAAATATAGCGCAAGAGTCGGAGACGCTACCTGCAAGCATGGCGGAAACGGCAGTGTAGGCCAGTGGCGACGGAAGCTGTCAGCTTCATTAGCGTTCCCATGTGGCTTTACGAGTTCCATTTGTTAGCGCGCCTTGAGAGGAATGGCGTCCACAAACTGAAGAACACTCAGCGACCGTGTTTTGCCGATGCGCTTCATTAGGGGCACAGAACATGCGCGGAAAAAAGTGTCGCCTTTCTGTGCGCCGGCATGCAGACAGATTTGTAGTTTGGAAGCAAGCCATCCCAAAGGCTGACAGATCTGTACAGGAGAATTCTGCCATCCAAAAAACACTGACTCAAGGTGTGGTAGCTCGATAAATCATTATCGCTTGTGTGGCAACTACTTTACTTTCGTTAAGTTTGCAGAGCATATGAAAGATATGGGTTTTACTCTCAGAAGGTGCTGTGCAAAGCTGAGACATGTTACAGACTTATTTTTTATTTATTGAATACTGCGGACACGTAGTCGAAACAGGGAGGGCGGAAAATGGTACATACTGGTGCAATAATGATGAGGATTACAATGCCGATTAGATTTTAGTAACTTATTAGAATATATAGTAGCAGGGGGAAAAATATATAAATGTATTCGTTCTCACGAAGTAAGGTGTTAATCCATCTTGTCAACGGTGGCGTGTGGTTCAGGTTAATCGCTACGATAAATACAGAGATGGTTCTTGGGATAAATTGGTAGTGTAAAGCAGTTTACGAAATTCCAATCTCACGCTTCTGTCCTCTTATCTCGAGTGCTTCACTATGGTTAACTTTCAGAAGTTCTTCATAACCTCTGTGGGGGAATTCGGTCGTGAGGATTTGTAAACATAAATATTGCTGCTTTTCGCTGCACTCTCGCAATGTTTTTAATATTAGTTTCGGCGTACTACTCCAAAACTATACATGCATATTCCATAGTGCAATAGCGCAAAAAACACAGGGACACAGGTAAGAGAGACGATACAGGCGCTAACTTTCAACTGACGTTTATTTTTTCGGAAACACACATATATACATACAAACAAACTATTGGTCATGCGCAGTGACTCCGTCCAACAGCAAAAACAAAAAATTCAAAAAGACAAAAAATTCTCACTTTCCCAGTCACAGCCCTGAGACCAGGAAATCTATTTCCTTATCCGACAGGGATAAAGATGGGTGGCTTATGCACTTATCTTTGAACCGTGAAATGAAAAACGCTTCGGCTACCTCTCTAGCTGTTTGATCGCCATTCTGAAATAATATGGCTGTGCCATCAAAACAGGGGGTACATTTGCACTCTGCACAGTGAAGGGACAGGTGGCTACTTGGCCTGCATTTCAACGAAGAATGGTGTTCACGAAGGCGAACGTTTACGCACCGTCCAGATTGCCCAACATACGTGCGACCACATGACATTGGTAATTGGTAAACAACACCTTTCTTATTGCATTCTACAAACTTCATGGTATGGCGCATGTCACATTTCCCAGCCAAGTCAGCACTTCCTTTGTTGTACATACGCTCAACCGCTGGGCACACACGGCTAAGTTTGCTTTTAGCGGAACATATTACCTTCACATTGTATTTTCTGCCAATCTTTTTTAAGCGATGCGAGAAGGTATGGACATATGGAATGACAGCCATTTTTATCTTTTCTGGTTCACGCGCTTTTTCCGATTCATTTGGCGATTTAAAATACTTTACTGCTTTCTCGCAGGTTGCGAGCAATGACGAGGACGGGAAACCTGCTTGTTTCAATCGAGCAACCTGGCCTTCAAGACTCTGCCTCATCAAGTGGTGGCACGTCTTCGACAGTGCAGACTTGAAACAAGAAAAAGCAATGCTGTTCTTAACAAGTTTTGTGTGGGAAGATCTGAAATTCAAAATTGGTTTTTCAGATCTTGGTGCATACATGTAACACGTGTGGTCCGCATCAAAAGATAAGGTCACGTCTGAAAAACTGCAGTTTATTACGCGTAGGCAGCTCACATGTAATGTTTAAACCATCACCATGCTTCTTGAAGAGCGATAGAACTGTATCTTTAACGTTGTCCACCTCTGAACATCTGCCAAGAACCAAATAATCGTCAACGAAACGCAATATTCTCTTTACGCTACCAGGTAACTTTGCTTCAATTTTCTGGTCTAATTTGGCTAAGAAAATGGAGCTTAAAACCGGAGCAACCTTTGAGCCAATGGAAACTCCCGACTTCTGAATGAACAGTTGACCGTTAAAACCGACAAATGTGTTGCGAAGGTAAAACAACAGTAATTCCAAAAACGATTGGACGGGCATCCCGGAAAAATTCCTGAAGGCAACCTCATCATTGTCTTGAGTGATAGTTTCCTTAACGTACTGCATCAACTGGTCCTGTGGCAAGGAATAGTGGAGATCTTCTACGTCCACACTAAATCCAGTTAATCCTTCGATTTTCGATGACGACAAAAATGAAACAAGAGCTTCAGAATTCGAAATAACGAATGGATCCTCAATGGTAAGGGAATGCAGCATCTTCTGAAGAAAAGACGAGACGACGAACTGCCACGAACCTCGTTCGGAAACAACTGACCTGAAGGGCTTGTCAGGTTTGTGTGTTTTTATCTTGAAGAATACCTCAAGGCATAAGCCTTTTTCTTTCCGAAAAGCACATGCAAGCTTATCCTGACTGCACCGTTTCAACAAGTCAATTGCGCGCTTTTTAGCGGCTTCTAGACACTCCTCTGTGTTTTTGAAATTCTTTTGCACAACTTCTCTAGCCTTCTCCGAGAACATAGCGTTCGGCAACACTACAAAAAACCCTTCTTTGTCCGATTCTAATACCCGAAGGTTTTTGGAGACAAGGTGACGAGCGACAGAGGCGATACTCACAAAATTGGTCGTTGGGCTACTCTCTCTAAGCACAGCATCAACGCATTCACCAATACACCTGCCCTGGTCACTTTCTGGAGCACACCTTGCGACGTTTCTTGCCAAGGCCAGTTCTCCGCGTTGCGCATCGAATTTTCTGTGCAGAATTTTGGTCCAAGCTGAAGAACACTTTTTTCACGGTTGCCGAGTTCAGCATCACCCAGCACTAAAACCTTTCCCCCCGCCGTGTCAGCCTTCTTCCTCTTGGGTAATGAAGAAAGCGTATGAAGCCAGAGGAATTCCGTGACGCTCCTTGCCTGAGCAGCCCAGTCCCGAAACAAGGCCTGGTTAGCACCAACCGACGACTTGAACGAGCAGGCAACACGGAGGCAGTCCCATAAGTACCTCCCCTGTCTTCTCTGCTCAGACCGCGGTATCTTGATCATCCTATTGACGTGGCTAGTGGATGGCGGCAAGATGCCTATGAGCAACTGCACGTCTGCTGGGCATTGATGATTTCGGAGATGCCATCCTAGTAGGCGAGCGCGACATTCAGACGCAGCTAACAGTAGCACTATGAAGGCGGGGTTAAAAGAGTCAAAGTTAGGACATACACGTAAAGGGCTCGAATAAATAGAAATGAATTGCAGTAGTACGGAAAGCCGAGCTAGTTGGTACGAATTCATAGTGCAATAGCGCAAAAAACACAGGGACACAGGTAAGAGAGACGATACAGGCGCTAACTTTCAACTGACGTTTATTTTTTCGGAAACACACATATATACATACAAACAACAGCTTTCAACAGCTGTGTTTTGATGACACAGCCATATTATTTCAGAATGGCGATCAAACAGCCAGAGAGGTAGCCGAAGCGTTTTTCATTTCACGGTTCAAAGATAAGTGCATAAGCCACCCATCTTTATCCCTGTCGGATAAGCAAATAGATTTGCTGGTCTCAGGGCTGTGACTGGGAAAGTGAGAATTTTTTGTCTTTTCGAATTTTTTGTTTTTGCTGTCGGACGCAGTCACTGCGCACGACCAATAGTTTGTTTGTATTATAATAAAGAGGTGAGACACGGCCTCGACAAGAGAAACTGTAATATCAGACAGTAGGCCTAGCCAGCGCGAACAGCAACAACGTTCAGCACGAGCACTTTCTGCTTAGCGCTGACGATCCGACTGTCTAGCTCTTCAGGGTGCACTTCTTCTTCATCACATCTTTCCCCCTCGCTGAAGACGGAGCCAGTTGGGTGTACTAAGGTGTCGTAAGAACAACGGGTTCGTGGTAGGGTTTGAGGCGATCCACGTGAACAGTTTCGCGGCCTCGGCGACGCAGGTCCGCAGTGGGCATGAGGGGTTCGATGAGGTAGTTGACGGGAGAAGTTTGCTGTAGGACGCGGTAGGGTCCATGGTACCTGCTGACAAACTTCGAGGAGATACCTGGCGCAGAGGTGGGAGGCACCCACAGCCAAACAAGAGAGTTGGGCGAAAACTGGTTGGGGGGCCGTTCGTCGTCATGTCGAGATTTCTGTAGCCCCTGTTCTTCAGTTGTAAGGGAGCGAGCTAGTTGCCGACATTCTTCTGCATAGCGAGCAGCTTCGGAAAGTGGTGTGCCCTCAGATGAGTCGGGTCGGTAAGGAAGAATGGTGTCGATCGGAGACGATGGTTCTCGGCCATAGAGTAAAAAGAAGGGAGAAAAGCCTGTCGTCGCCTGGGGTGCCGTATTGTAGGCGTATGTTACGTAGGGAAGAATAAGGTCCCAGTTCGTGTGGTTAGAGGCGACATACATAGAAAGCATGTCGCCAAGAGTTCGGTTGAAGCGTTCGGTCAAGCCGTTTGTTTGCGGGTGATATGCGGAAGTACAGCGGTGAATCACATGGCATTCAGCGAGAAGTTCTTGAATTACATCCGCGAGAAAGACGCGGCCTCGATCGCTCAGGAGTTCACGAGGAGCACCATGACGTAGAACAAAGCGTTGAAGCAGGAAAGACGCAACGTCACGTGCCGTCGCGGCTGGCAGAGCGGCCGTTTCTGCATATCTCGTGAGGCGGTCTATCGCCACAATAACCCAGCGATTTCCGGCAGATGTGTATGGCAGAGGACCGTAAAGGTCGATTCCAACCCGGTCAAATGGTCGCATTGGGCACGGCAACGGCTGCATTGGTCCAGAAGAGTGGCAATGATCGGGCTTGCGGCGTTGGCATTCTGTGCAAGATCGAATGTACTTTTGCACAAATGTGTACATGCCGCGCCAATAAAACCGAAGACATAGTCTGGTGTAGGTTTTAAACAGACCAGCGTGTGCACACTGTGGATCGGCATGGAAAGCAGCACATATGCTAGCGCGGAGTTGCCTAGGTATGACAAGTAGCCATCTGCGGCCGTCAGAGTGGTAGTTGCGGCGATAAAGGATGCCATCACGGACGGCGAAGTGAGAGGCTTGTCGGCGTAGCGCTCGAGATGGCGGGCGGGGGAGTGCACCAGAGAGGTAATCCATCAAAGACGCGATCCACGAATCTTTGCGTTGCTCCAAAGCCATGTTGACGGATCCCAATGGTGAAAATAAGTTGTCTAGAATGGAAATGAGAACCGACAGACAGCAATGCCAAGGAATTGCTGGCATTGCTGTCTGTCGGTTCTCATTAATATTGTGTCTAACAAAGAAAAACGAGCCCTTAGGAGTAACCTTCTTTCCTTCATTCATGGCGAGGGTCTCGTTCTGGCAGACATGATGCCTTCAGGTAGTATGCGAGGGATTATTGGTCAGTTGCCTGCTCGTAAATAGATCACGTGCTACGTGACGCTAAAAAGGCAAAAAAAAGAGTGTTCCACACTCGCCGCCATGGCTGCGACTGGCGCTGACTGACACTCCTAAGTTTCAATCCACATATATACCCCATAAAGTGGACGGGGAGATGACCGCCGCCGTAGCTCAGTGGTAGAGCATCGGACGCGTTATTCGAAGGTCGCAGGTTCGGTCCCTGCCGGCGGCAGGTTATCTTTTCGTCCACTTTACTTTCTTCACATTTATATTCTAATTGCTACAAATGACACCCCCTATACTTTCCTTGGCATTGCTGTCTGTCGGTTCTCATTAATATTGTGTCTAACAAAGAAAAACGAGCCCTTAGGAGTAACCTTCTTTCCTTCATTCATGGCGAGGGTCTCGTTCTGGCAGACATGATGCCTTCAGGTAGTATGCGAGGGATTATTGGTCAGTTGCCTGCTCGTAAATAGATCACGTGCTACGTGACGCTAAAAAGGCAAAAAAAAGAGTGTTCCACACTCGCCGCCATGGCTGCGACTGGCGCTGACTGACACTCCTAAGTTTCAATCCACATATATACCCCATAAAGTGGACGGGGAGATGACCGCCGCCGTAGCTCAGTGGTAGAGCATCGGACGCGTTATTCGAAGGTCGCAGGTTCGGTCCCTGCCGGCGGCAGGTTATCTTTTCGTCCACTTTACTTTCTTCACATTTATATTCTAATTGCTACAAATGACACCCCCTATACTTTCCTTGGCATTGCTGTCTGTCGGTTCTCATTAATATTGTGTCTAACAAAGAAAAACGAGCCCTTAGGAGTAACCTTCTTTCCTTCATTCATGGCGAGGGTCTCGTTCTGGCAGACATGATGCCTTCAGGTAGTATGCGAGGGATTATTGGTCAGTTGCCTGCTCGTAAATAGATCACGTGCTACGTGACGCTAAAAAGGCAAAAAAAAGAGTGTTCCACACTCGCCGCCATGGCTGCGACTGGCGCTGACTGACACTCCTAAGTTTCAATCCACATATATACCCCATAAAGTGGACGGGGAGATGACCGCCGCCGTAGCTCAGTGGTAGAGCATCGGACGCGTTATTCGAAGGTCGCAGGTTCGGTCCCTGCCGGCGGCAGGTTATCTTTTCGTCCACTTTACTTTCTTCACATTTATATTCTAATTGCTACAAATGACACCCCCTATACTTTCCTTGGCATTGCTGTCTGTCGGTTCTCATTAATATTGTGTCTAACAAAGAAAAACGAGCCCTTAGGAGTAACCTTCTTTCCTTCATTCATGGCGAGGGTCTCGTTCTGGCAGACATGATGCCTTCAGGTAGTATGCGAGGGATTATTGGTCAGTTGCCTGCTCGTAAATAGATCACGTGCTACGTGACGCTAAAAAGGCAAAAAAAAAGAGTGTTCCACACTCGCCGCCATGGCTGCGACTGGCGCTGACTGACACTCCTAAGTTTCAATCCACATATATACCCCATAAAGTGGACGGGGAGATGACCGCCGCCGTAGCTCAGTGGTAGAGCATCGGACGCGTTATTCGAAGGTCGCAGGTTCGGTCCCTGCCGGCGGCAGGTTATCTTTTCGTCCACTTTACTTTCTTCACATTTATATTCTAATTGCTACAAATGACACCCCCTATACTTTCCTTGGCATTGCTGTCTGTCGGTTCTCATTAATATTGTGTCTAACAAAGAAAAACGAGCCCTTAGGAGTAACCTTCTTTCCTTCATTCATGGCGAGGGTCTCGTTCTGGCAGACATGATGCCTTCAGGTAGTATGCGAGGGATTATTGGTCAGTTGCCTGCTCGTAAATAGATCACGTGCTACGTGACGCTAAAAAGGCAAAAAAAGAGTGTTCCACACTCGCCGCCATGGCTGCGACTGGCGCTGACTGACACTCCTAAGTTTCAATCCACATATATACCCCATAAAGTGGACGGGGAGATGACCGCCGCCGTAGCTCAGTGGTAGAGCATCGGACGCGTTATTCGAAGGTCGCAGGTTCGGTCCCTGCCGGCGGCAGGTTATCTTTTCGTCCACTTTACTTTCTTCACATTTATATTCTAATTGCTACAAATGACACCCCCTATACTTTCCTTGGCATTGCTGTCTGTCGGTTCTCATTAATATTGTGTCTAACAAAGAAAAACGAGCCCTTAGGAGTAACCTTCTTTCCTTCATTCATGGCGAGGGTCTCGTTCTGGCAGACATGATGCCTTCAGGTAGTATGCGAGGGATTATTGGTCAGTTGCCTGCTCGTAAATAGATCACGTGCTACGTGACGCTAAAAAGGCAAAAAAAAGAGTGTTCCACACTCGCCGCCATGGCTGCGACTGGCGCTGACTGACACTCCTAAGTTTCAATCCACATATATACCCCATAAAGTGGACGGGGAGATGACCGCCGCCGTAGCTCAGTGGTAGAGCATCGGACGCGTTATTCGAAGGTCGCAGGTTCGGTCCCTGCCGGCGGCAGGTTATCTTTTCGTCCACTTTACTTTCTTCACATTTATATTCTAATTGCTACAAATGACACCCCCTATACTTTCCTTGGCATTGCTGTTTGTCGGTTCTCATTAATATTGTGTCTAACAAAGAAAAACGAGCCCTTAGGAGTAACCTTCTTTCCTTCATTCATGGCGAGGGTCTCGTTCTGGCAGACATGATGCCTTCAGGTAGTATGCGAGGGATTATTGGTCAGTTGCCTGCTCGTAAATAGATCACGTGCTACGTGACGCTAAAAAGGCAAAAAAAAGTGTTCCACCCTCGCCGCCATGGCTGCGACTGGCGCTGACTGACACTCCTAAGTTTCAATCCACATATATACCCCATAAAGTGGACGGGGAGATGACCGCCGCCGTAGCTCAGTGGTAGAGCATCGGACGCGTTATTCGAAGGTCGCAGGTTCGGTCCCTGCCGGCGGCAGGTTATCTTTTCGTCCACTTTACTTTCTTCACATTTATATTCTAATTGCTACAAATGACACCCCCTATACTTTCCTTGGCATTGCTGTCTGTCGGTTCTCATTAATATTGTGTCTAACAAAGAAAAACGAGCCCTTAGGAGTAACCTTCTTTCCTTGTCTAGAATGGAGACACTCGCAATGTCAGTGGGAACAGGCGAACGCGAAAGAGCATCTGCATTGGCATGCTTCTGGCCTGAGCGGTATAGAACCCGGATGTCGTACTCTTGGAGCCGGAGAGCCCATCGTGCCAAGCGGCCGGAGGGATCTTTGAGGGAAGACAATCAGCAAAGTGCGTGATGATCGGTAACGACATCGAAGGGTCGACCGTAGAGGTAAGGCCGAAATTTTGTAATCGCCCAGATGATCGCTAGGCATTCTTTCTCAGTTACGGAATAGTTTGCTTCCGCTCTTGTGAGTGTGCGACTCGCGTACGCAACAACATAGTCTTGGTAGCCGGGCTTTCGTTGTGCGAGGACTGCTCCAAGACCGACACCGCTAGCATCCGTGTGGATTTCTGTAGGAGCACTTGGATCGAAATGGCGCAGTATGGGTGGTGTTGTGAGTAGCTGACGCAGCGTCGCAAACGCATGATCGCAAGCCGGGGACCACGCAGATAGATTGGAGTCTCCCTGAAGCAGGTCTGTCAAAGGTGCCGTCATCGAGGCCAAATTGCGAATGAAGCGGCGGAAGTATGAGCAAAGCCCAATGAAACTACGCAACTCTTTCAAACACGTGGGCCTCGGGAACTCTTTAACAGCATGTAGCTTAGCGGGATCAGGGAGCACGCCATCTTTCGACACGACATGTCCGAGAATGGTCAGCTTGCGTGCCCCAAAGTGGCATTTCTTTAAGTTTAGTTGGAGGCCAGCTTCAGCGAGGCATCGTAAAACCTGCTCCAAGCGACGAAGGTGCGTGGGGAAGTCTGGCGCAAATACCACTACATCATCCAAGTAGCACAAGCATGTGTTCCATTTGAGACCTCGTAGAATAGTGTCCATCATGCGCTCAAATGTCGCGGGCGCATTACAAAGGCCGAATGGCATCACATTAAATTCGTATAAGCCATCCGGTGTGATAAATGCAGTTTTTGGTCTATCATCGGTATCCATAGGCACTTGCCAATAGCCAGAGCGTAAATCGAGGGAGGAAAAGAACTCTGCACCTTGTAAGCAGTCTAGAGCGTCGTCGATCCGGGGCAAAGGATAAACATCCTTTCGCGTTATCTTGTTGAGACGACGATAATCTACGCAAAAGCGTATAGTGCCATCCTTCTTTTTAACTAAAACAACTGGTGATGCCCACGGGCTATTTGAGGGTTGAACGACGCCGCGCTTGAGCATGTCACCTACTTGTTCATCAATGACGCGGCGTTCAGTCGACGATACACGGTATGGTCGCTGCCGTAGTGGTGGGTGAGTACCTGTGTCGATCTGGTGGCATACAGTCGATGTTCGGCCTAGACAAGTGCTCTGGCTATCGAAGGCTGGGCGAAATTTGTCAAGGAGGCTTACAAGGTCACGGCGTTGCTGTGAGTAGAGACCGTCGTCGATTACATGGTTGAAAATGTCGCCAGCGGATGTGCCATTCAGGGGACTACAGAAGAGGGCGTTGACCTCTGATGAACCATCAGGAACGGCCAACGGAGTGATGGTTTCGCAAGGTTCCATTGTGCCGATACATTCACCGCGAAGCAAGGTAATCGGGAATGGGAATGGATTGCCCACAGGTACGTCGGTCACACCACCATGAAGGGTAAGAAGAGCGGTTGGGAGTGGTGAGAGGTGGCGATGAACAAATGTAGCGGAAGGCGTGAAGAGGGCGGTAGCGTCGGAGGCAGCAGAACATGATACATGGGCCAAGACAGTAGCGTGCGGAGGGATCTCGGTGTCGCTAGTGATAATCACCTTCCTGCAGGAAAGAGGACCGTCGGCAGGTAGAGCATCGTCAAGTGATGAGAAGGCGACTTCTGCACGGGCGCAATCAATGACGGCTTGGTGACGAGACAGAAAATCCCAACCTAAAATAATCTCGTGAGAGCAGTGCGGAAGTACGACGAACTCGACTGTGTAGGGCATTCCTTGAATTAGGAGTCTGGCAGTGCACGCCGCGACAGGCTGGACGGGCTGTGCTGTGGCAGTGTGAAGAAACGGACCAAAGAAGGGGGTCGTCACTTTTCGGATTGAGCGGCACAGTTTTTCGGCGATGACAGAGATTGCGGCACCCGTATCGATGAGAGCAAGAACAGATACACCTTCAAGAACGGCAATAATAACATTTGGCGGCGAAAGAAGAGGGCTTGTACTTTGCGACGATGACGCAGTTCTTGCCTCGGGAACTGCGCCATTTAGTTTTCCGTGTCGGGTGCAGATGGACGTCGACGCATCGGAGAGAGCGAGCGACGACGGGGAGAAGGAGAACGGCGGTCAGGAGCTGGTCGAAGGCTTGGTCGCGGAAGTTTCAACTCGCGGTCTGAAGCGTAGGGTCTGAACGCTGCCCAGGTCGGAACGTCGGTTTGGTGGTTCCGAAGCCACAAGTGAGCAATGCCGGTTAGGTAAATGCTGACGGTGGCCAGTTTCATGGTGTCGTCCCATTTGTTAAGGACACTCACGAGTTCATATGTAGATAGCCAGTCGTCAACGTCGTGGTCATCAGTGCCGCTGAATATTGGAGGGTCCCGCTGACGGACCGCGCCGGAGCATGCGGTGGCCTGGGGAGCAGGAAGCGGCGGGCTTGTGTTGGATTCGGTGGTCATGGCGGCAGGTAGAGTCCGGCTGCGCAACTCCAGGATGTCTAGGAGACCTAGCAACCTCAACCAATTATAATAAAGAGGTGAGACACGGCCTCGACAAGAGAAACTGTAATATCAGACAGTAGGCCTAGCCAGCGCGAACAGCAACAACGTTCAGCACGAGCACTTTCTGCTTAGCGCTGACGATCCGACTGTCTAGCTCTTCAGGGTGCACTTCTTCATCACAGTATGTATATATGTGTGTTTCCGAAAAAATAAACGTCAGTTGAAAGTTAGCGCCTGTATCGTCTCTCTTACCTGTGTCCCTGTGTTTTTTGCGCTATTGCACTATGAATTCGTACCAACTAGCTCGGCTTTCCGTACTAATGCAAATTCCACTTTAGTTTTAATTAAGGTGTTGTAGCACAAAATTTTACATGGGAAGGGGCTTTCCTGAGCTTATGCCTCAAGAGGCGTAATTTTATGAAGGCTGACGAGCAAGTGCTACCTACGTTGTCCCTCTATGTTAACGTGTTGTTAATGGTGACTCCTGAATACTTACATTCAGTAACTTCATGCAGAGGGGATGAACCTAACCTATACGTATAAAGCAAGGCTGTTTTTTGTGTCATTCGTGCGCTTTCGTCTGTGTTTAGTGTTATTCCCTTTTTCACGTGAGAGTTGCAACGGCTAGAGCAGCTGGCCACTGAAAGGGGCGCGCGTTGTCTGTTTGACATTTAGGAGCCCTAGGCGTCGCAAAATATCTGTCCCGTCTAACTTTTGCATTACGTGTTGCGTCTCACTGGCACCGCAAAATCATGCACGCACGATGATGTATTTTTACACCGAAGCTCTATATTTTGGGTTACACGTACGTTCTCGGTCAGAAAAACACCCGGACAACGCGGGCAACTCCAGAGATGTTGGTTGTTGATGATGAACGTTTAACCATTTTGCTACCCTACTCAACGAAACGCTCACTCTTAGTCAAGTAAGACGTTCATGCTCATACAAAAGTAAATAAGCAAAACAAAATAACTTTTTGGCTGGGCTTGCTTTGAACCGGTTCATTCAAGCTCCAAAAGCGTGTCTGAGCCAATGGGTTCCACACTAGTGATGCAGAACTATCGGTAAATTGACTATCGATAGTATCGATAGTTGTTTTGAAACTATCGATAGTGTAAACAAACTATCGATTGTGCTACTATCGACAAACTATCGATAGTGCAATCGGTAGTACCATCGTTGTTATTACTATAGCAATATTACTGCCACGCGTGTTTATTGCTTTGTTTTGACGTATTCGGGTTTCACCCACAACGACTGTTAGCAACGTTGGACGCAGACCGCGCCGTAATGTTTGAGAACCTTCACAATTGTTTGAGATCATTCTGTTAAGATTACGCGCCGGACGGGAATAGTCAAGTTTATTTGAGAGCTTACGCGAGCACCAGCGTTAACAGTGGAAGGTTCGATGACTGATGTATTAAAGACGACGCGTTCCACCGATGATCAGATCACTCAACGGCTGATGACTGCTCCCGCCGCTATCAGTGAGCAGCATGTATCGCTTGTATTTTGAGTTTTGATTTTCTGGGCACAAGTTCGCCCAAATAAAGAGCTCCGTAATTCCCCGTCTTGCCGCAGCATTCCTCACCGTCACACCCACGTGACAATACTATAGATAGTGGTGTGAGTAATGATGCGGTTGGTGGCCGGCCATATTTTCAAAATATCTGCGATAGCCTACTACCAGCTTTGCTTAATTTATGAGAAATTTTTGGCAACGAAATTAGTTCTTTGCGCAGTGAAAATGGTGGAATATATCCATCAATAAATTCGTATCGAAAAGCAACCAGTTACACCTAACAGTTAACTTATTGACATTTGTTTTTTATTTTGAAATCATAAAATGCAATATCAATGAGCCGCGCAGTCACCACATGTAAAGGCTTCCTTTCCACTACAGCTGAACAGTTTGACTTTATGATCATGTGTAAGCAAAGCACTCTGGTGAAGAACACAATCATGTCAACTTTCTTGCCCTTCAGCCTGCTCCTCCGGCTGTACCACGCGCGCGGGGAACCAAGTTTATTCTGCAGCGAGTCCGCGCTGTTGATTTTATGCTATCGATAGTACCATCGATTTTTTTACTATCGATAGCACTATCGATAGTATTTTTCACCATCGATAGTTCGATAGTGACTCAGCTATCGATAGTATCGATAGTACCATCGATAGTTCTGCATTACTAGTTCACGGTCGTCAGAAAGTATGCTGAACAGAAGTAGAGTAGTCCTACTAACATAGGTTAATACAATGCTTTCGCATCGGAAAGTCGTAATAAGACGTATTAGCGATAAAATTGTCCAAGCCACTCTCAGAGGTCGGCTCCTGATAGGGCGTGCTGCGATCATTGTACTTGTAGCACGCGGCATTCGCGGCAAAATAAGAGGACAGCTGCGTGGCTGGAGATGCACGAGCCGCGAGGTAGTTAGGACGCTCGGCCTCTTGATCTGGCTGGACGTGGCAGCCGCTACCGTTTCGCTTCCTCGGTATCTGAATAAAGCTGCGACGACGGCACAGCCTTGTCGGTTGCCGTCCTGTCTCCCTGCTCTGCATACTAAAAAGACTCACATGGTCCTTTATGTGCATGTCTGAGGCGACTCGAAGGCGAAAGCCATCTTCAGTCGTTGATTTGTTCGTGCCCCGCCCCCCGCCCTCCCCCCTCCCGAAAGCTTTCTGGACCAAACGTGGTTTTGTGCTGTCTCCATGATCGGAGGCCTTGCAAGCTTTCTACACTGCACCGGGTTTTGCACTGCCTCCGTGATTGGTGAGCCGATCACGAAGGCATTGCAAAGCGACGATGTCATGTGATGACGTCATCATGTGAGGTCATGATGGCGTCACAAATTTTGGCCATCTGTGACGTCTTATGGATAGGTCAAGCGATTTTTGCATCACTCGTGTTGACGCCGCCAACGCGGGATGCCGACGGTCGATTTTCGCGTTTGATGAGGAATCTAAGGCTGTCGCCTGAAAATATTCAGTCTTTTTACAGCGCGGTAAAGAATAGCAATAATCAGCCAAAGGGACCAAACGAATGGTGCGAAAGAGCGCTCTTTCTCGTCTTCCTGGACCCTATCCGTGATTTTTCCTACTGGTAAAGGAGCGCTGACATGAATTTTAAATATTTTCGGATTGTGGAGCTAAATAAAAACACAGGTGTTGAGAACCCTAGAAAGAATATTGTGGTTTCTGGGAATGAATGCATTGAATATATGTTTAAAGCCTCTGCCTTAAAGAACACTTTCTGTTTCGATATCGGAGGGGCTGCTTCTCAGTGACGTGTCATTGCAATGGCACATCACGGCAAGACAGCAACTCACGACCATAGAGTTTTCTAAAATTAACTAGAGGGGAATCTGGCGCTGCGAGCGTTCAGCCACCATGGAAATGATTGGTAGTACACGGATTTGCCTTATCTTCGTGCTTGCGGCTTCGAACGCTCTTGTGGCTTTGTTTATTGCTGTGTTTTGGCGTTCGTTTTGCATAAAAGAATCAACCGTTGTGAACTTTGTGACTAGATTTGAATTGGTGAGCCAGAAAAAGTTAAAGTGGTGAAATGGAACTGCTGACTTTTGCTGAACTACTTTTTGCCACAAATTGGATGCATGCGACGCGGAACCAAACGGAGCCAAAAGAACGAAGTTTAGACAAATCCGTGTACTACCCATCATTTCCATGCTGGCTGAAGCGCTATGTGTTGCAGCTCCCATAGACACTAGCGCCAGAGTTTTCTTAGTAACTATTGTAGGAAACTTTTGTCTTTGTGTTTTTTGCGCTTCCGTTATACAAGAATGAATCAGTACCAACTAGCTCGCCTTTCTGTTTTGCTCTACGCTCGCTACCGACGTAATAGCGGCAGATGTGTCATCTGCTCGTGGTATACAGGTAAACAACAATGAGTGAATTATCGTCCAGTGACCTCGACAGTGATGTCTGCGATTGAGGTTGCATGCAGGACTCAGAATTCGCAAACTCATCGGAACTGTGTTGACTCGTTGAAATAATGTCCATTGCGGTGGGGCTGGCTTGCTGATGCTCAGCGATGAAAACTTCAAAATCAACGCAAAATATTTTACACGTGTTGTCCGACTCATGTGTGTGGGAAGCATTAACGCCGAATACCAAGGAAATGAAAAACTTCTATTTTACGATTTCTGAAAATTGTGTCAGTA
The DNA here is from genome assembly GCF_013339695.2 of Rhipicephalus sanguineus. Lineage (NCBI taxonomy): Eukaryota > Metazoa > Arthropoda > Arachnida > Ixodida > Ixodidae > Rhipicephalus > Rhipicephalus sanguineus. The sequence goes on along the minus strand of NC_051185.1, from coordinate 48,052,884 downwards.
CTCCTTTAAAGAAGCTATACTATCGGTGTCAAATGAAACACGAGCAGCGGAGCGCGTTGCCCAAGCATTAGGAACTGTGTAGTGCGCGCCGTCCTGTCACCACCATTGAAGGGTTCGCACACCCGACTAGGCAAGACTGCGCGATTGAAAACATCAATGTGACTCACTAGCGGCGAACCGCATGAGCGTATCTATCTCTAGTCATAAGGGTGCGAACCGAACCACGCGCACCAGTGCTGGCGTTTCATTTGGCGCGCCGATAGCGCGTGTAACAAGTTTGAATGTGCATCCAACTCGCCCAATCCATGCTAGTTGTACGAAATAACCCGCAGGTCCGTGAACCTATAAATTTTATTTTTTCTTCAAATGTTTCGTGTACACTGTTCCACATGACTACAATCGGGATTCGAGTATCAATTTTCGTTCAACTCAAGTCTGTTTACCCAACACTAATTTTTGCGAGTAAGCCATAAAACTGATCACGCTTCGCTTCCACAGCAGCGTAGACTCTCGTTAACCCGCTTGGCGAGGCGCTCGTGCCTTCACGTAAAACATTTGAACGGCACCAGCCCAGTGAGTTACGCTACTAACTCGGGGGCATGATCCTAACCGCGATGGCTGTGGATAAATAGAAGATATGCTAAATGTAAACGTTTCTTAACCTCCTGTAATGGTGGCCGTCATCTATAGAACTATCACTGGAAGAAAATACAGCTTGTAGTCTAAGAGTGCTTTCGCAATAAATTGCTGAGATCATAATGTGCCTACTGTGGTAAAGAAGGGGCATCATGTCTCAAGTTATAGAACACAACTTTACTGTCATTGTACTCCACATATGGGTGTACGTAAGTTCGATTAGATGCCTTCTGAATGGTGCTAAAATAAGACGTGTGCTCATGCAGTGCGATCGCTTATCCTGCACAAGTTCTCCCACAAAATCACATACCTTTCGGATCTTGTGCTTCTTAAGGCCATCGACCTCTTGAATTATGGACCATGCTACACCCAACTTGAAATCTGGTTTGCATGATGAAGAAACAGAAAAACTTGTATCACAAATAATAAATAGCCGAAATTTTTAAACCACAGTACAGAAGAATAATTTTTCATTAGCACAATTTACAATGTGAACTACCGCAGTGGCCGTTTTGCGACTGCATGAATGTGTGATGAGTGGTTGCACTAAACGCGTAAAAAACGCAAGTTGTTTCAACAGCATATCGGTTCCCTTTAGCTAAAGATTATGATTCTGCAAGGGAGCTTCTGAGCTTTCTTATTTGCAGAAATGCACAGTCAGCCACTCGCCTCCAATGTGTTTTCGCGGTTTTAATGTAATTCCTATTGCCACCTATGAAGTGAAACTTTATGCAAAATAAATAAGATTAACTATGTATTTGTTCTGCATATTTAAATTTTGTTCACTGAAAGTAATTCAGCATTTTCAGCCACGTTAGCTTACACTGAAAGCCAAAGTTAGCCGAGATAGTCGTTTTTGTCGCTCCTCACATCTAAAATCTCCCTTGCTTTTAAAATTACTACGTCATGTTTGAGTTGAAGACGGTACATAACAAAGTTTAATTACCACCTCTGAGGAACCTAGTAAAAGAATGTCACAGTCCAATGTAACCACGCAGGGAGTGTTGTATCAAACGATTTTAACCACATTTTGATAGTTTAACACTAGCTGACTCGAAGCTCCCTGCTTCGGCGGCTTTTGTCTGCCAGCGACCCATTCTCGCTTCTAGTTCCAGTGAAGGTACCCGAACACCACAATATTTTTTGTTTTTATTATTATTATGTCATTGTCGCACCGCGTTGTTGGCCTTCAGCCTGCACACTTTCACTGGAACTGGGAGCAGCAAAAGCGCAACGAGAAAAGAAGTTTGTGAACGAGAGTGCTTGGTTGGAAAAAAAACCTGGATGGAAAGCCTTCTTTGGCATTTTTGCTAATCGTCGTCGTACGTTGCGTGGCCCAGGAGACACCCAATTCTAAGAAGAATGTGCTGCCAACAGCCACGAATACACCGCTCTCTTAGCTGTTTTGTCTGGATATGCACCAATTGCAAGTTCACCTCGCGTCCGTGTCCGGCCGCGCACCGCGGGCTGGATCTCACATGTTTCTTCTATCATCGAGCGGTCGTGCTCATACGAGCACATGTCCCCGAGCCCATAGAGTTTCCTAAAATTAACTAGAGGGGACTCTGGCGCTGCGATCGTTCAGCCACCATGGGAATGATGGGTAGTACACAGATTTGCCTAATCTTTGTACTTACGCCTTCGAACGCACTTGTGGCTTTGTTTATTGCTGTGTTCTGGTTTTCTTTCGGACAAAAGAATGGATCGTTGTGAACTTTGTGACGAGTTTTGAATTGGTGAGCCTAAAAAAGTTAAAGTTGTGAAGTAGAACTGCTGACTTTTGTTGAACTTCGTTTTGCGACAAAGCGGACGCAGGCGACGCGAAGCCGAACGGAGTCGAAAGAACGAAGTTTAGACAAATCTATGTACTACCGATCATTCTCATGCTGGCTGAAGCGCCATGCGTTGCAGGTCCCATAGACACTAGCGCCAGAGTTCCCTCTAGTAAATATTGTAGGAAACTTTATGCCCGAGCCTGCACATCGCGAATACCTCGCCTTAGAGGAGTCCTCCAACACCATTCAAACCCCCATTTTTTACTCGTTGGTTGTGTGGACGGAAGTATAGACACATTAGTGCAGCAGGAACGGCAGTGATATGGGTACGCAGTGCGGAGTTATTGGCCTAGAAAATTCAAAATACAACAAAAAATACCTACCCTACACCCAATTTTCGCGGTATAACATGACTTCTTTCACTTGCTAGTGACGATGCAACGCACTCTTCCTAAGCAGCGGAGAAGATTGCACACCATTGTTGCTTGTCCGGTCGAACGTATTGTTGACGCCGTCGTCATAGGAACAAACGTGGCGCCTTACGCCTGACTTGTCAGAATTTCAGCTGGCGCTACTGCTTCGAAGCGAGGCTTTGTCTGCCGTTCCTTACAACAACATTCCATGTCACTCCCTTCTCTCATTCTGAGAAGGAAATTTGTGGAACGACAAGGATGGTGAAGCACGCTCAGCATTCCGGGAATGCGCAAATTTCTTTCGCGGGTTGTTCGGTAAGCAGCCCGGACAAATACAGTGAATCTGCAACATCACTTCAACGAAGGGGAATACTTTCACTGCTTCAACAACAGTCAAGAGAGTACCTGCGCACTTAATTGGGCTAGTTGGTTCTGCATGTCGATGATGTGGGTGCGCTTTGAAGACGCGGACAGAGAAGAGACAGGACACACACTGCGTAACTTTCAACTTGCTTATTAGAAAGAGAAAAGCGCCTCATTTATACACTGAAGCACGTGACCCAGGACATGCGCATTACGCATCACTGAGCATTCCAAAACTGCAACTCTTTCTCTGATAATGACAATGAAGCTAGGCTTGCACATGAATCTGTGCGTTACAAAATTGATTTGGCTTCACTACGTCTACTAAAGGCACACTTTACCTGCAGCGAAGTGGCATTTGCATTGGCTCTAGCTTGGCACCTGTTTCAATGAACTATTTCTAGGTCAGTTAGAAAAGCGTCTCAAGGGTGTTAGCACTTTCCAATGTTTTCAAAATATTGAGGTTTGTCCTTGATTTTTTAGTAATTTTTGACAAAAGGTCTTATGGCACTCACTTTGATGTAGATAGCACGTTGACCGCCTTCAGGAATACACTGGCACCGTTGCTAATGACCAACGATTTTCCGTCAAGTGGTTCCATTAAGTTTTTGGATTTATGCATCACTTTTCGTAATAACCAGACTTGCTGGGGGGTATCAGCCAAGGAGTAATAAACCGATTTTACCCTATGGCTCGGCTTATTCGAAACTTGTAAAAAGAAGCATCGATACCATGTTCCTAAATATTGCACTTAAGAAATGATGCCATCATCTACTACAGCATTGATCTTTAGAACAAGTAGGTCGTATACAGACGTCTAGCTACCCTGACCACGTCTTAGGGTCGGTATCTGAAGGGTTAGTAAAAAGAATAGAGAAGTCACGAAGCAACCTTGTTGTCAACAGAACAAAGACAAGAGTAACAGGGACGTGAAGGTTGCAGTCATTCCATACATTCATCGCATTTCATACAATGTTAAGAAAGCTGCTCAAAAGGCCGGTGTGAGCGTCGCATTTTCCGCCCCGCAAAAATTATCCAGACTGTGCGAATTGACAGAGCCTTGCTCCAGTAAACCACCCGTCTGTGACGTGAACCACAAAATTAGATTCCTTCAGTGCGAAAAGGACGTAGTGTACAACATTGCACTTTCTTGTGGAACAGTATACATACGGTAAACTGGGCGCTGCCTTTACAAGCGCCTGAGAGAACACTATAATTTCAAGAATGGTTCCTACGGCCTTCTAGCAACCCATTGCCAAGGTGCTCATGCACCCCGAAATTAGATCAGTGCACCGTCATAGCCCGCAACCATAATCAATGCGCGAGACTCATAGTAGAAGCCAAATGAATATTGTAAAGGTACGTGCACACTGGCGGAAAGCATGCCGCGGCAGCGTCTCGCCCGTCGGCACTTCTGCGTGGCAAGCAGCGGCACGCTGTCTACATTGCCGGCGCGAGAGTCACGAGACAAATGTGGCAATGTCGGACGCGCGCGCCCGGCGGCTCGCTGCCGGCTCGCGATTTCTCCCCGAAAAACGGAGAGGGGTGGCGCGGGTGAGGCGAACAATGTCTGGTTGCTATGAAGACAGCCCTCGGGAGAAGGTAGGGGAGAAAAAGCAGGCGAAGATTGGTGGTTTGCTTGCGCGGCCGCCGGCGAGGCGCTGCGCCGTGCTCCCGACCGGGCTGCAGAAATTAGGCGCCTTTTCCTCTTCAAACCACTACCACCACCACCGCCGGCGGCAGCAGCGAAAATAGGTCCCCGAGCGATTGAGCCAGTGGGAGAAAAAACTTTGACGCTCAGCGGGAGGAAGAGAGAAAAGCGGCGTCTTGCGAGCGCTGAGCGGCGCGCGCGAGAGTGCCGCGCCCCCAGTGTGTTCGTACCTTAACGCGCAGATTCTTGTGTAAGCATAGCTGCATTGTCATTATCAGATAAAGAGTTGCAGCTTTTGAACGCTCAGTGATGTGTAATGCGCATGCCCTGGGTCACGTGCTTCAGTGTGTATATGAGACGTCTTTCTAACAAACAAGTTCAAAACGGCGCAGTATATGTCCTGTCTCTTCCCTGTCCGCCCCTTCAAAGCACACCCACATCGTCGACAAGAGAGTAACGAAAGTGTGGAAAGAGGCACCTCGCAAACGTAAGGAAGCAAGAAGAGGGGAGAGAAGCCTTTCGTATGGACATCCGACCCGCGCAAGCAAGTAATACAGCGGCTAAATGGCAGCCAGCAGCTCTCTCGTGCTCTATAGTTGTAGTGATCTTTCTGCTTGCAACGACGTCTGGGCATAATGAAAAAGCACATAAAAGAAAAACAAAGCCCAATAGTAATGTAAGTTTTGATGCCACGCCACGATCGCTTCTAACGTTACATTTATCCAACCATAGCCTTGCGCGTTTCTCTGTCATTTCAGCCTGCTATAGCTCTGGCGAGCGCCTCCACGCGCTGACGCGCTCGGCAGCGATGTAGTGATGTTATTGCGTGATTTAAATACTAAACAATTTGATATCGGTGCTTAGACCTATGCTCTAATTATCCCCAGGCATCCGTGTAAAGCACAAATAAAAAACAGGTGCTTCAGAAGTTCTGGAGAGCCCCTCTATTGTGCCGAACCGCGAAGCGCTCTTAAGCACACTGTCAGTAGTAACATAAGCAAACTGCTGAGAGCATCCGTGGCTCCTTCCCTTAGAGTCACCAGCTACACGTACGAAGTTATAACAAGAAATTGCAGTGGCTTAGCTCGGCTACGCCAGGATATACGTAGCGTTAGCAAAGGTTCAGCTGATTATTCTTAGCTTTCCAGATTGTCTAGGATTAGCTTGATTGTCATGCTTACTGCTGCTCCAATGACACACACACGGTATACGTATTATGTGGCACATGTATATATATTTTTGCTCAACGTCAGCGTGCTTCTCTATTGCCACAAAGACGGCTCGGTGGTCAGTGAAGTAACACGCTGCCGTCTCTTCGGCCCCAACACAGTAACCGCTAATTGCCAGGCAACTACTTCGGGATCCGATGAGATAAGCTTCTCGGCTCTTCTGCGCCGTCGAGCAGCATTTGCGTTTTCCTTCTCCATGGCGTTACCCACCTGCAAACGCCAGTCAGAGGCGCTATCAAGCGGCCCTGGCGCAGTGTCAGACGGCGACTGCACAGCGAAGGCGAATAGCTGCGCGCACGCTGGCGCCACTGTGTCTACGACGTCACTCCTCTCTAAAGCGGTGCAGACCAGCAGCGGCGAGCCACGCGTGGCGATGTCGGAGAGCACGTGAGGTTCCAGCTCTGGTGACCCAGCTACGGGACATCACTGATCCTCGCGCATGCGCAGCACGGCTCATGACGCTCCACGCGAAATCGGCTCCAGCTAGGCAAGTGTAGCTAACGCTACAAAAAAGGCTTCGCTACTTCGTCAGCAGTGAGCCGGCCTGCGACCGGTGCACATGTGAGTGCGTCATCGGAACACGTGAAACAAAAGTCGCATAGATTTTGTTTTACAGAAAATAGTGTCTGCTGGAGTAGAGTGTAGTTAATGTCCAGTGGCGTAAATTAGGATGTCGAAGGGAGTCCTCACCCTCTTTGTGTTCAGGCTTAGAGGGTGTCCCCTTGCAATTGTTTCCCTTGAATGTTATGTTTAAAATATTATATTCTTATCGCGAGGACTATGCTACTAGAACGCTGGTCATGTGTGGTCATTACTCATTGTTCCTAACGCCTGCTTATTTTGTAGTGGAACTCGCGTGAAATATGGCTAGGCTGTGAAAGACTGTATTGAAACTGCAACTTTCGTTCAACCTGTTACTGAGAAGACTTAGTAGCACAATAGCACTACGTGAAGCATTAACACCGTGCTCTTTTTTTTACTGCAGAGTATTTTTTAGCGAACATCTGCGACTTATCTATCTATCCCTATCTATCTTGCCGCCTACGACTTTGAGCTCTCCTGGCCGTTTCGTTAAAAGGATGTATAGCAAAATTGGTAGGGCACAACATGACCCTATGACGAACACAAGCAACAGGACGAAACATGAAAATCATGACATGTATGTCATAAAGGACATGATTTACATGCCACGGCCTTGGTGGTCTTGCGGCTGTTTCGTACTTGATACATACCAAAATTAGTATGGCGTGAGAAGGTAGTGTGAAAACATAAGTGGCACATCCTATCGTGCAAACCATGATGCACATGTCACGTACAGCATTATTTACATAAGGTCTCGGGCGCTCGCGGCCGTTTAATTGTATGGATGTATACCAAAATTCGTACGACGAAGCATTTCTGTATGGCGAGCACAAATGACAGGTGGAAACGCTAGCGGCCGTTTCCATTGCATGATATATACCAAAATTGGTGTTACATCACCTGACTCTACGAGCAACATAAATTGAAGGTGGTAAATAAACTACCATGATACTCATGTCGTGTAGGGCATGCTTTACATGCCACGCTCACGGGCTGTTCGTGGCCGTTTTGCTATCTTGACATACGCCAACATTGGTATTGCGCGACGCGACTGTATGAGCAGAAATGACAGGTGGTAACATGAAAATCATGACATGCCTTTCATGTACAGCAAGATTTACATGCCACGCTCGTGGTCTGCTCGTGGCCGTTTCGCTAGCTTAACATACAGGAACATTGCTATTGCGTGACTCGACTACATTGTCACAGGGTCGTGACGTCGACGAAGCAGTCGGCGTGTTCAAGATGAAAATCTTTATTTGGCCGAACTTGTGGCCGGGAAACTGAAAGTTAAACTACAACAATGCCGACCGCACACTGATAGCGGCGAATAGAGCGTCGGCCGTAGAAAAACTGAACCGCCGCAACTCGCGCCGACATTCTATAGATGCCACATCGAACATCGAGCCTTACGCTGGTGGCCGCGTTAGTTCGAGAATAATCTCAACTGTTCGCGTTTGCGCGCTCAAGCCTACAAGAAGATTCTAAGATAATCTGGAAGGTTATCAGACAGTAGTGCGCGGCTTGCGCAAGGCGGCGGCTACGCGCGTAACCGACGAGTTACATAAAAATGACAAAGGGAAGCGCCCGTGGCATTGCCCCTTCAGAAAAAGCCTCGTCCCGACGCTCGTAACAGAACATGGAAGGGGGAAAAAGCGTACACACAAATAAAGTACAATAATAAAGGAAAAAGCAGTCGTAAGGTTAGCTAACGCCTATAAAATGGCTTAAGGCGCACCACATGGACGACTTCAGATCGTGCGCGGCGCCGCTGGGAGTTCGTGATGCCTTCCGGGATGACCTCGTAGTCTAAAGCGCCGAGACGTCGAAGAACCTTGTATGGCCCGAAGTATCGCCGAAGAAGTTTTTCACTCAGTCCACGTCAGCGTATCTGCGTCCAGACCCAAACACGGTCGCCGGGCTGGCATTCCACGAAGCGTCGCCGAAGATTGTTACGGTGGCTGTCGGTCAGCTGCTTATTCTGCGTAGGCGGGCGAGTTGTCGGGCTTGATCGACGCGCTCAATAGTCACGTCGAGGTTTTCTTCATCGGTGACGGTGGGTAGCATGGCGTCGAGCGTCGTTGCCGGGTTCCTTCCGTATGCCAACTTCTATGGCGTCATGTGCATCGTTTCTTGCGCGACCGTGTTGTATGCGAAGGTCACGTACGGAAGGATGGCATTCCACGTCCTTTGTTCGACGTCGACGTACATGGCTAGCAAGTCGGCGATGGTCTTATTTAGACGCTCGCTGAGGCCATTGGTCTGTAGGTGGTATGCTATGGTCCGGCGGTGGCTTGTTGCGCTGTATTTCACGATCGCCTGGGTAAGATCAGCAGTAAAGGCCGTACCTCTATCGGCGATAAGGACTTCTGGGGCGACATGACGCAGCACTATGGTTTCAACGAAGAACTTGGCTACCTCGGAGGCACTCCTTTGGGCAGGGCCCTTGTTTCGGCATAGCGGGTGAGGTAGTCGGTAGCTACGACGATTCATTTTTTTTTTCGGAATTCGACGTTGGGAACGGCATCAGTAAGCCCATCCCGATTTGCTGGAATGGCGGGCAAGGTGGCTCGATCGGCTGAAGAAGTCTGGTTGGCCTTGTCGGCGGTGCCTTCCGTCACTGACAGTCTCGGCAAGTCTTAACGCAGTGGGTGACCTCGGCAGTGAGGCGAGGCCTGTACTACTTTTCTTGTATTCTCGCGAGGGTGCGGGAAACACCGAGGTGTCCAGCCGTCGGGTCGTCGTGAAAACTCTCTGGACGAAATGCTGAAGGTACTACGAGGATGTAGTTGGCCCGGAGTGGGGAGAAGGTTTTTTTTAGGAGAACGCCATTCCGCAAGAAAAACGACGCCAGTCCTCGCTTGAATGCCTTTGGAACAACGGTGGCCTTACCCTCGAGGTACTTTACAAGACCCTTGAGTTCCGCGTCGGCTCGCTGTTGTTCGGCGAAGTCATCAGCACTTAAGGTTCCCAAGGAGAAGTCACCATGCAGGTGGTCGTGTGAGGGTGGGTCAACGGGCAACGAAACGGCATAGTTTGCTTCCTCGTTAGATAGCGACCGGTTAGCATAACTGACAACCCCGTTCTAGACCGTCAGTCCTCTGCACTAGGACGGCTCCGAGGCCTACGCTGCTTGCGTCGGTGTGAATTTCGGTGTCGACGCATTCGTCGAAGCGCGTAAGTATCGGCGGCGTCTGCAGGTGCCGTTTCAGTTCTTGAAACGCTTCAACTTGTACCGTTCCCCTCTTGAATTCCACGTCGGTTTTCCTGGGGTGCGTTAGCGGCTCGGCGATCCGTGAAAATCCTTTCACGAAACGCCTGTAATAGGCACGCAAGCCCAGAAATCGGCGTACGGCTTTCTTGTCGGTGGTGGTGGGAAGGCAGTTCTGGCAGGTGTTCTCCGTGGGTTGGGGTGAACTCCAGGCTAATAATCACGTGGCCCAAAACAGGAGCTCCGCGTACGCGAAGTGGCCCTTTTCTGGCTTCAGGGTGAGTCCAGAGGCTTCAGGGTGAGTCCAGTAGCCGGTCTTGAGGTTGATAGACTAAAAGTACTTCGCGTTGTGGAGTCGATCTAGGAAGTAGTTTATACGTGGGAGAGGATGCACGTCCTTCTTTGGAATTTTGTTTAGGCGACGATAATTGACGCAGAAACGTAGGGTTCCATCCTTTTTCTTCAATAACATCACGGGTGACGCCCACGGACTCTTGTACGGCTGAACGATGTCGTCGCGTAGCATTTCCTCGACTTGTTTCTTTACGGCCTCGCGTTCGCTCGCCGACACTGTGTACGGGCTCTGACGGAGTGGTCTGGCACTTTCCTATGTAATGATGCGATGTTTTGTGGCTGGGGTCTGCCGAATTCTCGCGACGACGAAAAGCAGTCCCGGCATTGCAAGAGCAGGGTTTTGAGCTGTTCTTGCATAAGCTTATGCCTTGGAAGGCTAGGATTGACGTCGAAAGCTGGTTGAGGAACTTGCTTCGCCGGAGTAGGCTCGGAAGAATCGGCGAGGGCGAAAGCATTGGTGGCTTCCAGAATTTCTTCGATGTAGGCGACCGTCGTGTCTTTGTTGACGTGCTTATACTCGTTGCTGAAATTTGTGAGCATCACTGTTCCTTTCCCTCCCCGCAACTCAGCTATTCCACTTGCGACGCAAATCTCGGGGTTAATCAACTGATGCTGGTCGCCTTCTACGACACCTTCTAGGTCTGGTAATTTCTGAGTGCCGAAGGAAATGATGACGCTGCAGCGAGGGGGAATGGTTACCTGGTCTTCCAGCACATTCAAGGTGTGCTTCCCTGGCAGTGAATTCGGCGGTACTGCTTTTTCTGTGGATGATGTTATCGACTTGGATCTCCGGTTGATGAATGCACCGTGAAGGCTAAAGAAGTCCATACCAAGGATGACATCTTTCGAGCAATGCTTTAGGACTACGAAGTTTGCGAGATAAATCCGGTTGTTAATGGAGACTCTCGCTGTGCAGATTCCTCCCGGCGTTACCAAGTGACCTGCAGCTGTTCGGATTTCGGGGCGTTCCCAGGCGGTCTTAAATTTCTTTAACTTCGTCGCGAACGGTCCACTGGTGACAGAATAGTCGGCTCGAGTATCGAAGGGTGCGGTGACGCTGTGGCCGTCGATGAGAACATGGAGGTCACTAGTTCGTCGCCTACCTTTGCGTTTAGGTCGCGGCGTCGGATCACAGCTACGTCGGTTTGTACCGCTGCTTCGACGTTGCGTCGTCAAGTCTTCTTCGGGCCGTGAAGTTACGACATCAGGGCTCCGTTCGGCTTGCGGCGTGTTCTTTAGATTTCGTCGCTGAGTCGTCGTCGGCGGCGGAGGATCTTCGGTGTTTCGCCGTACAGGAACCGCATCTCCATCGGTTGCTGTCCTCAGTTTTCCTGATACTGGCTAGGTAACCGGCCCCGGGTTGGGACAGTGTACGGTCGGCGTTGGGGAGAGACCTAGCGGCCTGGTGGCGGCGAGCGGGAAGGTTCTCGGGGCTCCATTGCGCTCCTGCGAGATAGTCGGCGATGTCACGTGGCCGTTCATCTCGTTCTGGACGTGGCGCGTAGATGGCGAAACAACGAAGTTCCATCTGTGGGTACTGGCAGCGGCGGTAGGGGTGACCAGCTTCTCCGCAATAGTAGCAGAGTGGGCGGTGGCCAGGCGCGCGGCAAACGTCCGTGTTCCTCGGCGTCTAGCGCTGGCCGAGAGGTGGGCGGTAGGGTGTCGATGGTGGCGGTGGTGTCTGGCGACGGAACTGCGTCGATGTAGTGTCTTGACGTGGACGCGTCGGGGGAGCGTAGCGTCTGCTGCGGCAGTGTAGCTCATGGCTTTTGGCTGAGGCTGTGGTGGTTCAAGGGTGCCCAGCGACTGCTGGATTTCTGCTCGAACGACGTCTGCGATCGAGGCCACTTGAGGTTCTGGTGAGGGTAACATCTTGCGCAGTTTCTCCCGCACGATCGGTCGGATCGTTTCGCGCAGGTCATCGGAGCCGAGCGCGTGAACAGCAGGGCTGTCCTGAATAGATCGGCGATTATACTGGCGGGCGCGAATTTCCAGCGTCTTCTCAATCGTTTTCTCAATCGTCTTCTCAATCGCTTCTGAGACAAATTCTTGGACTGTCGAGGATGGGCTCCGCATCAGTCCAGCGAAGAGCTCTTGCTTTACTCCTCTCATAAGGAATCGGACTTTGTTGTCCTCAGTCATGGTAGAGTCAGCTTGGCGAAACAGTCGGGTCATTTCCTCTGTGAAGATGGCCACGCTTTCCTTTGGGATTTGGACCCGTGTCTCCAGCAAGGCTGCGGCCGTTCCTTTCGGACAAACCTCGCGAACGTTTCCAAGAAAGTATTGCGAAAGACGTCTCAGGTTCGAAGAGTAGATTCGCAATTCTCGAACCAGGTCCTTGCTGTGTCTTCCAGGTAAAAGTACACGTGGCGCCGCTTGTCCTCGGAGTCCCAGTTGTTGAATGCTGAGACCCTTTCGAGCAAGGTTTCGGCCTCTTCATTTGGCGATCTATGGTAGGTCGGTGGCTCTCTGGGTGGCTGCATCACGTTCGCTGCAGGGGACACCCCGACCGTCATCGTGCCTGTTGCCTTTGTCGCCGTGGCTTTTGGCTTGTCTGGTAAGAGTCCGTACTAGGGAGGGAGGGGGCGGTACTTCTTTGATTCTGCGGCTGGCTCGACTGTCCGTGATGGTGTCAGTGTCTTCGCCACGAATTGGGCAGGGTTCACGGCTTCATGGGAGCGTCCCGAAAGTGAACAGCACGTCCACGAGATGTCACGTGGTCGTGACGTCGACGAAGGCAGCAGTCGGCATGTCCAAGATGAAACTCTTTAACTGGCCGAACTTGTGGCCAGGAAACTGAAAGCCAAACTACCGCAATGCACACTGTACACTGATAGCGGCGAGCAGGGCGTCGGCCGTCATTAAAAGTGAACCGCGGCAAGCCCTCCGGCATTTTATAGATGCGACATCGAACATTCGAGCCTTATTGCTGGTGGCCGCGATAGTTCGAGAATAATTCGACTATTCGCGTTTGCGAGATCAAGCCTATAAGAAATTTCTAAGATACTCTAGAAGGTTTCCAGACATTAGGACGCGGCTTGCGCAAGTAGGCGGCTACGCGTGCAACGGACTAAATGCATAAAAATGATGAAAAGAAGCACGAGTGGCAGTATGATGCACACAAATGGCAGGTGGTAACATGACAATCATGACATGCATGTCATGTATGGCATAATTGACACGACACTGTCTTGGTGCGCTTACGGCGGTTTTGTTAACTGGTTCACACCAAAGTTTCTATGGCAGGACATCAGTGCGTGACGAACATAAACGATAGCTTATACATTGCATGTACCAGAATATATGTTTACTTATATTAAACATTGTACGTGCCTGAATGCATGACAAAGATGCGATAGACATCGAACTAGATGTCATGACACGAATGCCTTCATTTGTCTCAAAGACAACCTAGGCGATGTGTGCAGGTTTTGCTGGCTGCTTCGCATTATATCGATTCCCACAGTGCGTGGTATCTGCCGGACTTTTTTTATTTATAGCATGGTTTTAATTGTTCTATCATTGAAAATAAAACCTACATTTATAAAAACAAAATGGCCGCCTTGCTAACATCTGTCTCCCTCTTTGTGATCTTCCTGGCTTTACGTCACTGATTGTGTTCTTAGCTTCATGCGTAAACCGCTGTAAAACATGTAGCGCGAACACTAGCACTGATACGAGGCTGACGGTGCACTGCGAGTACGAGCACGGTGTACACTGGGACTGCAAGCCGTCTCGTTCACTTTAAGTACAACGCTCTTTAAGACGCCGGTGACAGCTGACATATATTTTGGTTTCTGTCTAATAATATCTGGGGTTTAACTTTCCAAAACCACGATATGATCATGAGAGACGCCGTAGTGAAGGGCTCCGGCAATTTAGACCACCTGGGGTTCTTTAACGTTCACCTAAATCTAAGTACACTGGCCTCGCACATTTTCGCCTCCATCGAAAATGCAGCCGCCGCAGTCGGGATTTGATCCCGCGACCTTCGGGTCAGCAGTCGAGCGCCATAACCACTAGACCACCATGGCGGGGCTTTTCTGTCTAAAATAACGCACAGCCCTGCTTCTCTAAATGTCTAGCGACGCCCATCGGCAAGAAGCCGGTTCAGGCGCGGCATCGATATTGTTTGCGCGCGTTCCTACATATGTGCTGCTACTACCTTTGTGTGTGTTTAAGAATATTTTGCGGCCGTGTCTATCAGCACGCGAACGCGGGTGCGACCAAAACAACAAAGGAGCATCTAATGAATAAAATAGGCTAAATGAAAACGTGTTGCAGATGAGGCCGGTTTGTATCATCAGATCGGTGTTATTCAGGGCAACCGATATCCCAGCTTAAGTGTACACGTACGCCGCGAATCTTCCAGTGGCTCTACATGACATATCAAGATGCGGTGTCGTATAAAGGTAGTTTTGCTTTTATAAATATATGCTGTTTTTTTATAAAAATGTTATGACAGTGAGTTCCCTGTCGTCTTCGCAAATGTACTCTACGCCGAGGCGGAAAAGCTTTCTCGCACCTAAAGATACATTGAAATGAGTTAATAAGAAAAGCTCGTTAATAAATCTTTCAATTTAATCACCGATCTTGGAATCATTAACTTATGGGCAGTTGTTTATGTGACACAGTTGTAGGACGCGACAATTCATGGCATACCCATTTTTTTATAAATCCCGGAAAACACGCCTAATTTGAGATATTCGTCATAGAAATTTAAGGCAGAGATCTCGGCGACATCGAAGCTGAGTGGGCCGGGCGCGGAGGAAATGCCTCAGCTGCGTTACGTCAGAGCAAAAGTTCACGTGAGGAACTGTAAAAAAGGCGCGTCGCAGAAGAATTTGGTCAGGAAAAACGGCAAGTCGTCTCAAATACACAAGTGGACCGCTTATTCTTTCCCTTTGGTGTGTAGTGCTTATCAGTTTCTTTGTTTTAATTCTGAAGAAGTAGAGACTCTAGTTCGCTTGTCTGCGAGAAGTAGCGCCACAGTGGCCTGCCGCCTAGTTTTACGCTTTACAGGGAAAGAAAAAGTGGAAATGGATGTTTTCTCGGGTACGGCGCGTAAGAAACGGATGAACACTACACACCAAGCAAAAAATAAGAGGTACACTTGTGTGTTTGAGTGTACGCCGTTTTTTCCGACCAGATTCTGCTGCCACGCGTCTGTTTTCAAAGTTCGTCACGTGAACTTCCGTTCTGACCTAACACATGTGATGTATTTCCTGAGCGCCCGGTCCGCTCAGTGTCAATATCGCCCGGGTCTCGGCCCTGAATTTCTGTGATTAATACCTCAAGTAAAGTGAGTTTTACGAGAGATATATAAAAACGTGCCTGCATGAATTGTCGTGTCCCTAGAACTTTGCCATATAAACAACTACCCTCAAGATAATGAGTAATAGCTTAATTAATGAGCTTTTCTTGATCACTGATTTGAATGTGACTGAAGCTGAGCCAATGCTTTTTCGCCTCGGCGTAGAGTTCATTTCCGAAGACGACAGGCGCATGACTGCCACATCATTTTTATTTAAAATATGCATTTTTGAAAAAAAGCACCCTGTATACTCTATGGCTGCTGTGCGGTGGTGTAGCGCGAGCGGTTGGTCTATGTGGTGTCTTACTTTGCAATGTTTGCGTGTACATTTGTATGTGATTTCCTTTGTGTGTGCCATCGATGCTGCGTGCGTCGATGTTGATTTAATTCAGAATTTGATAGCTCATAGTGTGTTCGCAACCCTTGTCTTTCTTTTTTCTTTGTACCGTCGTAAATAAACACGAAAACTGAGTTACTCTCTATTGAGAGACTCAGTAATTACCGGGAAAATATCGAAAGGCACAGAAACATTCTTCATACCTCATAATACCTAAGAAACCTAACACGGCGAAATTACTACCCTTTCTACACTAAGAAAAAAAATGCGTCCGTTGACTCTTGTTTACTACACATGTGACTCTTCCATGTGTAACTCTCCTCAGAGAGTCACGTTGATTCTGTTTAGTAGAGTCGTTGAACGCACGACTCTCCAAAAGAGAATTAGCATGCCTTTTGAAACAGTCATGCATCGCACGACTCTAATAAAGAGAGTCAACGTGACTCTCTAAAGAGAGTTATACATGGGAGTGTCACGTGTGTAGCAAACAAGAGTCAAAGGACATCTTTTTTTCTTAGAGTGTGCATTGAAAAGCTTAGTACTTCTAAAAAACGCCAGGCCTGCGCTGAAACCGCAGCACAGTCACAGCGAAAGCGGGAAGAGCGGCGTTTCTAGAGCCCATTAAGGTCTCCTGGGGCTACAATACAAGTACATTAGAAAGGTACCCACTACGCCATTAATCACAATTTTTGTGAAGTTGGGAAGCACCTACTAAGCCATTATTCGTCATTCTGCGGAGAAGCGAGGCACCAGCTACACGTCTCTAAGGCATTATGTGCACTTCGTTGACGCGACGACTGATGACGTTGAAGAATTATCGCTCAGCCCTTTGTAATGGGTTGGAATCTTTAAACGTCCCACCAGGTACGTAATTTGCATTGGGTGACGCCCGGTTGCTATTTCCCTCTCCCGTCATGCTGTATAACATACGTTGACGTGGGAGAGAGACGGGGGGTGGGCGGCGAAGAACTTTACTGAGACCCCGAGGAAATGGATCATGCGCTTATGGGCTTCCTTGGCAACCAATACAAGTGCACTTGCGAGGAAACCACTACGCTATAAACTACGCTACGCTATCTCCTATCTATCACGCTATCATTGTAATTTTTGAGAAGTAGCGCAACAGGCACTGTGCCATTTTTCGCAATTCTACGGAGAGCGTTGGTACCTGCTAAACGCATGTAAGGCATTATGCGCACTTTGTTGATGCTGTGCCTGATGACGATGAAGAATTATGGCAGTGCCCTTTGTAATGGGTTGGAAGCATTCAACAACCTACTCGTTGCGCAATTCGCATTGTGTGACGCCTGGTTACAGAATTCGCATTGTGCGACGCTTGGTGCTTATTTTACTCTTCTACCACGCTATATTGCATATGTTATGGTGGTTACTTCCCGACATGAAGCCTGTATAGGACCTTTTTGCAAAGCAGTTTCAAGCACCGGCATGGCTCAGAGGTTGAATACTGGGCTCCCACGCAGAGGGCCCAGGTTCGAACCTCGTTCCATCCTGGAGTTTTTTCTTATTTCGTTTTTTTTCTTATTTCGGGCGATACTGGTTACGGACACCGGCAGCGGCAGCGGCGGACAACTACGGCGCCAAAAACGGCCGGTGAAATGATCTCATAACAGCTTTCGCTGTAAAAAAAATTGTAAAAAATTGTAAAAAAAAATATGGGAGTGGCCTGCCCCCTTTCCGAGTTATTGTTGTTTAGAGTGTAAGAGCAGATCTCTTGATTACTGCTATTCAACGGACATCAGTCGATAAGCCATAACCTAGCTTTCACCAGATTTGATTGAGATCAAATGGTGTCATGAGGATGAGAGGTACGATAGCAAAACAGGTTTTTGGTAGTTACCTTCGTTCTCGCTTACCTTTGGTAAGCGAGAACGAAGGTAACTACCTGCCCCACTTTACGTGCAAAAATCACGTATGCAGCAAAATTTCAGTAGTGCATTTTGTCAATTTAACTTTCTTTACAGCAACTCTCTAATGTTCCTTTAAGAGATCATCTGAATGATTTCGTGTTTTTCTGTGAGCGATATAATATCGGCTGATGCGGAAGTCATTACGCTGCCTGGATGCTGAATTGAAAGACGCGGGACCAATTCCGATTGCTGTGGACGCATTTAGTTGGAGGCGAAATGCTAGATGTCTCTGTACTGTGTAATTTCAGTGAATTTTGAAGAACTCCAGGTGGTTGAACGTATCCGGAGTATACTATGGCGTCTTTCACAGCGTGAGTCGCTTGCAATAAACAACCTATCAACGTCAACACCCTTGAATGGATCCCACCACAAGAGCCTCTAGAGAAAAGTGACCCATTAGCCTGTGGAAATGCACGTGATGATTTTATAACCTAATAAGTGTTAATGCTTTACTGCTACCACCCTGGTGGGACCACTGCACGTGTTCGGTCGGTGGCCTGCTTCAGCTCTTGCTGTTCCTCTCGAAAGTTCAGTGTTTTCAATTATCGGCTCCTAAATTTCATTGCGGGGGTGCATTTGAACGTTTAGAGCTTCTATTCGAACAGAAATTGCGTTTTAGGAGCTCCTTTTTCGCGATAATTGTGAGCTGAGGCTTCGGCCGCCAGCTTCTTTGCCAAACATAGCTGGCACATACCCAATAGGTTATGACTCCGTCTACTGCCGTGGTTCACAATCTGCCGATCACTGTCGCGTCTCCTGAACCGGGAGACTTGCTGCGATGGGACCATTTATTTTTTTCGGCTGAAGGATACAGGGCAATACTGCACATTCCCACTGCCGACTTTCAGGCTTCTACTGTTCCCGTTTCGACCGCACCACCAAATCTTCCCTCAGTACCGCCCCGCCACGGTGGTCTAGTGGTTATGGCGCTCGACTGCTGACCCGAAGGTCGCGGGATCGAATCCCGGCCGCGGCGGCTGCATTTTCGATGGAGGCGAAAATGTCTGAGGCCCGTGTACTTAGCTTTAGGTGCACGTTAAAGAACCCCAGGCGGTCGAAATTTCCGGAGCCCTCCACTACGGCGTCTCTCATAATCATATGGTGGTTTTGGGACGTTAAACCCCAGATATTTATTATTATTCCCTCAGTACCACTACAGGTACATCCAAGTGGTGGGATCACGCATAAATGTCTTCATCGGGCTGTTCAGTACCAAAAGCACATTTCCGACATCCTTTTCGAAGCTTCCTGCGAAGTTACTAATACGCACAGCTCACAGATCCTGCGTTTGTTGAGGTGCCAATGTCAAAAACTGTGCTTCAAACAAAAGACCTTCTACTTCTATTAGACACGATACCGATCAATCAGAGTACAATCGTGGTTGCAAATCGAATGTTCGTGGTGCGTTCCTGATGTAAGCGTGATTTTGCAAGCTGTCTGAGCATCGTAAGATTACGGTCAGTCGAGCTTCCCCTTGCCGCATCTGGGGGGCTGGCCAGGCCGTACACATGACTTGCAGTGTCGTTTCAGTATGAACAATAGGAAACACAGCATAAATGCCCGTCAATGCTTTGCTACCGGCTCACGGTGAGTTTTTCTCATACGGAGTCAAAATAATAATGCTTTTTAACCATGCTGCAATAAACTGAAAGTGCACGTTCATTACGTTACTTATCTTATAGAGCTAGAAGTTTACATTCCACCTTCAGAGCTGACAAATCAATTTAATCTAGATTACTACAAAAACTCCACGTGTTTGCTTTGTATTCATAAGCTTATTTTAAACATGCGCCTTTGATTAGGCATTCGAGCTTTATTCGTCATGATTAAAAGCCGCAAATATTACCGTCACTACCTGTCTGTTAATCAGATTTGAGTCCTTACCCGACTGTTTTGCGCTAAGCATGAACGCAATGATTTCTTGTGCACACAATGATGTGCAGTGCTCTTTTGTGTTAACAAAGAATGCAACATTTTTTTGTTAAGGATTACATAAGCAGATAACTATTTGTTATGTTGACGATCCCACGCCTCAAGAATTACACTCGAGCGTTCTGTGTAACCCAAAATAAGTCATGCGTACGACGGAGAAGCCGTGCTTGTTTTATGTAATGTGCTAATTATTATAAAGCACAAGGAGTGCCAGTTTTTTCTTTCAAAGAAAATGTGCATCAAATGGGAAGTAACAGTTCTTCACCACGTTGTTGGACTGCTTTCATCTGCTTTCTCAATCCGCACTATTTGCATTTTTAACACGAAAGTGTTTTATGCCGTGTCCACCAAGTACATTCGTTACAGGATATGACGTTCATAAAATGGACGCCAACGGGTGAGAAAGAAAAAAAAACAAGAAAAAGATCCGCCGCTGGGAATCGAACCCACGACGTTGCAGCCGCGATGGTAAGCGCCCGACGCTATACGAACTTGGCTACCTGGCACACGCTGGACACTTCACGAACGCGCCTTATATCTTTCACACATTCTCTCTCGCACGGTGATCTCTGTTGGCGCTGTAGGTAGGCGGGGCGGAGCGGGGCGATGCCGCTGTCTGTGAGAGGTGAAAAGAAGTAATGCGTCACGATCGACACTTACTAGCGCTTACTCCGAGAATGCGCGCGATATCGGAGGTCATGGTTAAAGAGTCTCCATACCAGCGAGGGACACTGACCGCTCTGGCGTCGCCGAGGCACCCTAGACGCAGTTACGTTCTTTGCCTTTCGCTTCGTGTCAGCGTGCGCCGGCTCATCGGAGTAGTGGAGCTTCCACATGCACCAATGGCATTTCTCCACCGCCGACTACTTCGAGTGCGAGAGCACCGACTGATAAAGCTGCTGCAATACGCGTTGCAGAAAGGACACGATTTGGACGGGCGAATGTCGTGCCTTGGTGGAGCGAGACAGAGGCAAGCGGGACGCACGCATTTGCGGCTCAAGCTAAACAGCTCTACGAACTAGGCGTCAACATGGGTGCATCTTCGCCAATCGGTGCTATAGCTGTCAAACACGAATAGACATTGTACAAGCTCTCATATATCATAACACGATAAGCACTACTTATTGTGTAGACACGTTTCACTTTCGTGTTATACCGATTCCTATGACGGATGGATCAGCCATGTTTTTTTCTAAACTGCCGCACTTCATACCAAAATGTCTCCTCAGCGTGAGTTCCATGAACGATCTCGGCACACAAAATCATCATTTACACATCAGGGTTGGTCGCGATAGCCGTTCAGTGGTGCAACATCTAACTTTCTTAGTGCCTGGCAGAGAAACATGCGAAGACGAGCACGAGGAAATGCACAAATACGTGATTTGTCTCTTCATGTGCCTGTCATCAACCTACTATGCTAGGCGTTAAAAATATGTCCAAACGACAGGTCCAGAACTCAATCAAGGCTACAGCTTTCTCGTCATCGTCATCAGTCTCACTTTACGCCTACTGCAGGGCAAACGCATCACCCATGTTTCGCAAATTAACGCGGTCAAGTGTTTGCAGCGGCCACGTTCTCCCCACAAATGTCTTAATCTCATCTATCCACCTAACTTTCTACATTCCTCTCGCGCGGTTACCCTCTTTTGGAATCCGGCGTGGTAATGACTATTGGTTATCTTGCCTTCGCGCTACATGCCCTGCCCATGCCCATTTCTTCTTAATTTCGACTAAGACTTCCTTGAAACGTTTGTTTCCCGACAAAGTCTGCTCTCTTCTTGTCCTTTAAGCATAGGTCGGCAGAAAAATAGGAGCTCACTCTGACTCACTCAAGAAATATATTTCGGTCTAAGGGCTCACTCGAACTCACACAACCGCATGACAGAGGAATACTGTAAACTACATTTGGTAGTGCAGGCCACATATGAACCTTTGTGCTGCTTATGTAGTTTGCAGTATTCCGCTTTCACGTCGTTAAGAATACACCGGGTGTGCAAAGTTGGGTTTTCTGATTTTGTTAAAATTCAGCACTAAGAAGAACGGGAAAACCACTTTTGCAGATAAGTTATGCATCCAGGGGGACACAAAGTGAGAAAATGATTATCGCTGTCAGCCACCCGATGAACTAAGATTGAATACTGAACTTTTTAATGAGCGCGGCAAACGGACATGTTTTTATTGAAATGATAGAGGAAGTCCCGTTTCAACACAGCTTCACTTGGAAGAATTGTTCCAGCATGTCTGTGCCCCGAGATATACCGCTGCAAAGTTTAATTGCGGCTTGCGTGATTACGCATGCAAGACAGTGAGCACTGGCGCAAAGCTCCTTCCCGGTGTGCCGGTGCAGTTGCGTGGGGTGTCAGATCTGACAACGGGTCGAAGGCATAGGCAAAGATGATAAAGCTTACCGTTTTGCTACCGGCTGGCGATAGCGAGCAATGACGGCTCATCACATCAGGGCGGAACATTGCCCCGATCCTCACTGTCTTGCATGCGTAATCATGCTAACCGCAATTAAACTTTGCAGCGGGATATCTCGGGGCACCGATGTGCTAGAAGAATTCTTCCAAGTAGAACTCTGTAGAAACGCGAGTAGCTCCAACTTTTCAATACAAACATGCCCGCCTTCTGCACTCATTAAAAAGTTCATTATTCAGTCTTCGCTAATTGGGCGGCTGACAGCGATAATTATTGTCTCATTTTACATCCCCCTGGATACATAACTTATCTGCAAAGGCGTTTTTCACGTTCTTCTCAGTGCTGAATTTTAACACAATCAGAAAGCTTAACTATGAACACCCGCTAGAGGGCAGACGAGGCGATGTCTAAATGAACGGTGGACCGAGCAAGCGCAATATGTAAAGAAAACGGCACGTGACAATTGGTTGGCAATGCACTCCAGATATTATGGTTGTGAACCTCTTTTTGCACAGTGTACTGTTCTCAGAAGAAGCGGTGGCACCCTCCCTCGCCAAATTATGGAGGCAGAAAATATAGCTTCACTACGTTCAGTCATGTGTCAGCCCCCCATCCGTACACCTCCCTTTCTGATAAAGAGTTGTGTTTTTTAGAAAATAGTGCGCGCCTGTGCGACAGTGATGAGCACAGTATATGCATGTGCGGTGTTCAATAAATCTTTGTTGGTAGTTAGCGCACGTACGTCCTCTCGTGCCTTATTTTGTGTCTGTGTTTCCTGTAGTGCAAATCGTTTTACTTGCGTAAACGACACGTTCATTTCTTTACATTATAGTCCGTCAACATTTTTGCGCGCCTTGTTGTGTTCTGTTAGCTCGTGACCATGTGACCACCTTTGCCTGCGCATGTTTGTATATGCGTATGGGTCATTCCATGCCAAGTGTCCCAGACGTGGCGCTCGCACATCGCAGATTTTGCTGACAATATTTGTGCCTTTTTCCTGTTCCCCACATAGAGTATTGTGGCAACACATTTTCGCTCGAAAAAACTTTGACGATCATGGCGCCCCCTGGAAGTTTGCTTGTATTTCTTAAACTGCGCCTAATCGAAAAACGTCTATAGAAGCTACTCTTGTGCGTTGAGCTTCGAAACCACGGTTGCGCTATCGCAGAGGTTCTGCTTAGTTGTCCTATTTATCAATTCCGAAAGTTGCCTTGCGTTTCCATGTGTATGTTTGCGGTTGCTGTGCTGATTGAGACTGTGAATCACCTGTGGCACATACCAGCATTATATGAACAGTGGCATGCAGGAATGTGCCACACGTGACTGAGGGAAAGTGTTTCATGACGTACGTGACAGGCGTTTTTCGTTGTTCAGGTCATGACCAGTGAATCATATTCGTCAAATCAAGATGGTTCTGTCGTTCCGAAGGAGTTTCGTTCTGACGTTATGAATGCCTACTTCACCTCAGTTTTCACCCACGAACCGGTTGCAAATATTCCTGTTCCGCTGAATCCCAATTTTCCTCAAATGCTACCAGTTAATATTTCGGCAGAAGGAATCTGCAAGCTGATTGATAACTTAAAGATATCTAGTGCCCCTGGGCCTGACAACATATCTGCTAAAATTCTTAAAGGCACAAAAGTAATATCTAGTCGCGTCCTACAAATCATTTTCACGCAGTCTATTTCCAGCGGCCAAATCCCGTCTGAGTGGAAGGTTAGCAGAGTTGTACCAGTCTTCAAGGCAGGAAGCCGCTCCAATACATCTAATTACCGTCCCATCTCGCTAACATGTATTGCATGCAAATTTATTGAGCATATAATTTACTCCCACCTGGCAAAACACCTGGACAATAATTCATTTTTCTTCCCGAACCAACACGGATTTCGATCCGGCTTTTCGTGTGAATCTCAACTTGTTGAATTCTCGACTGACTTGCACTTAAACCTAGACTCATCCTTTGCAACCGATGTCATTTACCTCGATTTTTCTAAGGCTTTTGACCGCGTTCCTCACCAGCGTCTCATGACTAAACTGTCTTGCCTTTCAATTGATCCGCTGATATTGTCATGGATTCACTGCTTTTTAACTGATCGCTTCCAGTACACCGTCATCGAAGGCCATCCATCTGCCGCCACTAACGTTATCTCCGGAGTCCCACAGGGCTCTGTTCTTGGCCCGCTTCTATTCCTAATCTTCATCAATGATCTTCCTGCTCAAATTTCATAAACCAATCGTTTGTTCGCGGATGATTGCGTTCTCTACCGGCGTATCTCTACTATTAACGATCAGGAATTGCTGCAGGATGACTTAACCTTAACTCAAAACTGGTGCTGGACGTGGCTCATGCCGTTAAACGTTTCAAAATGTAAGTTTATGCACGTGTCCCGTAAGAAATCTAATCTACACTTCCCATACACGATAAACAATACCGCTCTACAACAGGTGGAATCTTATAGGTATCTCGGCGTAGAAATAACAGATAATCTAAATTGGTCTAAGCACATCACGTCACTTTCTGCAAGCGTTTCTAGATCACTAGGTTTCATCAGACGATCACTCACATTTGCTTCGCCCACAGTTAAACTAATGGCATAGAAACTTTTATACGCACCAAACTTGAATACGCTTCCCCTATCTGGAACCCTCATCAAGAGTACCTAATCGAGGCATTGGAGGCAATACAAAATCGAGCTGCTCGTTTTATAACTTCCAAATATGATTCCAGATTGAGCGTCACTAACATCAAGAGTTCGATTGGTCTAACCCCTTTGGCATCCCGTCGCAAAATAGCAAGTCTTTGCCTTTTCCATAAGCTGTATTATAACTTTCCTCATTTACGCGAGAGCCTAATCCTGCCGCCCATGAGATCATCACGACGTCTGTTTAATTGTCACAGTGTTCAACGCATTCATGGTTCAACTAACGCCTTCAACAAATCATTTCTACCGACTGCCATATCGGATTGGAATGTACTTCCTGACGGTATTGTTAGTGAGGTGAACTGTGTGAAATTTAAAGATTCATTGTTACAGCACCACTGTCAGGAGGACGAGTAGTAGCCCTGTTCTTTGCGCGTTTATACCTGCCTTCCCATTTTCATGTTATGTTTTTATTGTTTTTCTTGCGTTTTCCCCCTTACTGTATTTTTTTCATGTTTTTCCAACAGTATTTATGTCATGTAACCTTGTGACCCGTGGTTACCGATTGTTACCCCCCCCTTATGTAATGCCCCATGAGGGGCCCTTAAGGGTAAATAAATGATGAAGATGATGATACACTGATCACCTGCTATGCCAATTTTGGTATATTACAAGTTATGGAGACTACCAGGAGAGCGCCCAGACGTAGATAGATAGATAGATAGATAGATAGATAGATAGATAGATAGATAGATAGATAGATAGATAGATAGATAGATAGATAGATAGATAGATAGATAGATAGATAGATAGATAGATAGATAGATAGATAGATAGATAGATAGATAGATAGATAGATAGATAGATAGATAGATAGATAGATAGATAGATAGATAGATAGATAGATAGATAGATAGATAGATAGATAGATAGATAGATAGATAGATAGATAGATAGATAGATAGATAGATAGATAGAAACGGCCAAAGTGCGCGAGGTTTGCTAAGAAATGCTTCGCATTTAAAATTAAAACATCATTATTTCTATGTCTAGTCAAAGCAATCTACGTTTGTAAAAAAATTGAAAAGAAAAACGGTATTGTATGTAGGAAAGTTTCGTAAAAGTATTTTCTGAGCTGTCCTGAGCTACAACTTTCATTTATCATACAAACCACTACGATCGCTTTTCCATGAGTTGTGTTATGCTTAGCAATTTTCAGATATTATACTACTCATTATCAAGAATAGAAGGTTCTATGAACAAATTGGATGGAAAGTCAATATTATACAGATAATTCTGTCTCTTATTATGCCCTTCTGAATTAAGAGGTGCATCAATGACAACACAACTTCGGAGTTACCTCTGGCGGCAATTAGCAGCCACTTCAGGAGGTCCAAATGGCCGAGCAGAATATTCGTATCGAGAACCAGCAACTGTTGAAAGATGGGAGAGATCATAGCCCAGCATGGAAGAGATATCATAACATTTTTCACATTTGATGGTTCAAATAAAAATATTTTTCAAGAATGAAGTACAGCACAGCAAAATTACAAATTCTGTCATTCAAGAATTGAATGAAAGGTTTCCCATGCGAGCAAGTAAAATCATAACTCTGGAAATAATGCTGTATGCAAAAAGTGTTCATAATAGCCGATAGAGTGAAACACATGTGAAAAGAAGTCACAGCATGAGAAAACTAGCTTAAGTTTTGCTGCTTCCTAGTCATCGCACCAATAGAACGAGCGCCAGGAATACCAGTACAAAACAGTGAAATACACGAGAGCGATACGAATCAGGGGCCACATTGACAAAATTTCTGTTCCGTAAGAACGTTTTTCACTTCCTCAGCTTCGGATGTTTTAATTTTTGTGTAAGATGTTTCTGCGAATAGGGGCGTAGTATCAGTACTCGAAAAAAGTTAACACCCCGCTCTTCCTGCACTGTGGTACTTCAAAAAAATATCAGGTAGACGCGCATATGTGACCCATTAAAGATTTTCACTACCACTTATGAGCACGCTCATGTCACATTAGTGCTAGCACTCTATTCTGCGATGTGGGACCTTTAATTTGATATTCCGCTGATGGGTTACCTGAATTTCTTCTCTTTAGCACTCCTCACTTCTATGATGGAATCATTTGACGAAGGAACTACCTCAAGCTTCTAACTGTGGTGAGCTTATTTCGGCATGATTAAATTGAACGTTGGGGCCACGTCATGCATATATTATAAGCTGCGCTTTTTTTTTATTTTTCATCTTGAACGAATATTAGCGGGACAAAAATGACGACGAGAATAGGAAAGACAGACTACAGCGCTGCTGCGCTCTCGTCCTACTACAGCGCTCTCGTCACGGACTACAGCGCTGACTACAGCGCTCTCGTCTTCGTTTTTGTCGCGCTAATATTCGTTCAAGATGGAAGTAAACCAACTCGCCCAATTGACATTACTGATGCATTTTTTTTCATGATCATTCATTACGAACTGAAATTGAACGGCTAGTCTCCTATGTACTCCATATATTAGTTACAAACATATATTGAATACATATGTATATTACTTAATAAGGAAAACCAGATCTAGCGTGGGTTTTTCGCGGATGAGTTTCCCACACACAGAAATCTGTAGGCTAGCAAAGAGCACATGAGAAATTGGCCCGAAAAAATTTACAACTTCAAATATGCTGATTCGCGACCATACGTATCAAAGATCAGCGGTCTTGTATGGGAAACCAATGCTCCATTTACGGTGACCGCTACGGTTACGTTATGCTATAGCTATGCTTAAGAATCTTTAATGCATCTTTTGCATAGCAGTTACACTGCCTATATGTTCCGCGCAAGATAAGTCACAACCAACACCAAACAATTCAAAGCGCTTAATATGATATTCGACGTACCAAAACGGCTATAGAAATAATGAAAGCGTTTCGGATTCTTGAAAAAAATTAATATAACGAGAGCTTCTTATACTCGCGTGCTTCCTTCTTTTACTATTTGACTACACGCTGCCGGAGGGCCAAAACGAGTTCGAGCAGATTGCCACGCGCATTTATGGCTTCATTTTGATGTATTCAAATTTCACCCACAAAAAAATGTTAGAAGCGGTCGGCGCAGACCACTACGCAATGTTTGGGAAGCTTCGTGATTGTTTCAGATCATTCTGTCAAGATTACGCCCAGGACGCAAATAGTCAAGCTCATTTACGAGCTTACGCGAACAACAGCGATAACGCTGTTAAGTTCGATGACTAATCTATAAAGCTGAATACTTTGTAAATTCCAAAGTTTGTTAGGCGAAAGCCTGTGGCCATTCGACTCCGCCGACGGACGCTGCCGTGTTGCGCAATAGCTGCGCAACGCGTGGGAAAGAGAAACGCGCAACGGGCTATGCGCCGCTGTACCATCGCGTGATTGCTGAGAGAGTGTGAGGAGGAGGGGCCACTGCTGGCACTGTTCCAGGCCACGGACGGACGGTGGCGGTCGGGCCCCGCGAGTATGAGACATTAGAGGATTTCGCCTTAAAAGATGACGCGTTCCAGCAATGATCAGGTTACTGGACGCCTGACGACGGATCTCGCCGCTATTATGTACAGCGCGAATCGTTTGTGCCTGGACTTTTCATCGTCCGTGCGCAAGCAAGCCCAAATAAAGAGTCTCGTATGTGCCAGTCTTCCTGCAGCCTTTTTCACCGTCAAAACCTAATTGGTTTATGGGCTGGCTCCTCCATGTTCCGCACGCCCACACAAAGCCGCGATCTAAGCATAACTCGAGAATCAGGAGACGCTAAAGACATCCCTGATCGTCGAGCTAGCTGCAGACAGCTAGGACTACAGCCAGAGAACACGCCCCCTTCCCGACAGCGCCAAGCAAACGAAGACTTCGTTCAGTAAAACTTGCTTCTGCGCGAGTTGGTTCATACTTGCAAAAAAAAATGCGCTCGTCCGTGTCTTCTGCGTCCTTGTCTATAGTTTGCGCTCATGCATGTTTTCCTTCGAAGACTTCGTTCTCGATAGCAATAATAACCACCCAAGTAACCCCTACATCAATCCGGCTACATCAACGCAGGGAGCCACCAACTTGCCCGGGTCATCACTAGAACAGCGGGAAAGCTTCCTTGAAAGGTACGATCGCGTCGTTCTTTTAACAATTGGACCGATGAAGGCAATCTACGGTGCGGTTACTTCGCCTTGGAAGACGCTGCTGGGACGTCGCCCAAGAACTGATAGGTCACGCTCATGACCAGGAACATTTATCGCACAGCGTTCCTGGACACCTTCACGAGCGTCGTCAGTAAGAAAAGAGCCGCTACCCTACTAGACACCCGCGTACAGTTGCTGAACGTGAACATCGGTATCTACACTCAAGAAATGACCCCCCTGCTTTGCCTTGCCCACCATGCTATGTCCGAGGAAGGAAGATCCGCTTCATGCGGGATGTTAAGCAAAAACTGTTTGCCGGACTTGTATGCGACCCACTGAAGACCACCCCTACTGCAGCTGCCAGTACAGCCAGGTGCGACTACGCGGCTTCGCCGTTACTGCACGACGCCCACAACGTGTTGGGTTGTCACGCGACGAATTCCCTCCGAAGACGGATGTCAAGATGCTGCACCTCCGCAGTACCTTCGCCAGACACTGACGTCATACCATCCGCCTGTTGCCCAGCCCTACACGCCAAGGAAAACCGACGTTTGGCACGCCCCTGACCACCACTCGTTTTTCTACCACTGAGGGAAAGCCGACAACACCTACCGCCGCTGCCAGTACCGTGAGATGAGACAGCGCGGCTTCACCGTCAATTCACACCATCCACAACGTGGTGGGCGGTCAAACGACGAATTCCGACTGAAGATAGTAATGGAATTCGTTTCAGAGGCCATGACAATCGAACAAAGCACTTGAAATGCCTACCAGGCAGTACAACCACCGCAATCCCACAGCGGCCTACGGAGACGTCTAAACGCTGCAATCCTACGTCCTCCGCGATACCACCAGAACGATCGTGCGACAGGAGTTGCAGATATAGTTTACCTGCTCGCAGCCTCAAGTGAGCCCCATTGGCAACGTCGTGCGCCAGGAAATCCAGCAATTTCTGGGAGAACCTGAACCAGCGCAGCCTGAGCCACAAGCGAGGAGCTACGCTGCTAAATTCGACCGTACCGCTCCCTCTCCGCGTCCACGTCAAGATGCAGCACCTCCGCAGGACCTTCGCCAGAAACCGATGCCATACCGTCCCCTTCTTGCACGGCGCTACGCGCCAAGGAAAACCGACATTGGGCGCGCACCTGCCCACCAACCGTTCTGCTATCACTGCGCGAAAGCCACCCACACCTACCGCCGCTGCCACTACCATCATCACACTTCAGCACCAAATTATATAATTCCACTGCACACTATCTTTGCGGTCGCACACCTTTAAGCGCGTAGCTTTTAAGACAGGGCCGGTGCCCAATGCTGTATCACTGCTGTAGTACATTAAGGCAAAACCTTAGATATCTCATCAAACACGAATAGTCACGCAGCAATATAGGTGAAATATGTGCCAGTTATTTCTCCCTCGCAAAAAAAAAAAAACACGCTCGAAGTAAAGTGCCATGGCTGTTACATCTCAACAGCTTGTTAATAAGTTATGCGGTCTGCATTCACATTCAACCGGTTTCTAGTTACGTCTCCTCTCGAAAAATGCAAATCTATAAAAAGTATGCTCTGGTGCATATGTGGTAGAAAACTGCAACGAAAAGCTTTGCAGCGATATCATAGAAAAGGGGAAACATAAGCCAGCTCTGCCACTGTGCATAAATTTTTAGCAGAAAACATACCAAAAATCAGAAGGTGCCATTGTAAAGGGACATAGCGCGCCTCAAAAAAAGAAAAACGCTTTTTTTTTTCGAGGATGGAATTCGCGGGCCCGAAAAAATGGCTCCGCGGAGTACCTGGGGTCCGTTGACCCACATTTGAGAAGCTCAGCGCTAACTATAGCCTCACACCTTTGCTACCATCACTTCTGCATTTTTCTTGGTATCGTTATGCATTGTGGAATTCTCATTCAGAGCTGTGCTGTATGCTGATGGACCATACACAACACCACTTCGTTTTGCTCATGTCAACTCCCTTGATGTGTAAATACCATTAATCTGAAAGGCGTGTTTGACTTCGGAGGCGAAAGCCTTCAGTGTCTCCTTGCGCGGTGGTCTTGACAGAAGCAAAGGCAGGCGAGTGAAGTGGCACAAAAACCCGCTTGACTTTCTACGAGCGAGCGGCGTGTGGAGAGCAAACGGCTGTTGTCACACCATCAAGGAACGTCACATGACCGCATCAGATGCTGTCATTACATCCTCACGTGAAATTTTCCCTTGTTCTAAGATGGGCCGAAGGTAGTCCAAAGCCACGTGACGTGCAGAAAGCTTCAGAGGGAAGCGAGATCAATTCACTCGAACTCGACACGAGAACGATAAGGCAATTTGCCTGTGATGCTGTCACTTGTCATTCCTTGTTATGCGGCTTGTTATATCTTGTGAGAAGCCCCGCCACGGTGGTCAAGTGGTTATGGCGCTCGACTGCTGACCCGAAGGTCGCGGGATCAAATCCCGGCCGCGGCGGCTGCATTTTCGGTGGAGGCGAAAATGTCTGAGGCCCGTGTACTTAGATTTTGGTGCACGTTAAAGAACCCCAGGTGGTCGAAATTTCCGGAGCCCTTCACTACGGCGTCTCTCATAATCATATCGTGGTTTTGTGACGTTAAACCCCAGATATTATTATATCTTGTGAGAAGTGTGGTCTCCCATTGGATAAGTTAATTCATTAGCGAGTGTACAGCGAACTATGGCGTTGAAGTCAGGGGCGTAACCAGGGTGGGGGGGCAGTGTCGGTTCAAACCCCCCAACATTTCACAATTTTGCACGTGAATATATACACGCAAACATACAAACACACGCACAAACATACCTAACGTATGGTTGAAACCCCCGGAAAAAATTTCTGGCCACACTACTGGTTGAAGTGTTGAGTGTGACTTGCTGCCCAGCTTCTTATGTCTAGTTCTGCAGGGGCGTGTAAATTCAAAAAGGATTGAAAAATTAAAATGCTTATGTATTTAGTTATATATATAGACACTTCCTGTGATTGTTCTGCCTCTTTCATAATTAGAACATTATATTTTACGGGAAAAAGTTTAATGTATTTCTTATGAAACGTTGCGCTATGGTATCAAAGTGCGCACAAAGACCGCTTTGAAATAGGTTAAAATCACTGCATTGTTGGCAAGGCCTACCGTCAGTGCCGCGGACGAACACTTTTGGTTAAACCTTAAGAATACGGTTAGGAAAAAAATGTGTTGTTAGGCTATAGCGGCAGCACGAGAAAATCTAAATAAAGCGTCTTGTATGCAAATTAAACGGGCAGTTCTGGTAAACGACGAATCCGAAACCTACCGACGATCCTTCACCGAACATACGGGACGTTTTCGAAAAGTAACGACAGGGCAGCGAAAAATATAGCAATCAGCATCCGCACCTTCAACCTTACAATCGGTGCGCTATTGCCCCTAAACTACGCGCTCACGAAGCTCTTCATACAACACCGTGTGCGCCAACAGACTGCCATTGTCCAAAATATTTCGCCAAGTGCAAGGGTGACAAGGCCAATGATAGCGATTAATCCTCGTCATAGTAAATGTGGTCACTGGCTAACGTTATGTTACGTGCATAAAAAATGTTACTGACCTACGATATCGTAGCGCCATCAAGTCCAATAGATTAGCCATCGCGACATCTTCTAAGGCTGTGACTGACAGTTAATGCTTTAAGGCGCATCAAGTACGTGGCGGGGTATGACTTTGCTTTTTGACCACGTGGCTTGGATGGGGCAAGAAGCTGCATTAAACAGCCTGACAAGTCCCACATGCCCGGGTTCGCTGTGTGTCATCAAGGCGGCAAGAGCAAAATACATCTCATGAGGTTGTCAACGAACAATACAGATTGTGTGTACATTGAAAGAAAAATGTTACAAAAGAAATTTTCCTAAGGGCATGCTGAATAATGCCTATTAGAAAGTAGAAAAATTAAAGAGTGTGCGCACCGTTTCATAAAGTATTTTGAAATTATTCAGTGTATTCGGCAAGCTATAACTTAACGCTTGAAAACAATACCTAGTACGTGGCAGCGGAACATACCAGTGTTATAGTGCCGGTTTAGGAGCATAGTAGGATTTAGTTGTAGGTTAGCTATGGTTGTATGTAACCACGCCTTTTTAACGGCATCAGACTTAAGGGAAAGTAACAATGTGTACTCGTAGACTAGGACTAATTTAATTATTTCCTGCTCAACGATTATTTCGGAAGTCTAGGCGTTAAATGGAAACTTTGCAACAGAACAGTGAACCTAACTAGTCATGTCTTATTATAACCTTCAAAGTTTACTGCTGCTGCGAGCGAGTTCAACAATCCTGGAACACAAATTTCATTGAAGAAAGAGAGAAAGTGCCACTAATGCATGGAAGAACACTCACCGCGTTGTGACATTCAGATGCAGTCTGGCTCCCGTCGCTGCAAGGGTAAACTAAACTGAGTGCGACTCAAGCAGCGCTGTCTCTAACGGCTCATATGACGGTTGCCACTTGGTAAAGAACATAAGAGCGACTGGCCGGCGCTACGATACTTGAATATGTGAGCTGTGTTCCACAGCTCACAGTACCAAATTCCATGTTGACGTGTACGTTCTTGGCTGAAGTAAAGCCCGCTGGGGCTTTCAAAGTTTAAGCGAAAAAATAGTAGCTTTTAGACACATATCAGGACAAGCTATGAAACAAAAACTTCAGAAAGAAATGAGATAAATGTCCTTGCTTCCTAGTTTTCGCTAGTATGCATCCCTTTGACGTCAACCAACTAGCTCGGCAAGAAGTCTTACTCAATAGCAACCAAGCGCTGGCACGACATCTTAAAATACCATTCCCAATATTTCTTTCCGTGTGAATAATAGAAAGAAAACTATAAGCGACAGACAAAAATATGTACACCCGCTATTCCATTACACTGTGTGTCCACGACTATATGTAACTGTGGTGTCCATGACGTTGGCATAAATGATAGTTATTGGACAGGCGTGCAAAACAAATAATAATAAACCCGTCCAGACACAACCGCTTCAGAAGAATAATCCAATCAGTGACACCATGCCTATTGCACCCTATGGCCATAATGTG
Organism: Rhipicephalus sanguineus; assembly: GCF_013339695.2. Classification (NCBI taxonomy): domain Eukaryota; kingdom Metazoa; phylum Arthropoda; class Arachnida; order Ixodida; family Ixodidae; genus Rhipicephalus; species Rhipicephalus sanguineus. The sequence continues at coordinate 48,018,901 of NC_051185.1, read as the reverse complement.
GCCGCGAAGCATTTCATTAATGTGGTTGTGCATTTAACAGACAAATCATATTAAATTTAACGCACGGTAGCCGTCGTGCTTAAAATGTGAATGAGCAATAATGAAATTCTGGAGATAACTAGAGTTCCATGATAAAATTTTTTAAAGCTTGCGAGGAAAGTAGGTTGATTGCTAACTTTCGTTATGTGGGTGGAATGGGAGTGCGAACATAATGCGAGTTAGGTTGTGATCCGCAGGTTGAGGAATCGAATCCTGGCCGCGGCGGCTGCATTTTCGTTGGAGGCGAAAATACTTGAGACCCGTATACTTGTATTTAGAAGCACGTGCAAAACCCCCGGCTGGTCTAAAGTTCCGGAGCCCTCCACTATGGCGTCTCTCATTGTCGTATCGTGGTTTTAGGACGTTAGACCCCGACAATTATTAGGTGAGGTCGTGCATTTACTATAACCACAGCTGTCATTGGAAATATAACTGGAAATGTTTTAGGATATCTTCGGCTGCTATTCATAAATGGCATGATGCGCCGTAACATAATACATAGAGAAGTAGGACTATCGGAACATATTTAGCGTGAAGGAAGAATATTGCGATATCTCTCACAGTTCTTTTTTAGATTTTCTGATTAAAAAAAGACCACAAGTTGTAGTGACTCACAAATCTGTAATGTAATGAAGCCACATATCCTCCTTGTTACAGAACACGGTGCCTTTGAATTGCTCCAAGACCTTCTCGGCAGCGACACCTGCATTTGCTCCTGTGCTGCTTTGTGAGGGGAAACCGGCTAGCTGGCTGATTTCTGGCCGATATTCCAGCAGCTCGACCTCTTTAGGCCCTGTAATAACGGTGAACAGGAAGCAATATTTAATGAGCTCGTTTATCCGACTGCGGAAGTGAAGCTATTAATGCAGTGTGTTCACGAGTAAGCCTAGTGCACTAGGACACTGCGTGACACTGTTGCCTTCCACGAACTAAATACTAATGCAGCCGTGATTGGGATTGGGTTTCAGTATGAACAATAGAAAACACAGCATAAATGCGCGTCAATTTTTTCCTACCGGCTCACGGTGAGTTTTTCTCATACGGAATCAAAATAATAATGCTTTTTAACCATGCTGCAATAAACTGAAAGTGAACATTGATTACGTTACTTATCTCATACAGCTAGAAGTTTATATTCCTCTTTCAGAGCTGACAAATCAATTTAAACTAGATCACTACAAAAACTCCACGTGTTTGCTTTGTATTCTTAGGCTTATTATTTTAAACATGCGCCCTTGATTAGGCGTTCGAGCTTTATTCGTCATGAGTAAAAGCCGCGAAGATTACCGTCACTACCTCTCTATCAATCAGATTTGAGTCCTTATCCGACTGTTTTGTGCTAAGCATGAACGCAATGATTTATTGTGCACACAATGATGTGCAGTGCTCTTTTGTATTAACAAAGAATGCAACATTTTTTTGTTAAGGATTACACAAGCCCAGAACTCTTTGTTATGTTGACGATCCATGCCTCAAGAATTACAGTCGAGCGTTCTGTGCAACCCAAAATAAGTCATGCGTACGACGGAGAAGCCGTGCTTGTTTTATGTATTGTGCTAATTATTATAAAGCACATGGAGTGCCAGCTTTTCTTTCAAAGAAAATGTGCATCAAATCGGAAGTAACAGTTCTTCACCACGTTGTTGGACTGCTTTCATCTGCTTTCTCAATCCGCACTATTTGCATTTTTAACACGAAAGTGTTTTATGCCGGGTCCACCCACTGATCTCCACTAGGAGGAGCTGGATGGCGCATCGTGCACGCGGGCGTGAAGCCACCGGAAGCCGCCGTTTTTGTCCCGGAAGAGAGCTTTTCTCTTCTTTTTTAAAGAAATACCTGCCTGTAGCGCAATAAACTGTACGAATCGACCGGAAAAGTCGTCAGGGAAGACATTTCACGCGTAAGTACCTCAAATTTGCATTACTTTTTACGCATTTTGTACGTTGCAGCACTCCGCCGTATTCGGACGGTGTCGGCACGGCGTCTGTCATCTTTCGTGTAGCGTTCGTCGGCGCCTAAGTGAGGCGTAATCGCAGAGTTTGAAAAAATAAAAACGAAAAACGATCATAACAACAGCTGCCACCCGGGAATATTTGAATTGCACGACTGAGACGGACAGAAGACGCCAGCTTCCGGGACAAACAGGGGACTTTCCGGTGGCTTCACAAGCACCCGCCTCGCAGAGCGGGGATGCGCCGTCCAGCCTTTTTAATGGAGGTCAGTGGGTCCACCAAGTACATTCGTTACAGGATATGACGTTCATAAAATGTACGCCAACGGGTGAGAAAGAAAAAAAAACAAGAAAAAGATCCGCCGCTGGCAATCGAACCCACGACGTTGCAGCCGCGACGGTAAGCGCCCGACGCTATACGAACTAGGCTACCTGTCAGACGCTGGACACTTCACGAACGCGCCTTATATCTTTCACCTATTCTCTCTCGCGCCGTGCTCTCTGTTGGCGGTGTAGGTAGGCGGGGCGTTGCCGCTGTCTGTGAGATGTGAAAAGAAGTAATGCGTCACGATCGACACTTACTAGCTCTTACTCCGAGAATGCGCGCGATATCGGAGGTCATGGTTAAAGCGTCTCCATACCAGCAAGGGACACTGGCTGCGCTGGCGTCGCCGAGGCACCCTACACGCAGTTACGTTCTTTGCTTTTCGCTTCGTGTGAGCGTGCGCCGGCTCATCGGAGTAGTGCAGCTTCCAAATGCACCAACGGGATTTCTCCACCGCCGACTGCTTCGAGTGCGAGAGCACCGACTAATAAAGCTGCTGCAATACGCGTTGCAGAAAGGACACGATTTCGACGGGCGAATGTCGTGCCTTGGTGGAACGAGACAGAGGCCAGCGGGACGCACGCATTTGCGGCTCAAGCTAAAAAGCTCTACGAACTAGCGTCAACATGGGTGCATCTTCGCCAATCGGTGCTATAGCTGCCAAACACGAATAGACATTGTACAAGCTCTCATATATCACAACACGATAAGCACTACTTATTGTGTAGACACGTTTCACTTTCGTGTTATACCGATTCCTATGACGGATGGATCAGCCATGTTTTTTTTTTTCTAAACTGCCGCCCTTCATACCAAAAATGTCTCCTCAGCGTGATTTCCATGAACCAACTTGGCACACAAAATCATCATTTACACATCAGGGTTGGTCGCGATAGCCGTTCAGTGGTGCAACATCTAACTTTCTTAGTGCCTGGCAGAGAAACATGCGAAGACGAGCACGAGGAAATGCACAAATACGTGATGTGTCTCTTCATGTGCCTGTCATCAACCTACTATGCTAGGTGTTAAAACATGTCCAAACGACAGGTCCAGAACTCAATCAATGCTACAGCTTTCTCGTCATCGTCATTAGTCTGATTTTACGCCTACTGCAGGGCAAACGCATCACCCATGTTTCGCAAATCAACCCAGTCAAGCGTTTGCAGCGGCCACGTTCTCCCCTCAAATGTCTTAATCTCATCTATCCACCTAACTTTCTACATTCCTCTCGCGCGGTTACCCTCTTTTGGAACCCGGCGTGCGTGTTAATGACTATTGGTTATCTTGCCTTCGCGCTACATGCCCTGCCCATGCCCATTTCTTCTTAATTTCGACTAAGACTTCCTTGACACGTTTGTTTCCCGACCCAGTCTGCTCTCTTCTTGTCCCTTAAGCATAGGTCGGCAGAAAAATAGGAGCTCACTCTGACTCACTCAAGAAATATATTTTGGTCTAAGGGCTCACTCTCGAACTCACACAACCGCGCGTGACAGAGGAATACTGTAAACTACATTGGTAGTGCAGGCCACATATGAACCTTTGTGCTGCTTATGTAGTTTGCAGTATTCCGCTTTCACGTCGTTAACAATACACCGGGTGTGCAAAGTTCGGCTTTCTGATTTTGTTAAAATTCAGCACTAAGAAGAACGGGAAAACCACCTTTGCAGATAAGTTATGTATCCAGGGGGACACAGAGTGAGAAAATGATTATCGCTGTCATCCACCCAACGAACTAAGATTGAATAATGAACTTTTTATTTAGTGCCGCAAACGGACATGTTTTTATTGAAATGATAGAGGAAGTCCCGTTTGAACACAGCTTCACTTGGAAGAATTGTTCCAGCATGTCTGTGCCCCGAGATATATCGCTGCAAAGTTTAATTGCGGTATGCATGATTACTCATGCAAAACAGTGAGCACTGGTGCAAAGCTCCTTCCCGGTGTGCCGGGGCAGTTGCGTGGGGTGTCAGATCTGACAACGGGTCGAAGGCATAGGCAAAGATGATAAAGCTTACCGTTTTGCTACCGGCTGGCGATAGCGAGCAATGACGGCTCATCACATCAGGGCGGAACATTGCCCCGATCCTCACTGTCTTGCATGCGTAATCATGCTAACCGCAATTAAACTTTGCAGCGGGATATCTCGGCGCACCGACGTGCTAGAAGAATTCTTCCAAGTGGAACTCTGTAGAAACGCGAGTAGCTCCAACTTTTCAATACAAGCATGCCCGCCTTCTGCACTCATTAAAAAGTTCATTATTCAGTCTTCGTTAATTGGGCGGCTGACAGCGATAATTATTGTCTCATTTTACATCCCCCTGGATACATAACTTATATGCAAAGGTGTTTTTCATGTTCTTCTCAGTGCTGAATTTTAACACAATCAGAAAGCTTAACTATGAACACCCGCTAGAGGGCAGACGGGGCGATGTCTAAATGAACGGTGGACCGAGCAAGCGCAATATGCAAAGAAAACGGCACGTGACAATTGGTTGGCAATGCACTGCAGATATTATGGTTGTGAACCTCTTTTTGCACAGTGTACTGTTCTGAGAAGAAGCGGTGGCACCCTCCCTCGCCAAATTATGGAGGCAGAAAATATAGCTTCACTAGGTTCAGTCATGTGTCAGCCCCCCATCCGTACACCTTCCTTTCTGATAAAGAGTTGTGTTTTTTTAGAAAATAGTGCGCGCATGTGCGACAGTGATGAGCACAGTATATGCATGTGCGGTGTTCAATAAATCTTTGTTGGTAGTTAGCGCACGTACGTCCTCTCGTGCCTTATTTTGTTGTCTGTGTTTCCTGTAGTGCAAATCGTTTTACTTGCGTAAACGACACGTTCATTTCTTTACATTATAGTCCGTCAACATTTTTGCGCGCCTTGTTGTGTTCTGTTAGCTCGTGACCATGTGACCACCTTTGCTTGCGCATGTTTGTATATGCGTATGGGGCATTCCATGCCAAGTGTCCCAGACGTGGCGCTCGCACATCGCAGATTTTGCTGACAATATTTGTGCCTTTTTCCTGTTCCCCACATAGAGTATTGTGGCAACACATTTTCGCTCGAAAAAACTGACGATCATGGCGCCCCCTCGAAGTTTGCTTGTATTTGTTAAACTGTGCCTAATCGAAAAACGTGTATAGAAGCTACTTTTGTGCGTTGAGCTTCGAAACCACGGTTGCGTTATCGCAGAGGTTCTGCTTAGTTGTCCTATTTATCAATTCCGAAAGTTGTCTTGCGTTTCAATGTGTATGTTTGCGGTTGCTGTGCTGATTGAGACTGTGAATCACCTGTGGCACATACCAGCATTATATGAACAGTGGCATGCAGGAATGTGCCACACGTGACTGAGGGAAAGTGTTTCATGACGTACGTGACAGGCGTTTTTCGTTATTCAGGTCATGACCAGTGAATCATGTTCGTCATACACTGATCACCTGCTATGCCAATTTTGGTATATTAAAGTTATGGAGACGACAAGGAGAGCGCCCAGACGTAGGCAGGCAGATATATATATAGATAGATAGATAGATAGATAGATAGATAGATAGATAGATAGATAGATAGATAGATAGATAGATAGATAGATAGATAGATAGATAGATAGATAGATAGATAGATAGATAGATAGATAGATAGATAGATAGATAGATAGACAGACAGACAGACAGACAGACAGACAGACAGACAGACAGACAGACAGACAGACAGACAGACAGACAGATAGATAGATAGATAGATAGATAGATAGATAGATAGATAGATAGATAGATAGATAGATAGATAGATAGATAGATAGATAGATAGATAGATAGATAGATAGATAGATAGATAGATAGATAGATAGATAGATAGATAGATAGATGGAAACGGCCAAAGTGCGCGATGTTTGCTAAGAAATGCTTCGCATTTAAAATAAAACATCATTATTTCTATGTCTAGTCAAAGCAATCTACGTTTGTGAAAAAAAATTGAAAAAAATGGTATTGTATGTAGGAAAGTTTCGTAAAAGTATTTTCTGAGCTGTCCTGAGCTTCAACTTTCATGTATCATACAAACCACTACGATCGCTTTCCCATGAGTTGTGTTATGCTTAGCAATTTTCAGATATTATACTACTCATTATCAAGAATAGAAGGTTCTATGAACAAATTGGATGGACAGTCAATATTATACAGATAATTCTGTCTCTTATTATGCCCTTCTGAATTAAGAGGTGCATCAATGACAACACAACTTCGGAGTTACCTCTCGCGGCATTTAGCAGCCATTTCAGCAGCTCCAACTGGCCGAGCAGTATATTGGTATCCAGAACCAGCACCTGCTGAAAGATGGGAGAGATCATAGCCCAGCATGGAAGAGATATCATAACATTTTTCACATTTGATGGTTCAAATAAAAATATTTTTCAAGAATGAAGTACAGCACAGCAAAATTACAAATTCTGTCATTCAAGAATTGAATGAAAGGTTTCCCATACGAGCAAGTAATATCATAACTCTGGAAATAATGCTGTATGCAAAAAGTGTTCATAAGAGCCGATAGAGTGAAACACATGTGAAAAGAAGTCACAGCATGAGAAAACTAGCCTAAGTTTTGCTGCTTCCTAGTCATCGCACCAATAGAACGAGCACCAGGAATACCAGTACAAAACAGTGAAATACACGAGAGCGATACGAATCAGGGGCCACATTGACAAAGTTTCTGTTCCGTAAGAACGTTTTCCACTTCCTCAGCTTCGGATGTTTTAATTTTTGTGTAAGATGTTTCTGCGAATAGGGGCATAGTATCAGTACTCGAAAAAGGTTAACACCCCGCTCTTCCTGCACTGTGGTACTTCAAAAAAATATCAGGTAGACGCGCATATGTGACCCATTAATGATTTTCACTACCACTTATGAGCACGCTCATGTCACATTTGTGCTAGCACTCTATTCTGCGATGTGGGACCTTTAATTTGATATTCCGCTGATGGGGTTACCTGAATTTCTTCTCTTTAGCACGCCTCACATCTATGATGGAATCATTTGAGGAAGGAACTACCTCAAGCTTCTAACTGTGGTGAGCTTGATTCGGCATGATTAAATTGAGCGTTGGGACCACGTCATGCATACATTATAAGCTGCACATTTTTTTTATCTTTCATCTTGAACGAATATTAGCGGGACAAAAATGACGACGAGAATAGAAAAGACAGACTACAGCGCTGCTGCGCTCTCGTCCTACTACAGCGCTCTCGTCACGGACTACAGCGCTGACTACAGCGCTCTCGCCTTCGTTTTTGTCACGCTAATATTCGTTCAAGATGGAAGTAAAGCAACTCGCCCAATTGACATTACTGATGCATTTTTTTTCATGATCATTCATTACGAACTGAAATTGAACGGCTAGTCTCCTTGTACTCCATATATTAGTTACAAACATATATTGAATACATATATATATTACTTAATAAGGAAAACCAGATCTAGCGTGGGTTTTTCGCGGATGAGTTTCCCACACACAGAAATCTGTAGGCTAGCAAAGAGCACATGAGAAATTGGCCCGAAAAAACTTACAACTTCAAATATGCTGATTCGCGACCATACGAATCAAAGAGCAGCGGTCTTGTATGGGAAACCAATGCTCCATTTACGGTGACCGCTACGGTTACGTTATGCTACAGCTATGCTTAAGAAACTTTAATACATCTTTTGCATAGCAGTTACACTGCCTACATGTTCCGCGCAAGATAAGTCACAACCAACACCAAACAATTCAAAGCGCTTAATATGATATTCGACGTACCAAACGGCTATAGAAATAATGAAAGCGTTTCGGATTCTTGAAAAAAATTAATATAACGAGAGCTTCTTATACTCGCGTGCTTCCTTCTTTTACTATTTGACTACACGCTGCCAGAGGGCCAAAACGAGTTCGAGCAGATTGCCACGCGCATTTATGGCTTCATTTTGATGTATTCAAATTTCACCCACAAAAAATGTTAGGAACGGTCGGCGCAGACCGCTACGCAATGTTTGGGAAGCTTCGTGATTGTTTCAGATCATTCTGTCAAGATTACGCCCAGGACGCAAATAGTCAAGCTCATTTACGAGCTCACGCGAGCAACAGCGATAACGCTGTTAAGTTCGATGACTAATCTATAAAGCTGAAGGACACTTTGTAAATTCCAAAGTTTGTTAGGCGAAAGCCTGTGGCCATTCGGCTCCACCGATGGACGCCGCCGTGTTGCGCAATAGCTGCGCTACGCATGGGAAGGAGAAACGCGCAACGTGCTATGCGCCGCTGTGCCATCGCGTGATTGCTGAGAAAGTGTGAGGAGGAGGGGCCACTGCTGGCACCGTTCCAGGCCACGGACGGACGGTGGTGGTCGGGCCCCGCGAGTAGGAGACATTAGAGGATTTCGCCTTAAAAGACGACGCGTTCCAGCAATGATCAGGTTACTCGATGGCTGACGATTGTTCTCGCCGCTATTATGTACAGCGCGAATCGTTTGTGCCTGGACTTTTCATCGTCCGTGCACAAGCAAGCCCAAATAAAGAGTCTCGTATGTGCCGGTCTTCCTGCAGCCTTTTTCACCGTCGAAACCACGTGATAATTGGTTTATGTGCTGGCTCCTCCATGTTCCGCACGCCCACACAAAGCCGCGATCTAAGCATAACTCGAGACCCAGGATACGCTAAAGACATCGCTGATCGTCGAGCTAGCTGCAGACAGCTAGGACTACAGCCAGAGAACGCGCCCCCTTCCCGACAGCGCCAAGCAAACGAAGACTTCGTTCAGTAAAACTTGCTTCTGCGCGAGTTGGTTCATACTTGCAAGAAAAAAATGAGCTCGTCCGTGTCTTCTGCGTCCTTGTCTATAGTTTGCGCTCATCCATGTTTTTCTCCGAAGACTTCGTTCTCGATAGCAATAATAACCGCCCAAGTAACCCCTACATCAATCCGGCTACATCAACGCAGGGAGCCACCAACTTGCGCGGGTCATCACTAGAACAGCGGGAAAGCTTCCTTGAAAGGTACGATCGCGTCGTTCTTTTAAGAAATGGACCGATGAAGGCAAGCTACGGCGCGTTTACTTCACCTTGGAAGACGCTGCTGGGACGTCGCTCAAGAACTGATAGGTCACGCTCATGACCAGGAACATTTTTCGCACAGCGTTCCTGGACACCTTCACGAGCGTCGCCAGTAAGAAAAGAGCCGCAACCCTACTAGACACCCGCGTACAGTTGCTGAACGTGAACATCGGTATCTACACTCAAGAAATGACCCCCCTGCTTTGCCTTGCCCACCCTGCTACGTCCGAGGAAGGAAGATCCGTTTCATGCGGGATGTTAAGCAACAACTGTTTGCCGAACTTGTATGCGACCCACCGAAGACCACCCCTACCGCAGCTGCCAGTACCGCCGGGTGCGACTACGCGGCTTCGCCGTTACTGCACGGCGCCCACAACGTGTTGGGTTGTCACGCCACGAATTCCCTCCGAAGACCGATGTGAAGATGCTGCACCTCCGCAGTACCTACGCCAGACACCGACGTCATACCATCCGCCTGTTGCCCAGCCCTACACGCCAACAAAAACCGACGTTTGGCACGCCCCTGATCAGCGCTCATTTCGCTACCACTGAGGGAAAGCCGGCAACACCTACCGCCGCTGCCAGTACCGTGAGAGGAGACAGCGCGGCTTCGCCGACAACGCACTGCGTCCACAACTTGGTGGGTGGTCAAACGACTAATTCCGACTGAAGATAGTAATGGAATTCGTTACAGAGGCCATGACAATCGAGGAAAGCACTTGAAATGCCTACCAGGCAGTACAACCACCGAAATCCCACGGCGGCCTACGGAGACGTGTAAACGCTGCAATATGACGACCTCCGCGGTACCATCAGAACGATCGTGCGACAGAAGTTGCAGATATAGTTGCCCTGCTCGCAGCCTCAAGTAAGCCCCATTGCCAACGTCGTACGCCAGGAAATCCAGCAATTTCTCGGAGAACCTGAACCAGCGCAGCCTGAGCCACAAGCGAGGAGCTACGCTGCTAAAGTGCACCGTACCGCTCCCTCTCCACGCCCACGTCAAGATGCAGCACCTCCGCAGGACCTTCGCCAGAAACCGACGCCATACGGTCCCCTTGTTGCACGGCGCTACGCGCCAAGAAAAACCGACCTTGGGCGAGCCGCCGACCACCGCCCGTTCTGCTATCACTGCGCGAAAGCCGCCCATACCTACCGCCGCTGCCAGCACCATCATCACACTTCAGCACCAAATTATATAATTCCACTGCACACTATCTTTGCGGTCCCACACCTTTAAGCGCGTAGATTTTAGGACAGGGCCGGTGCCCAATGTTGTATTACTGCTGTGCATTAAGGCGAAAGCCTTAGATTCCTCATCAAACACGAATAGTCACGCAGCAATATAGGTGAAGTATGTGCCAGTTATTTCTCCCTGGCAAAAAAAGAAAACGCTCGAAATAAAGTGCCATGGCTGTTCCATCTCAACAGCTTGTTAATAAGTTATGCGGTCTGCATCCACATTCAACCGGTTTCTAGTTACGTCTCCTCGCGAATATCTATAAAAGTATGCTCTCGTGCATATGTGGTAGAAAACTGCAACGAAAAGCTTTGCAACGATATCATAGAAAAGGGGAAACATAAGCCAGCTCTGCCACTGTGCATAAATGTTTAGCAGAAAACATACCTAAAATCAGAAGGTGCCATTGTAAAGGGACATAGCGCGCCTCTAAAAAAAAAACGCTTTTTTTCGAGGATGGGATTCGCCGGCCCGCAAAAATGGCTTCGCGGACAACCTGGGGTCTGTGGACCCACATTTGAGAAGCTCAGCGCTAACTATAGCCTCACACATTTGCAACCATCACTTCTGCATTTTTCTTGGTATCGTTATGCATTGTGGCATTGTCATTCAGAGCTGTGCTGTATGCTGATGGACCATACACAACACCACTTCGTTTTGCTCATGTCATCTCCCTTGATGTGTAAATACCATTAATCTGAAAGGCATGTTTGACTTTGAAGACGAAAGCCTCCAGTGTCTCCTTGCGCGGTAGTCTTGACAGAAGCAAGGCAGGCGAGTGAAGTGGCACAGAAACCCGCTTGACTTTCTACGAGCGAGCGGCGTGTGGAGAGGAAACAGCTGTTGTCACACCATCAAGGAAGGTCACATGACGGCATCACATGTTGTAATTACATCATCACGTGATATTTTCCCTTGTTCTAAGGTGGGCCGAAGGTAGTCAAACACCACGTTACGTGCAGAAAGCTTCAGAGGGAAGAGAGATCAATTCACTCGAACTCGGCACGAGAACGATAAGGCACTTTGCCTGTCATGCTGTCACATGTCATTCCTTGTTATGCGGCTTGTTATATCTTGTGAGAAGCGTAGTCTCCGATTTGATAAGTTAATTCATTAGCGAGTGTACAGTGAACTATGGCGTTGAAGCCAGGGGCATCACGAGGGGGAGGGGGGGACAGTGTCGGTTCAAACCCCCAAAAATTCTACAATTTTGCACGTGAATATATACACGCGCACATACAAACACACGCACAAACATACCTAACGTGTGGATGAAACCACCGAAAAAAAAATTTCTGGCCACACTACTGGTTGAAGTGTTCGAGTGTGACTTGCTGCCCAGCTTCTTATGTCTAGTTCCGCAGGGGCGATAAACGTGTAAATTCAAAAAGGATAGAAAAATAAAAATATTTATTTACTTAGTTAGCTATATGGACACTCCCTGTGATTGTGCTGCCCCTTTCATAAATAGAACATTACATACTTTATGGGGATGAAGCTTAATGAATTTCTTATGAAATGGTGTGCTATGATATCCAAGTGCGCACAGCGCACGCGTTGCAATAGGTTAAACTGATTGCATTGATGCCAAGGCATACAGTCAGTGCCGCGGACGAACACTTTTGGGTAAACCTTAAGGATACGGTTAGGGAAAAAAATGGTGTGTTATTAGGCTATAGAGGCAGCACGAGACAATCTAAATAAAACGTCTTTTATGCAAATTAAGCGGGCAGTTCTGGTAAACGACGAATGCAAACCCTACCGATGATCCTTCACCGAACATATGGGACATTTTCGAAAAGTAATGAGAGGACAGCGAAAAATATAGCTATCAGCATCCGCAATTTACACCTTACGATCGGTGCGCGATTGCCGCTAAAGTACGCACACACGAATCTCTGCATGCAACACCTTGTGTGCCAACAGATTGCCATCGTCAAAAATGTTACGCCAAGTGCAAGGGTGACAAGGGCAATGAAAGCGCCTAATCCTCGTCATGGTAAATCTCGTCACTGCCTAACGTTATGTTACGTGCATAAAAAATTTTATTGAACTACGACATCGTAGCGCCATCAAAACCAATAGATTAGCCATCGCCACATCTTCTAAGATTGTGACTGACAGTTAATGCTATAAGGCGCATCAAGTACGTGCCGGGGTTTGACTTTGCTTTTTGACCACGTGGCTTGGATGGGGGAAGAAGCTGCATTAAACAGCCTGACAAGTCCCACATCCCCGGGTTCGCTGTGGGGCATCAAGGCGGCAAAAGCAAAATACATCTCATGAGGTTGTCGGCGAACATTACAGATGCTGTGACAAAATAGAGAAATGTTCCTAAGGGCATGCTGAATAATGCCCATTAGAAAGTAGAAAGATTAAAGAGCGTGCGCACCATTTCATAAAGTATTTTGAAATTATTCAGTGTATTCGGCAAGCTACAAATTAACGCTTGAAAACAATACCTAGTACGTGGCAGCGGAACATACCAGTGTGAGAGTTCCGGTTTAGGATCATAGTAGGATTTAGTTGGAGGTTAGCTATGGATGTATGTAACCGCGACTTTTTAACGGCATCAGACTTAAGGGAAAGTAACAATCTGTACTCCTAGACTAGCTAATTGAATTATTTCATGCTCAACGATTATTTCGGAAGTCTGGGCGTTAAATGGAAACTTTGAAACAGAACAGTGAACCTAACTAGTCATGTATTATTATAACCTTCAAAGTTTACTATTGCTGGGAGCGAGTTCAACAATCCTGGAACACAAATTTCATTGAAGAAAGAGAGAAAGTGCCACTAATGCATGGAAGAGCACTCACCGCGTTGTTTGATCCCGTTGCAAGGTGGGTCGCGTCGCTGCAAGGCAAAACTAAACTGTGTGCGACTCAAGCAGCGCTGTCTATAACCACTCATATGACGGTTGCCACTTGGTAAAGAACATAAGAGCGACTGGCCGGCGCTACGATACTTGAATATGTGAGCTGTGTTCCACAGATCACAGTGCCAAATTCCATGTTGACGTGTACGTTCTTGGCTGAAGTAAAGCCCGCTGGGGCTTTCAAAGTTTAAGGGAAAGAATAGTAGCTTTTAGACACATATCAGTGCAAGCTATGACACAAAAACTGCAGAAAAAAATAGGGCTAAATGTCCTTGCTTCCTAGTTTTCGCTAGTATGCATCGCTTTGACGTCAACCAACTAGCTCCGCAGGAAGTCTTACTCAATAGCAACAAAGCGCTGGCACGACATCTTAAAATACCATTCCGAATGTTTCTTTCCGTGTGAATAATAGAAAGAAAACTATAAGCGACAGACAAAAATATGTATACCCGCTATTTCATTACACTGTGTGTCCACGACTATATGTAAGTGTGGTGTCCAGGACGTTGGCATAAATGAGAGTTATTGGACAGGCGTGCAAAACAAGTAATAAAACCTGTCCAGACACAACCGCTTCAGAAGAATAATTGAATCGGTCACACCATGCCTATTGCACCCTATGGCCAAAATGTGGCCGCAAAGCATTTCATTAATGTGGTTGCGCACTTAACTGACAAAACATATTAAGTTAACGCACGGTAGCCGTCGTGCTTAAAATGTGAATGAGCAATAATGAAATTCTCGGGATCACTAGAGTTCCATGATATAATTTTCTAAAGCTTGCGAGGAAAGTAGGTTGATTGTTAACTTGCGTTATGTGGGTGGAATGAGAGTGTGCCAGCAAGTCCGCATTAATACACTTTGAGCAGAGCATACCCTAGCCTGCACACTATAATATAGCAAGGGGTTGGGAAAAGCAAGTGAGGGTGAGGACAAAGTTGTAAGGCTGAGAAGGAGGCTAAGAAGGAGGGCGACATTAGCACAGCACAGAGAGAAAGAGAGAGTATCAAATGCGGACAGAAATATGGAGCGAGAGCGAAAGGCAAGAAAGGGCGAGGAATCGAAAGAAATCCATAAAGAGAGAAAGAAATAGAAAGCTACACAGACAAAAAAAAGACAGAAAAAACAGAGAGAAGAGAAAATGAAGGAAAGAGAGGAAGAAAGAAAGAGAAAAAGAAAGATAAAGGAAGACGTCTGGCCACCTTCACACTTCCTCCTGGCTAGGCAACACTGGTGAGAAGCTGCGCTAATTCTTTGGCCTCTCCACTGTGTAATGCCATCGGTCCTGAGGGCATTCTAAATTAGTAAATAAACAAAAAAATAAATTCGCCACCAGTATTTCTCTTGCACATCCCGTAACACACCATTTGTCTCTCATAAGTCTGTAATTTCAAAGAAATGAAGCTCTAGTATGCGCATCCTTCTATAACCGCGTTACATCAGCTCGTACTCGAGCTGGGGTGCATCATCGTACGTAATCTTTTAGCTCGCTCGTGTGAAAATGTCAAATGGCAGCTTACGCGGTGGGCGGGGCTGTCATTTCTGAGCTGGACTGGGGCGACTCCTGTCCGGCCGGCTGAAATTCATCCATGGAACATATTTTGTAACACTATACAAACGTACACTTATAGATATCGGTGATTATTCACTTGATGCGTGCTAGTGCGCTGCCTACCTGTGTCACTGGTCATTTGGTTTTCTTCAGTTCTTTCGCACACACACACACACACACGCACGTTATAGAGCACGTTAGAATATTTTTTTGCAGTCCGCCAAGCTCGGTAATTAACAAAGATTGCTTAATGAACTTGTTAAATATTAACTCTAGAGAAAAATTTTCAATACAAAAGTTGTAGCGCTTGTTCAGAAACACCGAATTTTTTAATCTATGCTAAGATGACTCCCCTGCTTAATTTTTTTCCGGCCTTTCTTTAAAGCGCGCGAATATTTAAAAAATATACCACGTGACTACCGCAAACCGCGCGGCGCTTTTAGTGCCCTCAAATGTAAGTTAAACGAATTATCAAAGGGTGCTTCGCGCACGAAGATCGATGGAACAGGTTATCGGTGACTGCGATGGACGTTAAGCGACAAACTGAGCATACCGTTTCAACAACAACAACAACAACAACAAACCTCTTCAACGAAAAAGCGGCAGCCATTGAGCAAATGACACATGAGACCAAGGCAGCATTTGATTCGGCGTAGGCGTTCTTCTTCTCTTTTCGCACCAATGAAGAAACGCATTGGAAGGGGCGAGGGTTACAGCCTGATGAAGGACCGAGATAAAAGATTCACTCAGACGTGGCGGCCGCTCTTTCGTAGAGTTTCTTTTGCTTTAGACGGTACGCCCCTACCATCATTTAGCGTCCGTCGTAGTCACCGGTAGCCTGCTCAATCGACCTTGGTGCGCGAAGCAGCCTTTGATAATTCGTTCAACCAACATTTGAGGGCACTAAAAGCGCCGCGCTTTAAAGAAGGGCCGGAAAAAAAAATAGGCAGGGGAGTTATCTCAGCGTAGATTAAGAAATTCAATGTTTCTGAACAGGCGCTTCAACTTTTGTATTGAAAATTTTTCTCTAGAGTTAATATTTAACAAGTTCATTAAGCAATCTTTGTTAATTACCGAGCTTGGCGGACTGGAAAAAATATTCTGACGTGCTCTATAAGGCTGAGAACAGTACTGCGCTAATTGGAGACGCGTAGCACCTATGTTTAATATTTTTAGTATTTGCTGCTTTTTAGCTGAAACACCCTGTATACCGGGTGACGCAGCTATCTTTAGCCAAGGGTTAGAAAATACGGTATTCGAGGCTGGCGAGTGCAATCAGTTGCGAATTGCTGACGGTCACCTTGCGCACTAGTGGCATAATTTTGTTTTGTATTTAATTATTTGTTAATTAGCATCGTTTAACTAAATTGGTAAAAATTGACTTCACGCAAAAAAATGCGACTTCCACAGTTCTAGAGCGCCTTCAGAAACCCCCATTCCATTATTTGCGATAAAGAAAGGCTCCCGTACAGCATTTTTTTCCAAGCGGCAAGGAAAGCACGCGAAATACAAAAAGAACCACGTGACTTTCGCATTCGCGCTGCATCGATCGTGCTGCTCTCAGCCGTGGTTTGAGCGAACAAAATCAGTTGCGGCCGCGACTCGCCGGCTCCGTTGCAGCGGTAGGCCGATAAGTTGGCGGTGGTTTCTTGGCCAGCGTCAGTCAGTTGACGCGATTGACGGTGCAAGTTGTAGCGAGCACCGCTTGACCACCGCCCGTTCTGTTATCAACGCGGCAAAATCGGCCACACCTACTGCCGCTGCCAGTACCACCATCACACTACAGCACTACATTATGTAATTTTACTGGACACTATCTTTGTGGTCGCAGACATTTAAATGCGCAGCATATAGGACAGGGCCAGTGCCCACTGTTGTACATTAAGGCGGAAGCCTTAGATTCCTCATCAAACACGAATAGTGACGAAACACTTAAAGCGAAATATGTGCCTTTTACTTCTCCCTGGCAAAAAAACAAAAACAAAAAAGAAACGGTCTAAGTAAAGTGCCATGGCTGTTCCATTTCAACAGCTTGTTAATGAGTTATTCGGTCTGAATTCACAGTCAACAACCTGTTTCTAGTTACGTTTGCTCTCCAAGTATGCAAATCTCGAAAAAGTATGCTCTCGTGCATATGTGGTAGAAAACTGCACCGAAAAGCTTTGCAGCGATATCAGAGAAGGGGAAACATGAACCAGCTCTGCCACTGTGCAAGGGTGTTAAACAGAAAACATACCAAAAATCAGAAAGTGCAACTGTCAAGGGACATAGTACGCCTCCAGAAAAACGCTTTTTTTTTTTCTGAGGATGGAATTAGCGGGCCCGCAAAAATGGCTCCGCGGAGTACCTGGGGTCCGTTGACCCACATTTGAGACGCTCAGCGCTAACTATAGCCTCACACTTGTGCTATCATCACTTGTGCATTCATCTTGGTGTCGTTATGCATTGTGGAATTCTCGTAATTCATAGCTGTGCTGTATGCTGATGGACCACACACCACACCAGATCGTTTTGCTTATGTCGTCTCCCTTGATGTGCAAGTACAATTCATGTCAAAGTCGTGTTTCACTTTGAAGGCGAATGGCTTCAGTGTCTCGTTGCGCGGTAGTCTTGACAGAATCACGGAAGGTGAGTGAAGTGGCACAAAAACACGCGTGACCTTCTACGAGCGAGCGGTGTCTGGTGAAGAAACGGCTGTTGTGACACCATCAAGGAACGTCACATGACGGCATCACATGCTCTCATTACATCATCACGTGATATTTTCTCTTGGTCTAAGGTGGGCCGAAGGTAGTGAAACACCACGTGACGCGCAGAAAGCTTCAGAGGGAAGACAGAACAATACACTCGACCTCGACACGAGAACGATGAGGCAATTTGCCTGTCATACTGTGACTTGTCATTTCTTGTTGTTAGGCTTGTTATGCCTTGTGAGAAGAGTGGTCTCCGATTGGATAAGTTCATTCATTATCATTCATTATCATTCATTATCATTCATTATCCTAGCCAACAGGTACCGAGATTCTGCAGCTACGCTGTTCCTGCACAAGAAAAGCGGAAAAATAATGATCGACCAAAGGTTCCGAAAAGTAGGTGAAATCTCTCTATGCCTATTCGCTGCACGTTCCGAATCATACATGCGACTAAAATGAGGCCACGTAGAGATTAAGTTAAGGTGGAATATTTCAGGAATTTACGATATTGGAACACCGTACTCTTATTGACGGTGACAATTCGCAAAATCTAATTTGCAAAACTGCACTCAGAAAAAGCGTTAAAATAGGTTTGTCGAATTAGATGTGGCTATTTAGTCATCGCAGGAGGAAATTATATCTCAGATGGAAAGTTTAGCTAACCTATTTCATGCCATTGTCAACGGCGATATTTTGAAATACCAGGGTGATCGGAGCCATGGGAGCGGCGAGGAAGAGACTACCAACAAAGGCGCCACAAGAGGCGTGACGTCAGACGTCTCCCGCATTGCCATTGATTGCGGTGGTCAGACCGATGCGGCACCCGCGCGACTACATCCTGCAAGTCGTATGCCCGTGCGGCGTGCCATTTGTCTCCACATGCTGTTGGAACCTGTTGGACGTCTATTGGATGCGGCTGTTGGCGCGAACAGCACAACGGCAAATCACATCTGAATTCGCACCATGCGTCCAGCACTTCACGCGCATCGCATGACAGGGCCGGCGTAGGGTGCACTTGCTGTGGCGATCACTAGGTTTCGCGCGCTTCTCCCTCCCACCTGACCCGCCACAGCGGTGTAGTGGATACGGTGCTCGACTGCTGGCGCGAGGGCCGCGAGATCGAATCCCGGCCGCGGCGGCCGTATTTTCAATGGTGGCGAAAATGCTTGAGGCCTGTATACTTAGATGTAGGTGCACGTTAAAGAACCCCAGAAAAATTCAAAAGTTCAAGAGCCCTCCACTACTGCGGCCCTCACAATCATATCTTGGTATTTGGACGTTAAATGCGAACAATTATTATTATTATTATCTCCCTCCCACCTGCCCTGCCCAGCAAAGGAACGCGTGTACCTTTACGTCACAAATTGTTCTTCTGGATGTGCAGTGATACAGTCACCACAGAAAGCAACAGCGGCTACCGCTCCCGTGTTGGAACTATCACTCCTCGGTGCCATTCTCAACACACTCTTGATATGAGCACTGCGCTTGCTGACAGAACGCGCTGGCATGCAGTTTTTCCCAGTTTGTGCACAGCGAGCGTGCTCAGTTTTATTTATAAGGCCCCTGTACTTTCCACAACATGTGGAAACTCTTAGTGTTCTAGGTCTTGCCGTTGTCACGCAAAAAGATGTGATAAAAAAGGTAAGTTAGCGTAAGTGCGACGTATGATGCTAGGTTTATTCATTTATTCGCATGACGTTCTGCAAGATTATGGTCGTGCAAAATAGTTTTTTTTTGTAGAAAAAGCGAAAAATACTGCTATGAAATAAAAATGCGTTCGCTTAAATGCCAGGATTCCTTCGTCACTGTGAAACAGATTTGTGTCGGTACCAGTCCAGCAGCATCAATATAATCACATCCAGGACACACATTCCTTCCGACCTTCGCCAATAAGCTACTTGAAGGCCCGTTAGTTCCAAATATTTGTATTATAGGACTAAGCACTTTACCAAATATCACGATCTGCTGAACGTACCTGTTCAATTGATTGTATACAGTAAATAAAAAGCGAAACAGCAGGTTAGTGCCAACAGGCGCCCATAGCAGGTCTGCAAATAATGATCCACCTACCTCGTCGATAGTCCGCGGTTGTGCTTGAGGATATCGTAAATTAACTTTATTCCATTCTGGGCTTTCGTATCCACCTGCGGAAGGAATAAGGCATCTCAATACGGCATCTCCAAGAAATGAGGCACGCAGTGCAAGAAAGCAACAGGGAAGCATACCTTAAACAAAGAAGACGACAACGTAAATTCAAAATAGAAAATATTCTAGCCCCATAGATAACAAAACAATCAATGTGGATGACTAATAAGCACAGATTGATCCGAAAAGGCTCGCAATGTGAGCCACCTTCACCGTATCGATAATTAAGTGGTCTGGGGTGTAGTTTATGGCAGTAATTTGTGCACGCTATGCAACGGCATTGCGGATATATTGCCTTTACTTGTGCAATGATCAATCCTTGATGCAATTATTGCCGTGTCATACAGGCAGCGCATGTGAATGCTAGAAGTAATACAAGGTTGTCCTCGACGCCATTTATTTTAGACTACATTCGTCTAAGCTAATAAATGAACGTCTTTAACATGGCAAGCACTGTATGTTGCAAGCATCGGCCTGCTCGCTACATATAGGGTTCGATATACCTAGGCAAACATTCCCACAGACTGTGGGGATGCTATCACCCTCTATAAAGTCGTTTGCGCCTCACGGCGCACGCACATCTCGCAGATTAGCCGCAGTCAAGTTTAAGAGTCGCCAAACGAGATGTGGCGCTGTGATCGCGCGGTGTAAGGTGGCGCCGCCTTCTCGGCGAGGATAGACCAGCGTACAGAAAACTGCAACGAGTCTCTTTGGGGTTTCGCGGTGGGCGTGGAGGGGTCCTCATGGTGAGTCGGACGTAGGTTACGCCACATGCGCGCATTGTATGTGTTATGTTTACTGTGTACTGGCATTGTATAAGGTTACTTAGCGTGCACTAGGTTATGTACCGTTTACCTGCGAAATGGCCTTTCATCACGACTCGATATCTCATTCGTGGTTCGGCAATGGGCGCGCCTTGCAGAAATGGTACACTTCTAACATCACTTTATTCGGTCGTGAATTATATCACCTCAGAAGCAAAGTCCAGTCAACATATCTCATGCCATTGTCAACGGTGATATTGGTGAACACCTGGAGGATCGGAGCCATCGGAGCGGCGAGAAAGAGACCACCAACAAAAGCGCCACAGGAGGCCTGATGTCGGACGTCTCCCGCACGGCCATTGGTTGCGGCCTCAGATCGATGCGTTGTCCGCGCGACTACATCTAGGAAGTTGGCACGCCCGTGCGGCGTGCCATTCATCTCCGCATGCTATGGAACCTGTTGGACGTGTATTGGATGCGGCTGTTGGCGCGAACAACCCATACGGCAAATCACATCTGAATTCGCACCATGCGTTCAGCCCTTCACGTGCATCGCATGACAGGGCTGGCGTAGAGTGCACTCGCCGTGGCGCTCACTAGGTGTCGCACGCTTGTCCCCCCCCCCCACCTGACACGCCATGGTGCTCTAGTGGATACGGTGCTCGACTGCTGGCGCGAAGGCCGCGAGATCGAATCCCGGCCGCGGCGGCCGTATTTTCGATGGTGGCGAAAATGCTTGAGGCCCGTATACTTAGATGTAGGTGCACGTTAAAGAGCCCCGGTGGTCAAAAGTTCCGGAGCCCTGCGCTACTGCGGACCTCACAATCATATCTTGGTTTTTGGACGTTAAATCCGAACAATTATAATTATTATCTCCCTCCCACCTGCCCTGCCCAGCAAAGGAACGCGTGCACCTCTACGTCACAAATTGTTCTTCTCGATGTGCAGTCATACAGTCACCACAGAAAGCATCAGTGGCTTCGCCTCCCGTGTTGGCGCTATCACTCCTCGGTGCCATTCCCATCACGATCTTGATATGAGAGTGTGTTGGCAATGAGAGTGTACTGGCCAACACACTCTTGATATGAGCACCGCGCCTGCTGACAGAACGCGCTGGCATGCAGTTTCGCCCAGTTTGTGCACCGTGAGCGTGCTCAGTTTTATTTCTAAGGTCCCTATACTTTCCACAATATGTGGAAACTCTTAATGTGCTAGGTCTTGCCATTTTCAAGCAACAAGATGTGAGAAAAATGATAAGTTAGCGTAAGTGCGACGTATGATGCTAGGTTTATTTATTAATTCGCATGATGTTAATTCTATGAAATGAAAATGTTTTCACTTAAAACCCAGCATTCCTTCGTCACTGTGAAAGAGATTTTTGTCGGTAGCAGTCCAGCAGCATCAATATAACCACATGCAGCTCACACATTCCTTCCGAACTTCGCCAATAAGCTACTTCAAGACCGATTAGTTCCAAATATTTGTTTTATAGGACCAAGAACTTTACCAAATATCACGATCTGCTGAACCTACCTGTTCAATTGACTGGATACAGTAAATAAAAAGCGACACAGCATATTAGTGCCAACAGGCGCCCATAGCAGGTCTGCAAATAATGATCCACCTACCTCTTCGATGGTCTGCGTAAGCACTTGGCCACGGTCCTCCTTGATGACTTGAAAAACAAATTTGATTGCCCTCTGTGCTTTCTGGTGTATCTGCAGAAGAAATACGGCATCTCAATAGGCATCTCCAAGAAATGAGGCACGCAGTGCAAGAAAGCAATAGGGAAGCATAACCTAAACAAAGAAGACGACAACGTAATTTCAAAATAGAATATAATCTAGCCCCATGCATAACAAAACACTCAATGTGGATGACTGACGAGCCGAGTGTGAGCCGAAAAGGCTCTTATTGCGAGCCATCCTCTCCGTATCGATAATCCAGCGGTCTGAGGTGTAGTTTATGGCAGTAAATGTGCACGCCATGCAAGGGCATTGCGGATGTATTGCCGTTATGTATGCATTATCAATTGTTGTTGTCACTATTGCCGTGCCATACGGGAAGCGCACGTGAATGCAAGAAGTAATACAAGGTTATCCTGAACGCCATTAGTATAGACTACATTTGTCTAAGCGCATAAATGAACGGCGTTAACATGGCAGGTACTGTATGTTGCAAACATCGGCCGGCTCGCTATATATATGGTTCAGTATACCTAGGCCAACATTCTCCAGACTGTGGAGGTGCTATCACCCTCTGTCAAGTCTTTTGCGCCTCACGGCGCACGCACGTCTAGCGGATTAGCCGAACTTAGGTTTAACACCCGCCGAACAATATGTGGTGCAGTGATCGCGCGGTTTAAGGTGGCGCCGCCTTCTCGGCGAGGTTAGACCGGTGTACAGAAAAGAGCAACGAGCCTCTTTAGGGTTTGGTGGCCGGCGTGCATGGACGGCTCTCAGCGGGATCCGTGCGTACGGTTCCGCGGGTCGGGCGCATGGGCCCTGATGGTGAGTCAGACGTAGGTTATGCCGCATGCGTGCATTGTATGTGTTACGTTTTCTGTGTATTGGCATTGTAGAAGGTTACTTAGCGCGCACTAAATTAATTATTAGATTCGGCTTGCAAGTTTGTTGTCGTTGTAAAGTGGTTAATAAGCGTGTACATGGTTGTTGCTCGACGGCGTAAACTGTCTCCGTGTGTTCCGAGAGCGTGACATCCTTCAGACCCCACACTCGTGCCCAGCGTGGAGCTCTTGGAGCATCGGACGACAGTTTTCGAGCATCGGGGCAACCTTTGTGTGAGCCGTGTTAGTGTAGGCGTTGAGGGGGGATTATGATCGCTAGCGTCGGCGGCGTGTTTCTTGAGAGCGAAGAGAACATTTGCTGCGGCGTGTTCGAACATGTTGACATGCTAAGAGTTTTTTTCTTTCGCAAGTGGTTGATGTTTTTTTTTTTCAAGAACGCCGTTGAGTTGTTACGAGAGGCAAGTGGTATGCATCCTGGGCGAGAGAAATATAGATCACGTGGATTGTAGGCAAGCCCAAAGCGAGTGAGTACGGAAGCCTCCTAGGTGGTCCGAGGTTTCTGTACATAGTTTCTTCTATCTCTGACTCTGGGAGCAGCCGCTTGTGTTGCCGGCTGGCCAGGGGCCACGGGTGTCGTTGCTGCTGGCGCTGCGGCTCGACGCCGATCGCTCGTTAAGCTGCTGTGTACGCTGCTAGCGGTGTAGGGCCATCTCACAGAGCTGATGTCTCTTCTGCGCCAATGCTGCGTGCTTCTTGGATGCTGTTTGTTGTCGAGCGGCTCGTTAGGCCTAAGGCTCTTCACAGCTACATGTCGCACGTGGGACACAACCAACAGGATCGTGGCGTTGAGGTGTTGCACTCTGCTTCCCTCATTCTATTTTGCGATGCATGAACTCAGAAAAGAGCAACAAGCCTCTACTGCTAGCCAAAAACCGCCAAAAACCCAAGAGTGTTCACGACGCCACCTACCGCGCGCCGCCGTTCGTCTTTTATTCCGAACGGGCAATCAGAACATAAAACACATCACGAGAGGCGGTCGTATAGTCTCACGGGTATTACACTGCCTCTACAATACGACGTCCTCCGGTATTAAACGGGGACGTACCAACTCGACCTATAATATATTCTTGAAGTCTTTTACCTACTACGCTATGCATAGATAAGTAAAACGGATAAATATATCAATGCGTCCGTACACATTGTTCCTTTCATTTTTACTCATGTAGGTCGATAAATATAGAAGCTGATACAATGAATGAGGCGACGGATAATTTGATTTTTCCAACGGACGAACTCTTCACAGCGAAGGCGATGTAGATCTCGAGAAAAAAGGCGAGCCCGACTTAACGGTTGCTGCATGTTTTTATTGTGATAGCAATTATATGGACAGTCTCGGCTGGATTTTGCCGTCGCCGTCATGCACCGTATATGTATAGGTATGTATATATATATATATATATATATATATATATATATATATATATATATATATATATATATATATATATAAAAGCCCCAAAGAAAAATAATTTAGAAAAATGCTTCCGAAGCGCGGAATCAAACCAGGGACATCTTGCTCCACAGCGAGTGGCGCTAACCACTACGCCACGGAAAGCAGGTGCTCCACGTAGCTAACGCCGAGCGTTATATACACACCCTTTACCGCTGAACGGACTGCATGTCCGTTCAGCGGACATGCAGTCCGCTTATAAGCGTTTCTTGATTACCAGCGAGATGGCGCTAGGAGCGCGACGGGCGCATTTAAAAGTCGTCGGCGAGCTCGCTCGCTTCTTCTTATATTTGCGCAAGGAGAACCTTGGCCTTCCGCTGTCCGCTCGCGTGGTTTTTTCGTGATGAGGGCAAGAGGGATGTTTCAACCTTTCACCGTGATGTCCGCGCTCATGTTACGAAGCGTACAAAAGTCACTCGAGCTCAAGAGACGCCGCTAAACGAGCAAACAGAAGACGAGCGCAAACTATCAAGTGTCACAGCTCGACACTTGAAGCACGCTAGTTTCCTTCGCTGCTTCGGCCGCCTTTGCAACAGGAGCGCTGTTCCAACTGAGAGTCCATTGGCGAGCCTCACTTCGTATAGCATTAGTTTCTTGCTACCGCATTCATTGCTTCGCCCTTGCGGCGAAACTGATTTTTTTTATTGCGATAGCAATTAATGGACTCTCTCAACGCGCCTTCGCTGTCGGCGTCATGTTCCGCATAAATTCCAAATTGATAACGTCACTCTGCATATTGTATATTTTACCCGCGAGCAAAAAGCTGGCAAGCGCTGGCGAGGAACGGGGCTGAAGCAGAGGTGAACGAGCCGGTCATCTCCGTCGCATGGAGGGTTCACGCGATAACATCACTCCGTGTGCAAGGCCTGCCGTCGATTGCTCATCAACCACAAAGATCACGCCTCGCCCGTCTTTCGTTAGGCGAAGGAGCAGGAAGGGACACCAGTGGAAGGGGCCTGCGTCGCACGAGTAGCAACTGCGCGTATGCGGTCTGTCGCGTGTGCTATCTCAGCAGACATCAGCAAACAGCTCGTATATCTTTCTACGTGCTGCGATTTCACCGTTTTGCGCTGAGACGAAAGGTTGCACAAATACCGCTACCCTCTTGAAAGCGGCCGTATTTCTTTACCCCAGCGTTTTGTATTTACGCGAGACCGGATTCAAAAGAGGTAGCTGCTAGCCCGACTTCGTATAGGAAGGTGGCACAGGCGCGGTGCCCCCAAGAAGGTTGGGTGCCCTCGAGATGGTGCCAGCGTCGAAATGGCTGCTACGCCATGATTGGGGTCGTCTGGCAATTGCAAGAACGTATACACGTGTAGGGCACCTAGTATGGGGAGGTGTGAAAAGCGAGCCGTGTTTCCCTTGCCTGGAGCTGCCGCCTTGAGTGATCCTTCCACTAGGGCGAAATATAGCGCGAGAGTCGGAGACCCTACCTGCAAGCATGGCGGAAACGGCAGTGTAGGCCAGAGGCGACAGAAGCTGTCAGCTTCATTAGCGTTCCCATGTGGCTTTACGAGTTCCATTTGTTAGCGCGCCTTGAGAGGAATGGCGTCCACAAACTGAAGAACACTCAGCGACCGTGTTTTGCCGATGCGCTTCATTAGGGGCACAGAACATGCGCGGAAAAAAGTGTCGCCTTTCTGTGCGCCGGCATGCAGACAGATTTGTCGTTTAGAAGCAAGCCATCCCAAAGGCTGACAGATCTGTACAGGAGAATTCTGCCATCCAAAAAACACTGACTCAAGGTGTGGTAGCTCGATAAATCATTATCGCTTGTGTGGCAACTACTTTACTTTCGTTAAGATGGCAGAGCATATGAAAGATACGGGTTTTACTCTAAGAAGGTGCTGTGCAAAGCTGAGACATGTTACCGACTGTTATTTTTTATTTATTGAATACTGCGGACACGTAGTCGAAACAGGGAGGGCGGAAAATGGTACATACTGGTGCAATAATGATGAGGATTACAATGCCGATTAGATTTTAGTAACTTATTAGAATATATAGTAGGAGGGGGAAAAATGCTTAAATGTATTTGTTCTCACGAAGTAAGGTGTTAATCCATCTTGTCAACGGTGGCGTGTGGTTCAGGTTAATAGCTACGATAAATAAAGAGATGGGTCTAGGGATAAATTGGTAGTGTAAAGCAGTTTACGAAATTCCAATCTCACGCTTCTGTCCTCTTATCTCGAGTGCTTCACTATGGTTAACTTTCAGAAGTTCTTCATAACTTCTGTGGGGGAATTCGATCGTGAGGATTTGTAAACATAAATATTGCTGCTTTTCGCTGCACTCTCGCAATGTTTTTATTATTAGTTTCGGCGTACTACTCCAAAACTATACATGCATATTCCATAGTGCAATAGCGCAAAAAACACAGCGACACAGGTAAGAGAGACGATACAGGCGCTAACTTTCAACTGACGTTTATTTTTTCGGAAACACACATATATACATACTGTTAAGACGTTTATTGACGGCGAGATTGACGGCGACGATGCACAACGACAGAGCGCAGACTCGCAGACTCTCACGAGCACGAGCACGAGGGGCGCGCTCTCCGAGGATAGGCGAAGAGGGTGACCCACTAGGAGGCGCTTGAGAGGACGACCCATTAGAGCGTTCCAATGCTTCTCTACAATTACCCCGGGTACGAAAAGGGAGCCGCCTGGCGACCTAACAGCTGGTCACTATGAGCGGGTCATGGTAGGGCTTGAGGCGCTCCACGTTGACAATGTCGCGCCCTCGACGGCGCATGTCGGAAGATGGTTCAATAGGTTCAATCAGGTAGTTGACCGGGGATGTGCGTTCGACGACACGGTAGGGGCCTTCGTATTTTGGTAGTAGTTTGGAAGAGAGGCCAGTTGCAGTGGTAGGAACCGAGAGCCATACGAGCGCTCCAGGGAGGAACGTGGGTGAAGAAGTGTTGGTGGCACTGCGAATGCTCTTCTGCCGCTCTTGGTCCTGCGTAGTGAAGGTCCTGGCTAGCTCGCGACACTCCTCAGCAAGTCTGGCTGTGGCAGAAATAGGCGCACACTCCGATCGATCCGGCGTGTATGGAAGGATTGTGTCGATTGTGTGCGACGGGTGCCTGCCGTACAATAAGAAAAAGGGTGAGAAACCAGTGGTGCTTTGAGGGGCGGTATTGTAGGCGTAGGTGACGAAAGGCAGAATCGAATGCCAATTTGTGTGATCGGCGGCGACGTACATCGATAGCATGTCGCCGAGCGTGCGGTTAAAGCGTTCGGTGAGGCCATTCGTCTGCGGGTGGTAAGCAGTAGTTTTGCGGTGAACAACGTTGCACTCTTTGAGGATGGCTTCGACGACTTCCGACAGGAAGACACGGCCTCGATCGCTGAGCAGCTCCTGGGGTGGACCGTGGCGCAGCATGAACCGGTGGAGCAGGAAGGAGGCTACATCGCGCGCTGTAGCCGCGGGGAGGGCGGCAGTTTCGGCGTATCCGTAAGGTGGTCTACAGCGACGATGGCCCAGCGGTTACCAGCCGACGTCAGAGGAAGTGGCCCATACAAATCGATGCCAACGCGCCCAAACGGCCGGTCAGGGCAAGGTAAAGGCTGTAGACCTGCTGGCGACTGGTGCGTTGAAGCTTTGCGGCGCTGACAATCGATGCAGGAGCGAACGAACTTCTGCACGTAGCGGTACATCCCTCGCCAAAAGTACCGTTGGCGAATGCGGTGGTATGTTTTCGATACCCCAGAGTGCGCACACTGCGGATCAGCGTGGAACGATTCGCATATGTCAGAACGGAGACTGCGGGGTATTACTAGTAGCCACTGGCGGCCGTCGGCGTTATAATTGCGTCGGTGAAGGAGGTCGTTGCGAATGGCGAAATGATGGGCTTGACGACGCAACGCGCGAGGGGATGGTGTTGCCGATGGATCAGTGAGCAAGTCTATCAGTGAAGCGATCCACTGATCCTTGCGCTGTTCGGTAGCGATGGTGTGAATGTCGATGGAAGAAACGGCATTGTGAGACATTGAGCTGTGGGTATTGTCGTCAGGCAAGGGGGAGCGCGAGAGTGCGTCGGCGTCAGCATGCTGGCGTCCGTTGCGGTACAGCACGCGGATGTGGTAGTCCTGTAGGCGAAGTGCCCAGCGGGCGAGGCGGCCTGATGGATCCTTCAAGGATGACAGCCAGCATAGTGCATGGTGGTCGGTGATGACATCAAATGGGCGACCATACAAATAAGGTCGGAACTTCGTAAGGGCCCAGATAATCGCCAGGCATTCCTTTTCGGTGACGGTGTAATTAGTCTCGGCTTTGGTAAGCGTACGACTTGCATATGCCACGACATATTCAGGGAACCCTGGCTTGCGCTGCGCAAGGACAGCGCCAAGGCCAACACCGCTGGCGTCCGTGTGTACCTCTGTAGGGGCCGTAGGGTCGTAGTGGCGTAGTATGGGAGGCGACGTCAACAAACGACGGAGCTTCGCGAAAGCTTCGTCGCACTCTGACGACCACGAATTGAGCGGCCCATTACTTCCGAGGAGCTTCGTCAGCGGCGACATGATAGTCGCGAAGTTTCGAATGAAGCGCCGAAAGTAGGAACACAGTTCTACGAAACTGCGCAGTTCCTTGACGGACGTAGGTTTGGGGAACTCGGTCACGGCCCGAAGCTTGGCTGCATCGGGGAGAATACCGTCCTTGGACACGACGTAACCGAGTATTGTCAGCTGCCGTGCTGCAAATCGGCACTTCTTTAGATTCAGTTGCAGACCGGCCTCGCTCAAACGCGTCAAAACATGCCGCAGGCGTTGAAGATGCGTGGAGAAGTCCGGAGCGAAAACAACGACGTCGTCGAGGTAGCATAAGCATGTGTGCCATTTCAGGTTGCGCAGAACGGTATCCATCATGCGCTCAAAGGTGGCGGGCGCATTACACAGCCCAAACGGCATGACGTTGAATTCGTACAAGCCGTCGGGCGTGACAAAGGCGGTCTTCGGTCGAGCGTCATCAGCCATGGGTACTTGCCAGTACCCTGATCGCAAATCGAGAGATGAAAAGAATTCTGCGCCTTGCAGGCTGTCAATTGCGTCGTCTATTCGCGGTAGTGGATACACGTCCTTGCGAGTGATCTTGTTAAGACGTCGGTAGTCCACACAGAACCGCACAGAACCGTCCTTCTTCGCCACAAGAACGACAGGAGACGCCCAGGGGCTGTTAGAAGGTCGAATAACATCGCGCCGAAGCATCTCGTCGACTTGCTCGTTGATTACACGGCGTTCTGTGGGAGATACGCGATATGGACGTTGCCGCAGTGGCGGCTGGGTGCCAGTGTCGATGCGATGCGTAACGGCGGACGTGCGGCCGAGAGAAGTTTGAGCGACATCGAAAGAAGAGCGAAATTGTTCCAACAGGCCCAGAAGCTGGGAACGATGGACTGGCGTAAGGTTGTCAGCAATGGAGGAACCAAATACATCAGCGGGTGATGAACCAGACGTGGAAACAGCACCGAGCGTACTGGAACTGTGGCAGTGCATTTCATCTGGTTCGTCCATAACTTGTGCGTCTTCGAGGGGTTCCACGCTACCGAGACATTCCCCTTGCACCAACGTGACACTGTACGGGAATGGATTGATAACAAAAATAGAGGTGCTGCCCCGAGTGACTTGCACGGTCGCGAAAGGCACCAGCAAGCCTTTCCTCGTGCAAACACGGTCAGATGGCGAGAGGAGTGCAACGGTGTCGGAAAGACTTGCGCAGTAGACTGACACCGCCGTTGACGAGTTTGCAGGCACCTTGGTGTCGTCTTTGACATGTACCTTGCCCGCAGCCGATGGATTGTCTGCCGGCGTCCAATCAGGGAACGGTGAGAGCTCTATTTCGGCTGGTGTGCAATGAATGACGGCGTCGTGGAGGGAGAGACAATCCCATCCTAGGATGACGTCGTGAGAGCAGGCTGGAATTATGATCAATTCGACGGCGTACAGAGCATCCTGAATAATGACGCGGGCGGTGCACACCGCTGTAGGGTGAATACTTTGGGCGCTGGCTGTACGGAGGGAGAGACCGGAAAGTGGCGTCGTCACTTTTCGCAGTAATCGGCTACGTTTGGCGTCCATGACGGATACGGCGGCTCCAGTGTCGATAAGGGCAGATGCGCGAACACCGTCCACAAACACGTCTATCACGTTCGATGGGCTTTGCTGAGGGCTTTCGCAGTTCGATAGCGTCGCAGCCCTTGCCTCGTGGACTGCGACGACTAGTTTTCCTGGTCACGTGAGACCGGACGTGGCCGCATGGGCGACAGTGAGCGACGTCGTGGAGACGGTGACCGGCGGGTAGATGTAGCGGCGCGGGACGTCGGTGACATAGGCGGCGCTTGGTCATAATAAGGTCGGCTTGATTGGCTGGGGAGGGCTGATGCGACCCGAGGCGGCTCCATGCGATTGCAGTAGCGTGCGACGTGACCGGCGCAACCGCACGCGAGACAGATGGGGCGGTTGTCGGAAGTGCGCCAGCGGTTCGCGGGTCCCATCCATGTCGCAGAACGGGACGGACGAGGCGGCTGCTGATATGAGGGCATTGTGGGCAGGAGTCGGGGCCTGGGGACGACGTCGACGTACGTAGGTGGCACAGCCGCGTCGAAGGCCTGGGGTCCGACGACGGCTTCGGCGTAAGTTCGCGGTGCAGCCACAGGAATCGCTGGGGGCGGCCTGGCTACAGCTTGCGCGTAGCTTAGTGGCGCATGCACTGGAGGCGGTTGGTGGTATTCGGGAATGACCTCTGCGATTTCCTGCTGAATCGCTCGGCGGAGAGGAGGCAGGAGGGTAGTGGGCGGCTGGTCAACACGCTGCGGTGGAGCGAAAGCCAGTAGAGAGATCTGGCGGGCAATTTCCTCACGCACGAACGACTTGATTTCGGCGAGCAAGGTGGAGTGGTCGGAAATGGCCGACAAGCCCGCGAGATCAGCATCGCGTGATGGCGGTCGACGGGTCATCAAGCGCTGCCGGCGCAGCTCCTCGTAACTTTGGCACAGCGTGATGACCTCTGCCACTGTGCGAGGGTTTTTGGCCAGCAGCATGGTGAAGGCATCGTCGTCGATGCCTTTCATAACATTCCTGATTCTCTCAGAATCCGGCATGCTCGCGTCGGCTTTTTTGCACAAGTCAAGGATGTCTTCAATGTAGCTCGTGAACGATTCACCGGCCTGCTGTGCCCGTTCACGCAACCGCTGTTCGGCTTGCAGCTTACGGACGGCAGGGCGGCCAAACACGTCGACGATGGCGGTCTTGAAATCGAACCACGTCGGGAAATCGGATGCATGGTTGTTGTACCACATGCCTGCCACACCCGCGAGGTAGAAAACCAAGTTGCTCAGCTTGCCTGCTTCGTCCCATTTATTTGGGACACTCACCCGTTCGTAAATCGTGAGCCAGTCCTCCACGTCGGTGCCATCCGCGCCGGTGAAGACAGGAGGGTCACGGATGCGGGGGACACCGGGACAAGCGGTCGGAGCAGGAGGCGGCGTTTGCTGAGCGGCGTCTTGCGGCATGGTAGATGGCACGGTACGGGATCGAAGCTCCAGGGGCATCGAATGGAGACCGAAGTTGTGGTGACGGTACAGCACCTCCACCACTTTGTTAAGACGTTTATTGACGGCGAGATTGACGGCGACGATGCACAACGACAGAGCGCAGACTCGCAGACTCTCACGAGCACGAGCATGAGCGGCGCGCTCTCCGAGGATAGGCGAAGAGGGTGACCCACTAGGAGGCGCTTGAGAGGACGACCCATTAGAGCGTTCCAATGCTTCTCTACAATACAAACAAACTATTGGTCATGCGCAATGACTCCGTCCGACAGCAAAAACAAAAAATTCAAAAAGACAAAAAATTCTCACTTTCCCAGTCACAGCCCTGAGACCAGGAAATCTATTTCCTTATCCGACAGGGATAAAGATGGGTGGCTTATGCACTTATCTTTGAACCGTGAAATGAAAAACGCTTCGGCTACCTCTCTAGCTGTTTGATCGCCATTCTGAAATAATATGGCTGTGCCATCAAAACAGGGGGTACATTTGCACTCTGCACAGTGAAGGGACAGGTGGCTACTTGGCCTGCATTTCAACGAAGAATGGTGTTCACGAAGGCGAACGTTTACGCACCGTCCAGATTGCCCAACATACGTGCGACCACATGACATTGGTAATTGGTAAACAACACCTTTCTTATTGCATTCTACAAACTTCATGGTATGGCGCATGTCACATTTCCCAGCCAAGTCAGCACTTCCTTTGTTGTACATACGCTCAACCGCTGGGCACACACGGCTAAGTTTGCTTTTAGCGGAACATATTACCTTCACATTGTATTTTCTGCCAATCTTTTTTAAGCGATGCGAGAAGGTATGGACATATGGAATGACAGCCATTTTTATCTTTTCTGGTTCGCGTGCTTTTTTCGATTCATTTGGCGATTTAAAATACTTTACTGCTTTCTCGCACGTTGCGAGCAATGACGAGGACGGGAAACCTGCTTGTTTCAATCGAGCAACCTGGCCTTCAAGACTCTGCCTCATCAAGTGGTGGCACGTCTTCGACAGTGCAGACTTGAAACAAGAAAAAGCAATGCTGTTCTTAACAAGTTTTTCAGATCTTGGTGCATACATGTAACACGTGTGGTCCGCATCAAAAGATAAGGTCACGTCTAAAAACTGCAGTTTGTTACCCGTAGGCAGCTCACATGTAAAGTTTAAACCATCACCATGCTTCTTGAAGAGCGATAGAACTGTATCTTTAACGTTGTCCACCTCTGAACATCTGCCAAGAACCAAATAATCGTCAACGAAACGCAATATTCTCTTTACGCTACCAGGTAACTTTGCTTCAATTTTCTGGTCTAATTTGGCTAAGAAAATGGAGCTTAAAACCGGAGCAACCTTTGAGCCAATGGAAACTCCCGACTTCTGAATGAACACTTGACCATTAAAACCGACAAACGTGTTGCGAAGGTAAAACAACAGTAATTCCAAAAACGATTGGACGGGCATCCCGGAAAAATTCCTGAAGGCAACCTCATCATTGTCTTGAGTGATAGTTTCCTTAACGTACTGCATCAACTGGTCCTGTGGCAAGGAATAGTAGAGATCTTCTACGTCCACACTAAATCCAGTTAATCCTTCGATTTTCGATGACGACAAAAATGAAACAAGAGCTTCAGAATTCGAAATAACGAATGGATCCTCAATGGTAAGGGAATGCAGCATCTTCTGAAGAAAAGACGAGACGACGAACTGCCACGAACCTCGTTCGGAAACAATTGACCTGAAGGGCTTGTCGGGTTTGTGTGTTTTTATCTTGAAGAATACCTCAAGGCATAAGCCTTTTTCTTTCCGAACAGCACATGCAAGCTTATCCTGACTGCACCGTTTCAACAAGTCAATTGCGCGCTTTTTAGCGGCTTCTAGACACTCCTCTGTGTTTTTGAAATTCTTTTGCACAACTTCTCTAGCCTTCTCCGAGAACCTAGCGTTCGGCAACACTACAAAAAACCCTTCTTTGTCCGATTCTAATACCCGAAGGTTTTTGGAGACAAGGTGACGAGCGACAGAGGCGATACTCACAAAATTGGTCGTTGGGCTACTCTCTCTAAGCACAGCATCAACGCATTCACCAATACACCTGCCCTGGTCACTTTCTGGAGCACACCTTGCGACGTTTCTTGCCAAGGCCAGTTTCTCCGCGTTGGGCATCGAATTTTCTGTGCAGAATTTTGGTCCAAGCTGAAGAACACTTTTTTCACGGTTGCCGAGTTGAGCATCACCCAGCACTAAAACCTTTCCCCCCGCCGTGTCAGCCTTCTTCCTCTTGGGTAATGAAGAAAGCGTATGAAGCCAGAGGAATTCCGTGACGCTCCTTGCCTGAGCAGCCCAGTCCCGAAACAAGGCCTGGTTAGCACCAACCGACGACTTGAACGAGCAGGCAACACGGAGGCAGTCCCATAAGTACCTCCCCTGTCTTCTCTGCTCAGACCGCAGTATCTTGATCATCCTATTGACGTGGCTAGTGGATGACGGCAAGATGCCTATGAGCAACTGCACGTCTGCTGGGCATTGATGATTTCGGAGATGCCATCCTAGTAGGCGAGCGCGACATTCAGACGCAGCTAACAGTGGCACTATGAAGGCGGGGTTAAAAGAGTCAAAGTTAGGACATACACGTAAAGGGCTCGAATAACTAGAAATGAATTGCAGTAGTACGGAAAGCCGAGCTAGTTGGTACGAATTCATAGTGCAATAGCGCAAAAAGATGCTTGATCCCTCCTTCATAGGAATCGGAATAACACGAAAGTAAAGCGTGCCCTTACAGAAGTAACTGAACGTTTACAGAAGTAACTGAATTGATATAAGAGAGTTTGCACAATGTATATTGATGTCTGGCAGCTATAGCACCGTTTACCGTGTACTTAGCTTTAGGTGCACGTTAATGAACTCCAGGTGGTCGAAATTTCAGGCGCCCTCCACTATGGCGTCCCTCATAATCACATCGTGGATTTGGAACGTTAAACCCCAGATATTATTATTATTATTATTATTATTATTATTATTATTATTATTATTATTATTATTATTATTATTAGAGCACCGTTTAACGTGGATGCACCCACTTCGATGATTGGTGGTACATCTCTATCTCGACAACTAACGTCCATGTTAAATGATTAAACAAACCTTTATGGTAG
Source organism: Rhipicephalus sanguineus (assembly GCF_013339695.2). NCBI lineage: Eukaryota > Metazoa > Arthropoda > Arachnida > Ixodida > Ixodidae > Rhipicephalus > Rhipicephalus sanguineus. The sequence continues at coordinate 47,983,498 of NC_051185.1, read as the reverse complement.
CTGTAGTTTAACGGTGAAAGCGTAATCAGAGAACGAGGTGTGATAGCCAGAGAACGTCGCATAACTGGACGCTGAACTTGGTCGCCATCCCGCGGCATGGTGATTGAACACCACGGCCAGACTAGGGGGAAACGCAAAGCGCGTCCTGCCGCCCCGGTAGCCCAGCCGCGATTTTTCTCAGGGCGAGCGCGTGAGCATGGAACGCGGCGTTACAGCCAGGTGAGGCAGGCGCGCGTCGCAGAGCTATTTTTGGTTTGGATTAGTGTGATGCTATGAGCGACGCCAACGCTTTTACGACGCTCGGTTTAAGATCGCCACCTCGCGGTGTTTTAAGGCATTGACAAAATTGAACTTCTATATTGAAAACGCGCCGAATGTGACGGACATGTAACGCGTTGCAGGTGCTAATCGCGGAGGCCACAGTAATGACGAATTACTTTATTTTACCGCTCCCAGAGGGCAACACCACCCCGCCGACCGGAAGAGTGGTAGATATAAAAGGCGCGTTTGTAAAGCCTCTAGAGTATGTGACCGTGGCGCAGTGGATAGCGTGCCCGGCACCTGTTGTTGCTGACCGAGCGGTCGTGAGTTCGATGCCCGTTGACTGAACATTTTTTTCTTTGACATCTGATCGTGTAAGTTTTTTCTACGTCATTTCCGTGACGGAAATACGTCACTGAAGTCTTGGTGGACCCCGGCATAAAACACTTTCGTGCTAAAAACACAGGGACACAGGTAAGAGAGACGATACAGGCGCTAACTTTCAACTGACGTTTATTTTTTCGGAAACACACATATATACATACAAACAACAGCTTTCAACAGCTGTGTTTTGATGACACAGCCATATTATTTCAGAATGGCGATCAAACAGCTAGAGAGGTAGCCGAAGCGTTTTTCATTTCACGGTTCAAAGATAAGTGCATAAGCCACCCATCTTTATCCCTGTCGGATAAGCAAATAGATTTGCTGGTCTCAGGGCTGTGACTGGGAAAGTGAGAATTTTTTGTCTTTTTGAATTTTTTGTTTTTGCTGTCGGACGGAGTCACTGCGCATGACCAATAGTTTGTTTGTATGTATATATGTGTGTTTCCGAAAAAATAAACGTCAGTTGAAAGTTAGCGCCTGTATCGTCTCTCTTACCTGTGTCCCTGTGTTTTTTGCGCTATTGCACTATGAATTCGTACCAACTAGCTCGGCTTTCCGTACTAATGCAAATTCCACTTTAGTTCTAATTAAGGTGTTGTAGCACAAAATTTTACATGGGAAGGGGCTTTCCTGAGCTTATGCCTCAAGAGGCGTAATTTTATGAAGGCTGACGAGCAAGTGCTACTTACGTTGTCCCTCTATGTTAACGTGTTGTTAATGGTGACTCCTGAATACTTACATTCAGTAACTTCATGCAGAGGGGATGAACCTAACCTACACGTATAAAGCAAGGCTGTTTTTTTGTGTCATTCGCATTTGTGCGCTTTCGTCTGTGTTTAGTGTTATTCCCTTTTTCACGGGAGAGTTGCGACGGCAAGAGCAGCTGGCCACTGAAAGGGGCGCGCGTTGTCTGTTTGACATTTAGGAGCCCTAGGCGTCGCAAAATATCTGTCCCGTCTACCTTTTGCATTACGTGTTGCGTCTCACTGGCACCGCAACATCATGCACGCACGATGATGTATTTTTACACCGAAGCTCTATATTTTGTGTTACACGTACGTTCTTGGTCAGCAAAACACCCGGACAACGCGGGCAACTCCAGAGATGTTGGTTGTTGATGATGAACGTTTAACCATTTTGCTACCCTACTCAACGAAACGCTCACTCTTAGTCACGCAAGACGTTCATGCTGATACAAAAGTAAATAAGCAAAACAAAATAACTTTTTGGCTGGGCTTGCTTTGAACCGGTTCATTCAAGCTCCAAAAGCATGTCTGAGCCAATGGGTTCCACACTAGTGATGCAGAACTATCGGTAAATTGACTATCGATAGTATCGATAGTTGTTTTGAAACTATCGATAGTGTAAACAAACTATCGATTGTGCTACTATCGCCAAACTATCGATAGTGCAATCGGTAGTACCATCGTTGTTATTACTATAGCAATATTACTGCCACGCGTGTTTATTGCTTTGTTTTGACGTATTCGGGTTTCACCCACAACGACTGTTAGCAACGTTGGACGCAGACCGCGCCGTAATGTTTGAGAACCTTCACAATTGTTTGAGATCATTCTGTTAAGATTACGCGCCGGACGGGAATAGTCAAGTTTATTTGAGAGCTTACGCGAGCACCAGCGTTAACAGTGGAAGGTTCGATGACTGATGTATTAAAGACGACGCGTTCCACCGATGATCAGATCACTCAACGGCTGATGACTGCTCCCGCCGCTATCAGTGAGCAGCATGTATCGCTTGTATTTTGAGTTTTGATTTTCTGGGCACAAGTTCGCCCAAATAAAGAGCTCCGTAATTCCCCGTCTTGCCGCAGCATTCCTCACCATCACACCCACTTGACAATACTATAGATAGTGGTGTGAGTAATGATGCGGTTGGTGGCCGGCCATATTTTCAAAATATCTGCGATAGCCTACTACCAGCTTTGCTTAATTTATGAGAAATTTTTGGCAACGAAATTAGTTCTTTGCGCAGTGAAAATGGTGGAATATATCCATCAATAAATTCGTATCGAAAAGCAACCAGTTACACCTAACAGTTAACTTACTGACATTTGTTTTTTATTTTGAAATCATAAAATGCAATATCAATGAGCCGCGCAGTCACCACATGTAAATGCTTCCTTTCCACTACAGCTGAACAGTTTGACTTTATGATCATGTGTAAGCAAAGCACTCTGGTGAAGAACACAATCATGTCAACTTTCTTGCCCTTCAGCCTGCTCCTCCGGCTGTACCACGCGCGCGGGGAACCAAGTTTATTCTGCAGCGAGTCCGCGCTGTTGATTTTATACTATCGATAGTACCATCGATTTTTTTACTATCGATAGCACTATCGATAGTATTTTTCACCATCGATAGTTCGATAGTGACTCAGCTATCGATAGTATCGGTAGTACCATCGATAGTTCTGCATCACTAGTTCACGGTCGTCAGAAAGTATGCTGAACAGAAGTAGAGTAGTCCTACTAACATAGGTTAATACAATGCTTTCCCATCGGAAAGTCGTAATAAGACGTATTAGCGATAAAATTGTCCAAGCCACTCTCAGAGGTCGGTTCCTGAGAGGGCGTGCTGCGATCATTGTACTTGTAGAACGCGCCATTCGCGGCAAAATAAGAGGACAGCTGCGTGGCTGGAGATGCACGAGCCGCGAGGTAGTTAGGACGCTCGGCCTCTTGATCTGGCTGGACGTGGCAGCCGCTACCGTTTCGCTTCCTCGGTATCTGAATAAAGCTGCGACGACGGCACAGCCTTGTCGGTCGCCGTCCTGTCTCCCTGCTCTGCATACTAAAAAGACTCACATGGTCCTTTATGTGCATGTCTGAGGCGACTCGAAGGCGAAAGCTATCTTCAGTCGTTGATTTGTTCGTGCCCCGCCCCCCGCCCCCCGCCCTCCCCCCTCCCGAAAGCTTTCTGGACCAAACGTGGTTTTGTACTGTCTCCATGATCGGAGGCCTTGCAAGCTTTCTACACTGCACCGGGTTTTGCACTGCCTCCGTGATTGGTGAGCCGATCCCGAAGGCATTGCAAAGCGACGATGTCATGTGATGACGTCATCATGTGAGGTCATGATGGCGTCACAAATTTTGGCCATCTGTGACGTCTCATGGATAGGTCAAGTGATTTTTGCATCACTCGTGTTGACGCCGCCAACGCGGGATGCCGACGGTCGATTTTCGCGTTTGATGAGGAATCTAAGGCTGTCGCCTGAAAATATTCAGTCTTTTTACAGCGCGGTAAAGAATAGCAATAATCAGCCAAAGGGACCAAACGAATGGTGCGAAAGAGCGCTCTTTCTCGTCTTCCTGGACCCTTTCCGTGATTTTTCCTACTGGTAAAGGAGCGCTGACATGAATTTTAAATATTTTCGGATTGTGGAGCTAAATAAAAACACAGGTGTTGAGAACCCTAGAAAGAATATTGTGGTTTCTGGGAATGAATGCATTGAATATATGTTCAAAGCCTCTGCCTTAAAAAACACTTTCTGTTTCGATATCGAAGGGGCTGCTTCTCAGTGACGTGTCATTGCAATGGCACATCACGGCAAGACAGCAACTCACGACCATAGAGTTTTCTAAAATTAACTAGAGGGGAATCTGGCGCTGCGAGCGTTCAGCCACCATGGAAATGATTGGTAGTACACGGATTTGCCTTATCTTCGTGCTTGCGGCTTCGAACGCTCTTGTGGCTTTGTTTATTGCTGTGTTTTGGCGTTCGTTTTGCATAAAAGAATCAACCGTTGTGAACTTTGTGACTAGATTTGAATTGGTGAGCCAGAAAAAGTTAAAGTGGTGAAGTGGAACTGCTGACTTTTGCTGAACTACTTTTTGCCACAAATTGGATGCATGCGACGCGGAACCAAACGGAGCCAAAAGAACGAAGTTTAGACAAATCCGTGTACTACCCATCATTTCCATGCTGGCTGAAGCGCTATGTGTTGCAGCTCCCATAGACACTAGCGTCAGAGTTTTCTTAGCAACTATTGTAGGAAACTCTTGTCTTTGTGTTTTTTGCGCTTCCGTTATACAAGAATGAATCAGTACCAACTAGCTCGCCTTTCTGTTTTGCTCTACGCTCGCTACCGACGTAATAGCGGCAGATGTGTCATCTGCTCGTGGTATACAGGTAAACAACAATGAGTGAATTATCGTCCAGTGACCTCGACAGTGATGTCTGCGATTGAGGTTGCATGCAGGACTCAGAATTCGCAAACTCAGCGGAACTGTGTTGACTCGTTGAAATAATGTCCATTGCGGTGGGGCTGGCTTGCTGATGCTCAGCGATGAAAATTTCAAAATCAACGCAAAATATTTTACACGTGTTGTCCGACTCATGTGTGTGGGAAGCATTAACGCCGGATACCAAGGAAATGAAAAACTTCTATTTTATGATTTATGAAAATTGTGTCAGTACTCCTTTAAAGAAGCTATACTATCGGTGTCAAATGAAACACGAGCAGCGGAGCGCGTTGCCCAAGCATTAGGAACTGTGTAGTGCGCGCCGTCCTGTCACCACCATTGAAGGGTTCGCACACCCGACTAGGCAAGACTGCGCGATTGAAAACATCAATGTGACTCACTAGCGGCGAACCGCATGAGCGTGTCTACCTCTAGTCATAAGGGTGCGAACCCAACCACGCGCACCAGTGCTGGCGTTTCATTTGGCGCGCCGATAGCGCGTGTAACAAGTTTGAATGTGCATCCAACTCGCCCAATCCATGCTAGTTGTACGAAATAACCCGCTGGTCCGTGAACCTATAAATTTTATTTTTTCTTCAAATGTTTCGTGTACACTGTTCCACATGACTACAATCGGGATTCGAGTATCAATTTTCGTTCAACTCAAGTCTGTTTACCCAACACTAATTTTTGCGAGTAAGCCATCAAACTGATCACGCTTCGCTTCCACAGCAGCGTAGACTCTCGTTAACCCGCTTGGCGAGGCGCTCCTGCCTTCACGTAAAACATTTGAACGCCACCAGCCCAGTGAGTTACGCTACTAACTCGGGGGCATGATCCTAACCGCGATGGCTGTGGATAAATAGAAGATATGCTAAATGTAAACGTTTCTTAACCTCCTGTAATGGTGGCCGTCATCTATAGAACTATCACTGGAAGAAAATACAGCTTGTAGTCTAAGAGTGACTTCGCAATAAATTGCTGAGATCATAATGTGCCTACTGTGGTAAAGAAGGGGCATCATGTCTCAAGTTATAGAACACAACTTTACTGTCATTGTACTCCACATATGGGTGTGCGTAAGTTCGATTAGATGCCTTCTGAATGGTGCTAAAATAAGACTTGTGCTCATGCAGTGCGATCGCTTATCCTGCACAAGTTCTTCCACAAAATCACATACCTTTCGGTTCTTGTGCTTCTTAAGGCCATCGACCTCTTGAATTATGGACCATGGTACACAGAACTTGAAATCTGGTTTGCATGATGAAGAAACAGAAAAACTTGTATCACAAATAATAAATAGCCGAAATTTTTAAACCACATTACAGAAGAATAATTTTTCATTAGCACAATTTACAATGTGAACTACCGCAGTGGCCGTTTTGCGACTGCATGAATGTGTGATGAGTGGTTGCACTAAACGCGTAGAAAACGAAAGTTGTTTCAACAGCATATCGGTTCCCTTTAGCTAAAGAGCACGTATTTATGATTTCTGCAAGGGAGCTTCTGAGCTTTCTTATTTGCAGAAATGCACAGTCAGCCACTCGCCTCCAATGTGTTATCGCGGTTTTAATGTAATTCCTATTGCCACCTATGAAGTGAAACTTTATGCAAAATAAATAAGATTAACTATGTATTTGTTCTGCATATTTAAATTTTGTTCACTGAAAGTAATTCAGCATTTTCAGCCACGTTAGCTTACACTGAAAGCCAAAGTTAGCCGAGATAGTCGTTTTTGTGGCTCCTCACATCTAAAATCTCCCTTGCTTTTAAAATTACTACGTCATGTTTGAGTTGAAGACGGTACATAACAAAGTTTAATTACCACCTCTGAGGAACCTAGTAAAAGAATGTCACAGTCCAATGTAACCACGCAGGGAGTGTTGTATCAAACGATTTTAACCACATTTTGATAGTTTAACACTAGGTGACTCGAAGCTCCCTGCTTCGGCGGCTTTTGTCTGCCAGCGACCCAGTCTCGCTTCTAGTTCCAGTGAAGGTACCCGAACACCACAATATTTTTTTGTTTTTATTATTATTATGTCATTGTCGCACCGCGTTGTTGGCCTTCAGCCTGCACACTTTCACTGCAACTGGGAGCAGCAAAAGCGCAACGAGAAAAGCAGTTTGTGAACGAGAGCGCTTGGTTGAAAAAAAAACCTGGATGGAAAGCCATCTTTCACATTTTTGCTACTCGTCGTCGTACGTTGTGTGGCCCTGGAGACACCCAATTCTAAGAAGAATGTGCTGCCAACAGCCACGAATACACCGCTCTCTTAGCTGTTTTGTCTGGATATGCGCCAATTGCAAGTTCACCTCGCGTCAGTGTCAGGCCGCGCACCGCGGGCTGGATCTCACATGTTTCTTCTGTCATCGAGCGGCCGTGCTCATACGAGCACACGTCCCCGAACCCATAGAGTTTCCTAAAATTAACTAGAGTTGACTCTGGCGCTGCGATCGTTCAGCCACCATGGGAATGATGGGTAGTACACAGATTTGCCTAATCTTTGTACTTACGGCTTCGAACGCACTTGTGACTTTGTTTATTGCTGTGTTCTGGTTTTCTTTCGGAAAAAAGAATGGATCGTTGTGAACTTTGTGACAAGTTTTGAATTGGTGAGCCTAAAAAAGTTAAAGTGGTGAAGTGGAACTGCTGACTTTTGTTTAACTTCGTTTTGCGACAAAGCGGACGCAGGCGACGCGGAGCCGAACGGAGCCGAAAGAACGAAGTTTAGACAAATCTATGTACTACCGATCATTCTCATGCTGGCTGAAGCGCCATGCGTTGCAGGTCCCACAGACACTAGCGCCAGAGTTCCCTCTAGTAAATATTGTAGGAAACTTTATGCCCGAGCCTGCACATCGCGAATACCTCGCCTTAGAGGAGTCCTCCAACACCATTCAAACCCCCATTTTTTACTCGTTGGTTGTGTGGACGGAAGTATGGAGACATTAGTGCAGCAAGAACGGCAGTGATATGGGTACGCAGTGCGGAGTTATTGGCCTAGAAAATTCAAAATACAACAAAAAATGCCTACCCTACACCCAATTTTCGCGGTATAACATGACCTCCTTTCACTTGCCAGTGACGATGTAACGCACTCTTCCTAAGCAGTGGAGAAGATTGCACACCATTGTTGCTTGTCCGGTCGAACGTATTGTTGACGCCGTCGTCATAGGAACAAACGTGGCGCCTTACGCCTGACTTGTCAGCATTTCAGCTGCCGCTACTGCTTCGAAGCGAGGCTTTGCCTGCCGTTCCTTACAACAACATTCCATGTCACTCCCTCCTCTCATTCTGAGAAGGAAATTTGTGGAACGACAAGGATGGTGAAGCACACTCAGCATTCCGGGAATGCGCAAATTTCTTTCGCGGGTTGTTCTGTAAGCAGCCCGGACAAATACAGTGAATCTGCGACATCACTTCAAGGAAGGGGAATACTTGCACTGCTTCAACAACCGTCAAGAGAGTACCTGCGCACTTAATTGGGCTAGTTGGTTCTGCATGTCGATGATGTGGGTGCGCTTGGAAGAGGCGGACAGAGAAGAGACAGGACACACACTGGGTAACTTTCAACTTGCTTATTAGAAAGAGGAAAGCGCCTCATTTACACACTGAAGCACGTGACCCAGGACATGCGCATTACGCATCACTGAGCATTCCAAAACTGCAACTCTTTCTCTGATAATGACAATGAAGCTAGGCTTGCAAATGAATCTGTGCGTTACAAAATTGATTTGGCTTCACTACGTCCACTAAAGGCACACTTTACCTGCAGCGAAGTGGCATTTGCATTGGCTCTAGCTTGGCGCCTGTTTTTAATGAACTATTTCTAGATCAGTTAGAAAAGCGTCTCAAGGGTGTTAGCACTTTCCAATGTTTTCAAAATATTGAGGTTTGTCCTTGATTTTTTAGTAATGTCTGACAAAAGGTCTTATGGCACTCACTTTGATGTAGATAGCACGTTGACCGCCTTCAGGAATACACTGGCACCGTTGCTAATGACCAACGATTTTCCGTCAAGTGGTTTCATTAAGTTTTTGGATTTATGCATCACTTTTCGTAATAACCAGACTTGCTGGGGGGTATCAGCCAAGGAGTAACAAACCGATTTTACCCTATGGCTCGGCTCATTCGAAACTTGTAAAAAGAAGCATCGCTACCATGTTCCTAAATATTGCACTTAAGAAATCATGCCATCATCTACTACAGCATTGTTCTTTAGAACAAGTAGGTCGTATACAGACGTCGAGCTACCCTGACCACGTCTTAGGGTCGGTATCTGAAGGGTTAGTAAAAAGAATATAGAAGTCACGAAGCAACCTTGTTGTCAACAGAACAAAGACAAGAGTAACAGGGACGTGAAGGTTGCAGCCATTCCATACATTCATCGCATTTCATACAATGTTAAGAAAGCTGCTCAAAAGGCCGGTGTGAGCGTCGCATTTTCCGCCCCGCAAAAATTATCCAGACTGTGCGAATTGACAGAGCCTTGCTCCAGTAAACCACCCGTCTGTGACGTGAACCACAAAATTAGATTCCTTCAGTGCGAAAAGGACGTAGTGTACAACATTGCACTTTCTTGTGGAACAGTATACATATGATAAACTGGGCGCTGCCTTTACGAGCGCCTAAGAGAACACTATAATTTCAAGAATGGTTCCTACGGCCTTCTAGCAACCCATTGCCAAGGTGCTCATGCACCCAGAAATTTGATCAGTGCACAGTCATAGCCCGCAACCATAATCAATGCGCCAGACTCATAGTAGAAGCCAAATGAATATTGTAAAGGTACGTGCACACTGGCGGAAAGCATGCCGCGGCAGCGTCTCGCCCGTCGGCACCTCTGCGTGGCAAGCAGCGGCACGCTGTCTACATTGCCGGCGCGAGAGTCACGAGACAAATGTGGCAATGTCGGACGCGCGCGCCCGGCGGCTCGCTGCCGGCTCGCAATTTCTCCCGGAAAAACGGAGAGGGGTGGCGCGGGTGAGGCGAACGATGTCTGGTTCCTATGAAGACAGCCCTTGGGAGAAGGTAGGGGAGAAAAAGCAGGCGAAGATTGGTGGTTTGCTTGCGCGGCCGCCCGCGAGGCGCTGCGCCGTGCTCCCGACCGGGCTGCAGAAATTAGGCGCCTTTTCCTCTTGAAACCACTACCACCACCACCGCCGGCGGCAGCAGCGAAAATAGGTCCCCGAGCGATTGGGCCAGTGGGAGAAAAACTTTGACGCTCAGCGGGAGGAAGAGAGAAAAGCGGCGTCTTGCGAGCGCTGAGCGGCGCGCGCGAGAGTGCCGCGCCCCCAGTGTGTTCGTACCTTAACGCGCAGATTCTTGTGTAAGCATAGCTGCATTGTCATTATCAGATAAAGAGTTGCAGCTTCTGAATGCTCAGTGATGTGTAATGCGCATGCGCTGGGTCACGTGCTTCAGTGTGTATATGAGACGCTTCCCTCTTTCTAATAAACAAGTTCAAAACGGCGCAGTATGTGTCCTGTCTCTTCCCTGTCCGCCTCTTCAAAGCGCACCCACATCGTCGACAAGAGAGTAACGAAAGTGTGGGAAGAGGCACCTCGCAAACGTAAGGAAGCAAGAAGAGGGGAGAGAAACCTTTCGTATGGACATCCGACCCGCGCAAGCAATACAGCGGCTAAATGGCAGCCAGCAGCTCTCTCGTGCTCTATAGTTGTAGTGATCTTTCTGCTTGCAACGACGTCTATCTGGGCATAATGAAAAAGCACATAAAAGAAAAACAAAACCCAATAGTAACGTAAGTTTTGATGCCACGCCACGATCGCTTCTAACGTTACATTTATCCAACCATAGCCTTGCGCGTTTCTCTGTCATTTCAGCCTGCTATAGCTCTGGCGAGCGCCTCCACGCGCTGACGCGCTCGGCAGCGATGTAGTGATGTTATTGCGTGATTTAAATACTAAACAATTTGATATCGGTGCTTAGACCTATGCTCTAATTATCCCCAGGCATCCGTGTAAAGCACAAATAAAAAACAGATGCTTCAGAAGTTCTGGAGGGCCCCTCTATTGTGCCGAACCGCGAAGCGCTCTTAAGCACACTGTCAGTGGTAACATAAGCAAACTGCTGAGAGCATCCGTGGCTCCTTCCCTTAGAGTCACCAGCTACACGTACGAAGTTATAACAAAAAATTGCAGTGGCTTAGCTCGGCTACGCCAGGACATACGTAGCGTTAGCAAAGGTTCAGCTGATTATTCTTAGCTTTCCAGATTGTCTAGGATTAGCTTGATGGCCATGCTTACTGCTGCTCCAATGACACACACACGGTATACGTATTATGTGGCACATGTATATTTATTTTTGCTCAACGTCAGCGTGCTTCTCTATTGCCACAAAGACGGCTCGGTGGTCAGTGAAGTAACATGCTGCCGTCTCTTCGACCCCAACACAGTAACCGCTAATTGCCAGGCAACTACTTCGGGATCCGATGAGATAAGCTTCTCGGCTCTTCTGCGCCGTCGAGCAGCATTTGCGCTTTCCTTCTCCATGGCGTTACCCACCTGCAAACGCCAGTCAGAGGCGCTTTCAAGCGGCCCCGGTGCAGTGTCAGACGGCGACTGCACAGCGAAGGCGAATAGCTGCCAGGGTTGCCAATGGTGGCTACTTTTCGCCAAATTGGCGAATTTGAGAGGCCCGTGGTGACCTAAAATTATGAATGGCGACATGACGAGTTTTTGGCGATTTTCAGCTTAGGTCTCCACCGAGTTTTGAATCCTAAGCTCAGTGTCTTCCCAACGAATGAGCGGCAACATTCTCAGTATTTTTCTTGGTTTTAGACCCACGAGTAGAATGTGCACATTACGCGTCATTCGGTATGTCCGTCCTGTAACTCGTGTGTACCTCCTAAATTCATCTAAGAGATAATAAAACGTTTATTTGATGTTCTGTGAAAATAAGATCAGTGAGTGGGATCTTTAGTTCGGGATGCCATCTAGATGCAGGAGGTACTGGAACGTCCCCCAGTGACATTCTAGGAAAATGTAAGTCAGCGGACTGCCTTGCAAACCGCGAGGGGGCAGTGATTGACTATAGGTTTATGGCTTTAGGTGCTTTAAGCTTATCTGAAGTTTCGCATCTGAAGGGGTAAGACGACGGGTTGGCCGCGTGTTCCGACCATTTGTTCCGCCAAAGCTCCAACTGCTCTGAATAGCTTGACGACTTATTCAATGTTGCAGTACCCCTAGTTCAGCTCTGCAAAGACTGTTTTGGAATAGCGAAGAGAGGCGGATACGCGGCTATTTCTGCAATAAAAATTATTTATTGAGGCATTTTTCACTGTTCTCGGTGAGCGTGTGCAATAAAAACGATTGCTATATAACATTTTACGTTATACAGCAATAACGCATCGGATTGACGCGTGTAGATATAAGTGACTATAAGAAAGGGTCGGTGATGTCCGGTATCATGTCCGGTGATGTCCGGACTCACTAATGATCGGTTCCTGTAAGAATTCTGTTGTGTTACCTTCAATAAACCTTTTAATCCTTTTAATTCATATAAGGGTACGTAAAGCTGTCTACAAATAATGCTCTCACGGTTTTCCCCCAAGGTTTATACCATACTTTTAGCTTTGAAACGAGAGAACAGGGACGGAAGGATATCATGAGCGTTTCGTTCATTCACCCTTGCGCCACCACGCACATCTTGCGGCTAGTCGGAGAAGCAGCACCATGCACTCCCATGGTGAAGCGGGCGATACGACTGGCATCGAGAAACGTCAATATAATTTAAGGGTCTTGGATGGTACTGTATTCTACGGGGCTATACGTGAGTGGAAATTTTTATTACTGGGTATGCCGCACATATCTAGAATGGCTACTTTTTTGGCGAAATCTGTAAAAAAATGGCGACTTTTGGCGACTTTTTGCTCGTCGTTTGGCGACATTTACTAGAAAGTCAGTGGCAACCCTGATAGCTGCGCGCACGCTGGCGCCACTGTGTCTACGACGTCACTCCTCTCTAATGCGGTGCAGAGCAGCAGCGGCGAGCCACGCGTGGCGATGTCGGAGAGCACGTGAGATTCCAGCTCTGGTGACCCAGCTACGGGACATCACTGATCCTCGCGCATGCTCAGCACGGCTCATGACGCTCCACGCGAAATCGGGTCCGGCTAGGCAAGTGTAGCTAACGCTACAAAAAAGGCTTCGCTACTTCGTCAGCAGTGAGCCGGCCTGCGACCGGTGCACATGTGAGTGCGTCAGCGGAACACGTGAAACAAAAGTCGCATAGATTTTGTTTTACAGAAAGTAGTGTCTGCTGGAGTAGAGTGTAGTTAATGTCCAGTGGCGTAAATTAGGAGGTCGAAGGGAGTCCTCACCCTCTTTGTGTTCAGGCTTAGAGGGTGTCCCCTTGCAATTGTTTCCCTTGAATGTTATGTTTAAAATATTATATTCTTATCGCGAGGACTATGCTACTAGAACGCTGGTCATGTGTGGTCATTACACATTGTTCCTAACGCCTGCTTATTTTGTAGTGGAATTCGCGTCCAATATGGCTAGGTTGTGAAAGACTGTATTGAAACTGCAACTTTCGTTCAACCTGTTACTGAGAAGACTTAGTAGCACTATAACACTACGTGAAGCATTAACACCGTGCTCTTTTTTTTTTTACTGCAGAGTATTTTTAGCGAACATCTGGGACTTATCTATCTATCCCTATCTATCTTGCCGCCTACGACTTTGAGCTCTCCTGGCCGTTTCGTTAAAAGGATGTATAGCAAAACTGGTAGGGCACAACATGACCCTATGACGAACACAAGCAACAGGACGAAACATGAAAATCATGACATGTATGTCATAAAGGACATGATTTACATGTCACGGCCTTGGTGGTCTTGCGGCTGTTTCGTACTTGATACATGCCAAAATTAGTATGGCGTGAGAAGGTAGTGTGAAAACATAAGTGGCACATCCTATCGTGCTAATCATGATGCACATGTCACGTACACCATTATTTACATCATAAGGTCTCGGGCGCTCGCGGCCGTTTAATTGTATGGATGTATACTCAAATTCGTACGACGAAGCATTTCTGTATGGCGAGCATAAATGACAGGTGGAAACGCTAGCGGCCGTTTCCCTTGCATGATATATACCAAAATTGGTGTTATATCACCTGACCCTACGAGCAACATAAATTGAAGGTGGTAAATAAACTAACATGATACTCATGTCGTGAGGGAATGCTTTATATGCCACGCTCACGGGCTGTTCGTGGCCGTTTTGCTATCTTGACATACGGCAACATTGGTATTGCGCGACGCGACTGTATGAGCAGAAATTACAGGTGGTAACATGAAAATCATGACATGCCTTTCATGTACAGCAAGATTTACATGCCACGCTCGTGGTCTGCTCGTGGCCGTTTCGCTAGCTTAACATACAGGAACCTTGCTATTGCGTGACTCGACTACATTGCCGATGGGAGTTCGTGATGCCTTCCGGGATGACCTCGTAGTCTAAAGCGCCGAGACGTCGAAGAACCTTGTATGGCCCGAAGTATCGCCGAAGTAGTTTTTCACTCAGTCCACGTCAGCGTATCTGCGTCCAGACCCAAACACGGTCGCCGGGCTGGCATTCCAAGAAGCGTCGTCGAAGATTGTTACGGTGGCTGCCGGTCAGCTGCTTATTCTGCGTAGGCGGGCGAGTTGTCGGGCTTGATCGACGCGCTCAATAGTCACGTCGAGGTTTTCTTCGTCGGTGACGGTGGGTAGCATGGCGTCGAGCGTCGTTGCCAGGTTCCTTCCGTATGCCAACTTCTATGGCGTCATGTGCATCGTTTCTTGCGCGACCGTGTTGTATGCGAAGGTCACGTACGGAAGGATGGCATTCCACGTCTTGTGTTCGACGTCGACGTACATGGCTAGCAAGTCGGCGATGGTCTTATTTAGACGCTCGCTGAGGCCATTGGTCTGTGGGTGGTATGCTATGGTCCGGCGGTGGCTTGTTGCGCTGTATTTCAAGATCGCCTGAGTAAGATCAGCAGTAAAGGCCGTACCTCTATCGGCGATAAGGACTTCTGGGGCGCCATGACGCAGCACGATGGTTTCAACGAAGAACTTGGCTACCTCGGAGGCACTCCTTTGGGCAGGGCCCTTGTTTCGGCATAGCGGGTGAGGTAGTCGGTAGCTACGACGATCCATTTTTTTTGGAATTCGACGTTGGGAACGGCATCAGTAAGCCCATCCCGATTTGCTGGAATGGCGGGCAAGGTGGCTCTATCGGCTGAAGAACTCTGGTTGGCCTTGTCAGCGGTGCCTTCCGTCGCTGACAGTCTCGGCAAGTCTTAACGCAGTGGGTGACCTCGGCAGTGAGGCGAGGCCTGTACTACTTTTTTTGTATTCTCGCGAGGGTGCGGGAAACACCGAGGTGTCCAGCCGTCGGGTCGTCGTCAAAACTCTCTGGACGAAATGCTGAAGGTACTACGACGATGTAGTTGGCCCGGAGTGAGGAGAAGTTTTTCTTTAGGAGAACGCCATTCCGCAAGAAAAACGACGCCAGTCCTCGCTTGAATGCCTTTGGAACAACGTTGGCCTTACCCTCGAGGTACTTTACAAGACCCTTGAGTTCCGCGTCTGCTCGCTGTTGTTCGGCGAAGTCATCAGCACTTAAGGTTCCCAAGGAGAAGTCACCATCCAGGTGGTCGTGTGAGGGTGGGTCAACGGGCAACGAAACGGCATAGTTTGCTTCCTCGTTAGATAGCGACCGGTTAGCATAACTGACAACCCTTTGTAGACCGCCAGTCCTCTGCACTAGGACGGCTCCGAGGCCTACGCTGCTTGCGTCGGTGTGAATTTCCGTGTCGACGCATTCGTCGAAGCGCGTAAGTATCGGCGGCGTCTGCAGGTGCCGTTTCAGTTCTTGAAACGCTTCAACTTGTACCGTTCCCCTCTTGAATTCCACGTTGGTTTTCCTGGGGTGCGTTAGCGGCTCGGCGATCCGTGAAAATCCTTTGACGAAACGCCTGTAATAGGCACGCAAGCCCAGAAATCGGCGTACGGCTTTCTTGTCGGTGGTGGTGGGAATGCAGTTCTGGCAGGTGTTCTCCGTGGGTCAGGGTGAACTCCAGGCTAATAATCACGTGGCCCAAGAACAGGAGCTCCGCGTACGCGATGTGGCCCTTTTCTGGCTTCAGGGTGAGTCCAGAGGTTACGATTGCTTGAAGTACAGCCTCAAGACGCCAGAGGTGCTCGTCGAAGGTTGAGGCAAACACAACGACGTCGTCCAAGTACACGAGGCAAGTTTGCCACTTCAAGCCTGCCAGTACTGTATCCATAACGTGTTGGAATGCCGCAGGCGCTGAGCAGGGACCGAAGGGCATGACCTGGAACTCGAAGAGGCCGTCTGGTGTTATAAAGGTAGTCCTCTCTCGGTCATCTCTCTCGTCGACTTCGATTTTCCAGTAGCCGGTCTTGAGGTTGATAGACTAAAAGTACTTCGCGTTGTGGAGTCGATCCAGGAAGTAGTTTATACGTGGGAAAGGATGCACGTCCTTCTTTGGAATTTTGTTTAGGCGACGATAATTGACGCAGAAACGTAGGGTTCCATCCTTTTTCTTCAATAACACCACGGGTGACGCCCACGGACTCTTGTACGGCTGAACGATGTCGTCGCGTAGCATTTCCTCGACTTGTTTCTTTACGGCCCCGCGTTCGCTCGCCGACACTGTGTACGGGCTCTGACGGAGTGGTCTGGCACTTTCCTATGTAATGATGCGATGTTTTGTGGCTGGGGTCTGCCGAATTCTCGCGACAACGAAAAGCAGTCCCGGCATTGCAAGAGCAGGGTTTTTAGCTGTTCTTGCATAAGCTTATGCCTCGGAAGGCTAGGACTGACGCCGAAAGCTGGTTGACGAACCTGCTTCGCCGGAGTAGGCTCGGAAGAATCGGCGAGGGCGAAAGCATTGATGGCTTCCAGAATTTCTTCGATGTAGGCGACCGTCGTGTCTTTGTTGACGTGCTTATACTCGTTGCTGAAATTTGTGAGCATCACTGTTGCTTTCCCTCCCCGCAACTCAGCTATTCCACTTGCGACGCAAACCTCGGGGTTAATCAACTGATGCTGGTCGCCTTCTACGACACCTTCTAGGTCTGGTAATTTCTGAGTGCCGAAGGAAATGATGACGCTGCAGCGAGGGGGAATGGTTACGTGTCTTCCAGCACATTCAAGGTGTGCTTCCCTGGCGGTGAATTCGGCGGTACTGCTTTTTCTGTGGATGATGTTATCGACTTGGATCTCCGGTTGATGAATGCACCGTGAAGGCTAAAGAAGTCCATACCAAGGATGATATCTTTCGAGCAATGCTTTAGGACTACGAAGTTTGCGAGATAAATCCGGTTGTTAATGGAGACTCTCGCTGTGCAGATTCCTCCCGGCGTTACCAAGTGACCTGCAGCTGTCCGGATTTCGGGGCGTTCCCAGGCGGTCTTAAATTTCTTTAACTTCGTCGCGAACGGTCCACTGGTGACAGAATAGTCGGCTCGACTATCGAAGGGTGCGGTGACGCTGTGGCCGTCGATGAGAACATGGAGGTCACTAGTTCGTCGCCTACCTTTGCGTTTAGGTCGCGGCGTCGGATCACAGCTACGTCGGTTTGTCCCGCTGCTTCGACGTTGCGTCGTCAAGTCTTCTTCGGGCCGTGAAGTTACGACATCAGGGCTCCGTTCGGCTTGCGGCGTGTTCTTTAGATTTCGTCGCTGAGTCGTCGTCGGCGGCGGAGGATCTTCGGTGTTTCGTCGTACAGGAACCGCATCTCCATCGGTTGCTGTCCTTAGTTTTCCTGATACTGGCTAGGTAACCGACCCCGGGTTGGGACAGTGTACGGTCCCAACCCGTTGGGGAGAGACCCAGCGGCCTGGTGGCGGCGGGCGGGAAGGTTCTCGGGGCTCCATTGCGCTCCTGCGAGATAGTCGGCGATGTCACGTGGCCGTTCATCTCGTTCTGGACGCGGCGCGTAGATGATCTGCGGATACTGGCAGCGGCGGTAGGTGTGACCAGCTTCTCCGCAATAATAGCAGAGTGGGCGGTGGCCAGGCGCGCGGCAAACGTCGGTGTTCCTCGGCGTCTAGCGCTGGCCGAGAGGTGGGCGGTAGGGTGTCGATGGTGGCGGTGGTGTCTGGCGACGGAACTGCGTCGATGTAGTGTCTTGACGTGGACGCGGCGGGGGAGCGTAGCGTCTGCTGCGGCAGTGTAGCTCATGGCTTTTGGCTGAGGCTGTGGTGGTTCAAGGGTGCCCAGTGACTGCTGGATTTCTGCTCGAACGACGTCTGCGATCGAGGCCACTTGAGGTTCTGGTGAGGGTAACATCTTGCGCAGTTTCTCCCGCACGATCGGTCGGATCGTTTCGCGCAGGTCATCGGAGCCGAGGGCGTGAACAGCAGGTCTGTCCTGAATAGATCGGCGATTATACTGGCGGGCGCGAATTTCCAGCGTCTTCTCAATCGTTTTCTCAATCGTCTTGTCAATCGCTTCTGAGACAAATTCTTGGACAGTCGAGGGTGGGCTCCGCATCAGTCCAGCGAAGAGCTCTTGCTTTACTGCTCTCATAAGGAATCGGACTTTGTTGTCCTCAGTCATGGTAGAGTCAGCTTGGCGAAACAGTCGGGTCATTTCCTCTGTGAAGATGGCCACGCTTTCCTTTGGGATTTGGACCCGTGTCTCCAGCAAGGCTGCGACCGTTTCCTTTCGGACAACCCTCGCGAACGTTTCCAAGAAAGTGCTGCGAAAGACGTCTCAGGTTCGAAGAGTAGATTCGCAATTCTCGAACCAGGTCCTTGCTGTGTCTTCTAGGTAAAAGTACACGTGGCGCCGCTTGTCCTCGGAGTCCCAGTTGTTGAATGCTGAGACCCTTTCGAGCAAGGTTTCGGCCTCTTCATTTGGCGATCTATGGTAGGTCGGAGGCTCTCTGGGTGGCTGCATCACGTTCGCTGCAGGGGACACCCCGGCCGTCATCGTGCCTGTTGTCTTTGTCGCCTTGGCTTTTGGCTTGTCTGGTAAGAGTCCGTACTGAGGAGGGAGGGGGCGGTACTTCTTTGATTCTGCGGCTGGCTCGACTGTCCGTGATGGTGTCGGTGTCTTCCCCACGAATTGGGCAGGGTTCACGGCTTCACGGGAGCGTCCCGAACGTGAACAGCACGTCCACGAGATGTCACGTGGTCGTGACGTCGACGAAGGCAGCAGTCGGCATGTCCAAGATGAAACTCTAACTGGCCGAACTTGTGGCCAGGAAACTGAAAGTCAAACTACCGCAATGCACACTGTACACTGATAGCGGCGAGCAGGGCGTCGGCCGTCATTAAAAGTGAACCGCGGCAAGCCCGCCGGCATTTCATAGATGCGACATCGAACATTCGAGCCTTATTGCTGGTGGCCGCGATAGTTCGAGAATAATTCGACTGTTCGCGTTTGCGAGATCAAGCCTATAAGAAATTTCTAAGACACTCTAGAAGGTTTCCAGACATTAGGACGCGGCTTGCGCAAGTAGGCGGCTACGCGTGCAACGGACTAAATGCATAAAAATGATGAAAAGGAGCGTGCGTGGCAGTATGATGCACACAAATGGCAGGTGGTAACATGACAATCATGACATGCATGTCATGTATGGCATGATTGACACGACACTGTCTTGGTGCGCTTCCGGCGGTTTTGTTAACTGGTACACACCAAAGTTTCTATGGCAGGACATCAGTGCGTGACGAAAATAAACGATAGCTTGTACATTGCATGTACCAGAATATATGTTTACTTATATTAAACATTGTACGTGCCTGAATGCATGACAAAGATGCGTTAGACACTGAACTAGATGTCATGACACGAATACCTTCATTTGTCTCAAAGACAAACTAGGCGATGTGTGCAGGTTTTTGCTGGCTGCTTCGCATTATATCGATTCCCACAGTGCATGGGATCTGCTGGATTTTTTTATTTATAGCATGGTTTTAATTGTTCTATCATTAAAAATAAAACCTACATTTATAAAAACAAAATGGCCGCCTTGCTAACATCTGTCCCCCTCTTTGTGATCTTTCTGGCTTTACGTCACTGATTGTGTTCTTAGCTTCATGCGTAAACCGCTGTAAAACATGTAGCGCGAAGACTAGCACCGATACGAGGCTGACGGTGCACTGCGAGTACGAGCACGGTGTACACTGGGACTGCAAGCCGTCTCGTTCACTTTAAGTACAACGCTCTTTAAGACGCCGGTGACAGCGGACATATATTTTTGTTTCTGTCTAATAATATCTGGGGTTTAACTTTCCAAAACCACGATATGATCATGAGAGACGCCGTAGTGAAGGGCTCCGGCAATTTAGACCACCTGGGGTTCTTTAACGTGCACCTAAATCTAAGTACACTGGCCTCGGACATTTTCGCCTCCATCGAAAATGCAGCCGCCGCAGTCGGGATTTGATCCCGCGACCTTCGGGTCAGCAGTCGAGCGCCATAACCACTAGACCACCATGGCGGGGCTTTTCTGTCTAAAATAACGCACAGCCCCGCTTCTCTAAATGTCTTGCGACGCCATCGGCAAGAAGCCGGTTCAGGCGCGGCGTCGATATTGTTTGCGCGCGTTCCTACATATGTGCTGCTACTACATTTGTGTGTGTTTAAGAATATTTTGCGGCCGTGTCTATCAGCACGCGAACGCGGGTGCGACCAAAACAACAAAGGAGCATCTAATGAATAAAATGGACTAAATGAAAACGTGTTGAAGATGAGGCCGGTTTGTACTATCAGATCGGTGTTATTCAGGGCAACCGATATCCCAGCTTAAGTGTACACGTACGCCGCGAATCTTCCATTGGCTCTACATGACATATCAAGATGCGGTGTCGTATAAAGGTAGTTTTGCTTTTATAAATATATGCTGTTTTTTTATAAAAATGTTATGACAGTGAGTTCCCTGTCGTCTTCGCAAATGTACTCTACGCCGAGGCGGAAAAGCTTTCTCGCACCTAAAGATACATTGAAAAGAGTTATTAAGAAAAGCTCGTTAATAAATCTTTCAATTTAATCACCGATCTTGAATCATTAACTTATGGGCAGTTGCTTATGTGACACAGTTGTAGGACGCGACAATTGATGGCATACCCATTTTTTTATAAATCCCAGAAAACACACCTAATTTGAGATATTCGTCATAGAAATTTAAGGCCCAGATCTCGGCGACATCGAAGCTGAGCGGGCCGGATGCGGAGGAAATGCCTCAGCTGCGTTACGTCAGAGCAAAAGTTGACGTGAGGAACTGTAAAAAAAGGCGCGTCGCAGAAGAATTTGATCAGGAAAAGCGGCAAGTCGTCTCAAATACACAAGTGGACCGCTTATTCTTTCCCTTTGGTGTGTAGTGCTTATCAGTTTCTTTGTTTTAATTCTGAAGAAGTAGAGACTCTAGTTCGCTTGTCTGCGAGAAGTAGCGCCGCAGTGGCCTGCCGCCTAGTTTTACGCTTTACGGGGAAAGAAAAAGTGGAAATGGATGTTTTCTCGGGTACGGCTCGTAAGAAACGGATGAACACTACACAACAAGCAAAAAATAAGAGGTACAATTGTGTGTTTGAGTGTACGCCGTTTTTTCCGACGAGATTCTGCTGCCACGCGTCTGTTTTCCAAGTTCGTCACGTGAACTTCCGTTCTGACCTAACACAGGTGATGTATTTCCTGAGCGCCCGGTCCGCTCAGTGTCAATATCGCCCGGGTCTCGGCCCTGAATTTCTGTGATTAATACCTCAAGTAAAGTGAGTTTTACGAGAGATATATAAAAATGTGCCTGCATGAATTGTCGTGTCCCTAGAACTTTGCCATATAAACAACTACCCTCAAGATAATGAGTAATAGCTTAATTAATGAGCTTTTCTTGATTACTGATTTGAATGTGACTGAAGCTGAGCCAATGCTTTTTCGCCTCGGCGTAGAGTTCATTTCCGAAGACGACAGGCGCATGACTGCCACATCATTTTTATTTAAAATATGTATTTTTGAAAAAAAAGCACCCTGTATATTGCGTGGCTGCTGTGCGGTGGTGTAGCGCGAGCGGTTGGTCTATGTGGTGTCTTACTTTGCAATGTTTGTGTGTACATTTGTATATGTGATTTCCTTTGTGTGTGCCATCGATGCTGCGTCCGTCGATGTTGATTTAATTCGGAATTTGATAGCTCATAGTGTGTTCGCAACCTTTGTCTTTCTTTTTTCTTTGTACCGTCGTAAATAAACACGAGAACTGAGTTACTCTCTGTTGCGAGACTCAGTAATTACCGGGAAAATATCGAAAGGCACAGAAACATTCTTCATACCACATAATACCTAAGAAACCTAACACGGCGAAATTACTACTCTTTCTACACTAAGCAAAAAGGCGTCCGTTGACTCTTGTTTACTACACATGTGACTCTTTCATGTGTAACTCTCCTCAGAGAGTCACGTTGATTCTGTTTAGTAGAGTCGTTGAACGCACGACTCTCCAAAAGAGAATTAGCATGCCTTTTGAAACAGTCATGCATCGCACGACTCTAATAAAGAGAGTCAACGTGACTCTCTGAAGAGAGTTATACATGGGAGTGTCACGTGTGTAGCAAACAAGAGTCAAAGGACATCTTTTTTTCCTGAGTGTACATTGAAAAGCTTAGTACTTGTAAAAAAACGCCAGGCCTGCGCTGAAACCGCAGCACAGTCACAGCGAAAGCTGGAAGAGCGGCGTTTCTAGAGCCCGTTAAGGTCTCCTGGGGCTACAATACAAGTACATTAGAAAGGTACCCACTACGCCATTAATCACAATTTTTGTGAAGTTGGGAAGCACCTACTAAGCCATTATTCGTCATTCTGCGGAGAAGCGAGGCACCAGCTACACGTCTCTAAGGCATTATGTGCACTTCGTTGACGCGACGACTGATGACGTTGAAGAATTATGGCTCAGCCCTTTGTAATGGGTTGGAATCTTTAAACGGCCCACCAGGTACGTAATTTGCATTGGGCGAAGCCCGATTGCTATTTCCCTCTCCCGTCATGCTGTATAACATACGTTGACGTGGAAGAGAGACGGGGGGTGGGCGGCGAAGAACTTTACTGAGACCCCGAGCAAATGGATCATGCGCTTATGGGCTTCCTTGGCAACCAATACAAGTGCACTTGCGAGGAACCCACTACG
Organism: Rhipicephalus sanguineus; assembly: GCF_013339695.2. Lineage (NCBI taxonomy): Eukaryota > Metazoa > Arthropoda > Arachnida > Ixodida > Ixodidae > Rhipicephalus > Rhipicephalus sanguineus. Next base: position 47,960,486 of record NC_051185.1, on the reverse strand, counting down.
CTATAAATCATTGTAATTTTACTGAGACCCCGAGGAAGTGGATCATGCGCTTATGGGCTTCCTTGGCAACCAATACAAGTGCACTTGCGAGGAAACCACTACGCTATAACTACGCTACGCTATCTCCTATCACGCCATCATTGTAATTTCTGAGAAGTAGCGCAATAGGCACTGTGCCATTTTTCGAAAATTCTACGGAGAGCGTTGGTACCTGCTAAACGCATGTAAGGCATTATGCGCACTTTGTTGATGCTGTACCTGATGACGATGAAGAATTATGGCAGTGCCCTTTGTAATGGGTTGGAAGCATTCAACAACCTACTCGTTGCGCAATTCGCATTGTGTGACGCCTGGTTACAGAATTCGCGTTGTGCGACGCTTGGTGCTTATTTTACTCTTCTACCACGCTATATTGCATATGCTATGGTGGTTCCTTCCCGACATGAAGCCTGTATAGGACCTTTTCGCAAAGCAGTTTCAAGCACCGGCATGGCTCAGAGGTTGAATACTGGGCTCCCACGCAGAGGGCCCAGGTTCGAACCTCGTTCCATCCTGGAGTTTTCTTCTTATTTCGTTTTTTTTATTTCGAGCGATACTGGTTACGGACACCGGCGGCGGCAGCGGCGGCGGCGGCAGCGGCGGCGGACAACTACGGCGCCAAAAACGGCCGGTGAAATGATCTCATAACAACTTTTGCTGTAAAAAAAACTAGAATATGGGAGTGGCTTGCCCCCTTTCCGAGTTATTGTTGTTTAGAGTGTAAGAGCAGATCTCTTGATTACTGCTATTCAACGGGCATCAGTCGATAAGCCATAACCTAGCTTTCACCAGATTTGATTGAGATCAAATGGTGTCATGAGGATGACAGGTACGATAGCAAAACAGATTTTTGGTAGATACCTTCGTTCTCGCTTACCTTTGGTAAGCGAGAACGAAGGTAACTACCTGCCCCACTATACGTGCAGAAGTGACGTATGCAGCAAAATTTCAGTAGTGCATTTTGTCAATTCAACTTTCTTTACAGCAACTCTCTAATGTTCCTTTAAGAGATCATCTGAATGATTTCGTGTTTTTGTGTGAGCGATATTAATATCGGCTGATGAGGAAGTCGTTACGCTGCCTGGATGCTGAATCGAAAGACGCGGGACCAATTCCGATTGCTGTGGACGCATTTAGTTGGAGGCGAAATGCTAGATGTCTCTCTACTGTGCAATTTCAGTGAATGTTGAAGAACTCTAGGTGGTCGAACGTATCCGGAGTATACTATGGCGTCTTTTACAGCGTGAGTCGCTTGCAATAAACAACCTATCAACGTCAACACCCTTGAATGGATCCCACCACAAGAGCCTCTAGAGAAAAGTGACCCATTAGCCTGTGGAAATGCAGGCGTTGATCTTATAACCTAATAAGTGTTAATGCTTTACTGCTACCACCCTGGTGGGACCACTGCATGTGTTCGGTCGGTGGCCTGCTTCAGCTGTTGCCGTTCCTCTCGAAAGTTCAGTGTTTTCAATTATCGGCTCCTAAATTTCACTGCGGGGGTGCATTTGAACGTTTAGAGCTTCTATTCGAACAGAAATTGCGTTTTAGGAGCTCCTTTTTCGCGATAATTGTGAGCTGAGGCTTCGGCCGCCGGCCTCTTTGCCAAACATAGCTGGCGCATACCCAATAGGTTATGCCTCCATCTACTGCCGTGGTTCACAATCTGCCGATCACTGTCGCGTCTCCTGAACCGGGAGACTTGCTGCGATGGGACCATTTCATTTTTTTCGGCTGAAGGATACAGGGCAATACTACACATTCCCACTGCCGACTTTCAGGCTTCTACTGTTCCCGTTTCGACCGCACCACCAAATCTTCCCTCAGTACCACTACAGGTACACCCAAGTGATCGGATCATGCATAAATGTCCTCATCGGGCGGTTCAGTGACAGAAGCACATTTCCGACATCCTTTTCGAAGCTTCCTGCAAAGTTACTAATACGCACAGCTCACAGATCCTGCGTTTGTTGAGGTGTCAATGTCAAAAACTGTGCTTCAAACAAAAGACCTACTTCTATTAGACACGATACCGATCAATCAGAGTACAATCATGGTTGCAAATCGAATGTTCGTGGTGCGTTCCTGATGTAAGCGTGATTTTGCAAGCTGTCTGAGAATCGTAAGATTACGGTCAGTCGAGCTTCCCCTTGCCGCATCTGCGGGGCTGGCCAGGCCGTATACATGACTTGCAGTGTCGTTTCAGTATGAACAATAGAAAACACAGCATAAATGCCCGTCAATGTTTTGCTACCGGCTCACGGTGAGTTTTTCTCATACGGAATCAAAATAATAATGCTTTTTAACCATGCTGCAATAAACTGAAAGTGAACGTTGATTACGTTACTTATCTTATACAGCTAGAAGTTTACATTCCACCTTCAGAGCTGACAAATCAATTTAAACTAGATTACTACAAAAACTCCACGTGTTTGCTTTGTATTATTAAGCTCATTTTAAACATGCGTCTTTGATTAGGCATTCGAGCTTTATTCGTCATGATTAAAAGCCGCAAATATTACCGTCACTACCTCTCTGTCAATCAGATTTGAGTCCTTACCCGACTGTTTAGTGCTAAGCATGAACGCAATGATTTCTTGTGCACACAATGATGTGCAGTGCTCTTTTGTGTTAACAAAGAATGCAACATTTTTTTGTTAAGGATTACATAAGCAGAGAACTCTTTGTTATGTTGACGATCCCACGCCTCAAGAATTACACTCGAGCGTTCTGTGTAACCCAAAATAAGTCATGCGTACGACGGAGAAGCCGTGCTTGTTTTATGTAATGTGCTAATTATTATAAAGCACAAGGAGTGCCAGTTTTTTCTTTCAAAGAAAATGTGCATCAAATGGGAAGTAACAGTTCTTCACCACGTTGTTGGACTGCTTTCATCTGCTTTCTCAATCCGCACTATTTGCATTTTTAACACGAAAGTGTTTTATGCCGTGTCCACCAAGTACATTCGTTACAGGATATGACGTTCATAAAATGGACGCCAACGGGTGAGAAAGAAAAAAAAACAAGAAAAAGATCCGCCGCTGGGAATCGAACCCACGACGTTGCAGCCTCGATGGTAAGCGCCCGACGCTATACGAACTTGGCTACCTGGCACACGCTGGACACTTCACGAACGCGCCTTATATCTTTCACACATTCTCTCTCGCACGGTGATCTCTGTTGGCGCTGTAGGTAGGCGGGGCGGAGCGGGGCGGTGCCGCTGTCTGTGAGAGGTGAAAAGAAGTAATGCGTCACGATCGACGCTTACTAGCGCTTACTCCGAGAATGCGCGCAATATCGGAGGTCATGGTTAAAGAGTCTCCATACCAGCGAGGGACACTGACCGCTCTGGCATCGCCGAGGCACCCTAGACGCAGTTACGTTCTTTGCCTTTCGCTTCGTTTCAGCGTGCGCCGGCTCATCGGAGTAGTGGAGCTTCCACATGCACCAATGGCATTTCTCCACCGCCGACTACTTCGAGTGCGAGAGCACCGACTGATAAAGCTGCTGCAATACGCGTTGCAGAAAGGACACGATTTGGACGGGCGAATGTCGTGCCTTGGTGGAGCGAGACAGAGGCAAGCGGGACGCACGCATTTGCGGCTCAAGCTAAACAGCTCTACGAACTAGGCGTCAACATGGGTGCATCTTCGCCAATCGGTGCTATAGCTGTCAAACACGAATAGACATTGTACAAGCTCTCATATATCATAACACGATAAGCACTACTTATTGTGTAGACACGTTTCACTTTCGTGTTATACCGATTCCTATGACGGATGGATCAGCCATATTTTTTTCTAAACTGCCGCACTTCATACCAAAATGTCTCCTTAGCGTGAGTTCCATGAACGATCTCGGCACACAAAATCATCATTTACACATCAGGGTTGGTCGCGATAGCCGTTCAGTGGTGCAACATCTAACTTTCTTAGTGCCTGGCAGAGAAACATGCGAAGACGAGCACGAGGAAATGCACAAATACGTGATTTGTCTCTTCATGTGCCTGTCATCAACCTACTATGCTAGGCGTTAAAAATATGTCCAAACGACAGGTCCAGAACTCAATCAAGGCTACAGCTTTCTCGTCATCGTCATCAGTCTGACTTTACGCCTACTGCAGGGCAAACGCATCACCCATGTTTCGCAAATTAACGCGGTCAAGTGTTTGCAGCGGCCACGTTCTCCCCACAAATGTCTTAATCTCATCGATCCACCTAACTTTCTACATTCCTCTCGCGCGGTTACCCTCTTTTGGAATCCGGCGTGGTAATGACTATTGGTTATCTTGCCTTCGCGCTACATGCCCTGCCCATGCCCATTTCTTCTTAATTTCGACTAAGACTTCCTTGAAACGTTTGTTTCCCGACAAAGTCTGCTCTCTTCTTGTCCTTTAAGCATAGGTCGGCAGAAAAATAGGAGCTCACTCTGACTCACTCAAGAAATATATTTTGGTCTAAGGGCTCACTCGAACTCACACAACCGCATGACAGAGGAATACTGTAAACTACATTTGGTAGTGCAGGCCACATATGAACCTTTGTGCTGCTTATGTAGTTTGCAGTATTCCGCTTTCACGTCGTTAAGAATACACCGGGTGTGCAAAGTTGGGTTTTCTGATTTTGTTAAAATTCAGCACTAAGAAGAACGGGAAAACCACTTTTGCAGATAAGTTATGCATCCAGGGGGACACAAAGTGAGAAAATGATTATCGCTGTCAGCCACCCGATGAACTAACATTGAATAATGAACTTTTTAATGAGCGCGGCAAACGGACATGTTTTTATTGAAATGATAGAGGAAGTCCCGTTTCAACACAGCTTCACTTGGAAGAATTGTTCCAGCATGTCTGTGCCCCGAGATATACCGCTGCAAAGTTTAATTGCGGCTTGCGTGATTACGCATGCAAGACAGGGAGCACTGGCGCAAAGCTCCTTCCCGGTGTGCCGGGGCAGTTGCGTGGGGTGTCAGATCTGACAACGGGTCGAAGGCATAGGCAAAGATGATAAAGCTTACCGTTTTGCTACCGGCTGGCGATAGCGAGCAATGACGGCTCATCACATCAGGGCGGAACATTGCCCCGATCCTCACTGTCTTGCATGCGTAATCATGCTAACCGCAATTAAACTTTGCAGCGGGATATCTCGGGGCACCGATGTGCTAGAAGAATTCTTCCAAGTAGAACTCTGTAGAAACGCGAGTAGCTCCAACTTTTCAATACAAACATGCCCGCCTTCTGCACTCATTAAAAAGTTCATTATTCAGTCTTCGCTAATTGGGCGGCTGACAGCGATAATTATTGTCTCATTTTACATCCCCCTGGATACATAACTTATCTGCAAAGGTGTTTTTCACGTTCTTCTCAGTGCTGAATTTTAACACAATCAGAAAGCTTAACTATGAACACCCGCTAGAGGGCAGACGGGGCGATGTCTAAATGAACGGTGGACCGAGCAAGCACAATATGTAAAGAAAACGGCACGTGACAATTGGTTGGCAATGCACTCCAGATATTATGGTTGTGAACCTCTTTTTGCACAGTGTACTGTTCTCAGAAGAAGCGGTGGCACCCTCCCTCGCCAAATTATGGAGGCAGAAAATATAGCTTCACTACGTTCAGTCATGTGTCAGCCCCCCATCCGTACACCTCCCTTTCTGATAAAGAGTTGTGTTTTTTAGAAAATAGTGCGCGCATGTGCGACAGTGATGAGCACAGTATATGCATGTGCGGTGTTCAATAAATCTTTGTTGGTAGTTAGCGCACGTACGTCCTCTCGTGCCTTATTTTGTGTCTGTTTCCTGTAGTGCAAATCGTTTTACTTGCGTAAACGACACGTTCATTTCTTTGCATTATAGTCCGTCAACATTTTTGCGCGCCTTGTTGTGTTCTGTTAGCTCGTGACCATGTGACCACCTTTGCCTGCGCATGTTTGTATATGCGTATGGGTCATTCCATGCCAAGTGTCCCAGACGTGGCGCTCGCACATCGCAGATTTTGCTGACAATATTTGTGCCTTTTTCCTGTTCCCCACATAGAGTATTGTGGCAACACATTTTCGCTCGAAAAATCTTTGACGATCATGGCGCCCCCTGGAAGTTTGCTTGTATTTCTTAAACTGTGCCTAATCGAAAAACGTCTATAGAAGCTACTTTTGTGCGTTGAGCTTCGAAACCACGGTTGCGCTATCGCAGAGGTTCTGCTTAGTTGTCCTATTTATCAATTCCGAAAGTTGCCTTGCGTTTCCATGTGTATGTTTGCGGTTGCTGTGCTGATTGAGACTCTGAATCACCTGTGGCACATACCAGCATTATATGAACAGTGGCATGCAGGAATGTGCCACACGTGACTGAGGGAAAGTGTTTCATGACGTACGTGACAGGCGTTTTTCGTTATTCAGGTCATGACCAGTGAATCATATTCGTCAAATCAAGATGGTTCTGTCGTTCCGAAGGAGTTTCGTTCTGACGTTATGAATACCTACTTCACCTCAGTTTTCACCCACGAACCGTTTGCAAATATTCCTGTTCCGCTGAATCCCAATTTTCCTCAAATGCTACCAGTTAATATTTCGGCAGAAGGAATCTGCAAGCTGATTGATAACTTAAAGATATCTAGTGCCCCTGGGCCTGACAACATATCTGCTAAAATTCTTAAAGGCACAAAAGTAATATCTAGTCGCGTCCTACAAATCATTTTCACGCAGTCTATTTCCAGCGGCCAAGTCCCGTCTGAGTGGAAGGTTAGCAGAGTTGTACCAGTCTTCAAGGCAGGAAGCCGCTCCAATACATCTAATTACCGTCCCATCTCGCTAACATGTATTGCATGCAAATTTATTGAGCATATAATTTACTCCCACCTGGCAAAACACCTGGACAATAATTCATTTTTCTTCCCGAACCAACACGGATTTCGATCCGGCTTTTCGTGTGAATCTCAACTTGTTGAATTCTCGACTGACTTGCACTTAAACCTAGACTCATCCTTTGCAACCGATGTCATTTACCTCGATTTTTCTAAGGCTTTTGACCGCGTTCCTCACCAGCGTCTCATGACTAAACTGTCTTGCCTTTCAATTGATCCGCTGATATTGTCATGGATTCACTGCTTTTTAACTGATCGCTTCCAGTACACCGTCATCGAAGGCCATCCATCTGCCGCCACTAACGTTATCTCCGGAGTCCCACAGGGCTCTGTTCTTGGCCCGCTTCTATTCCTAATCTTCATCAATGATCTTCCTGCTCAAATATCATAAACCATTCGTTTGTTCGCGGATGATTGCGTTCTCTACCGGCGTATCTCTACTATTAACGATCAGGAATTGCTGCAGGATGACTTAACCTTAACTCAAAACTGGTGCTCGACGTGGCTCATGCCGTTAAACGTTTCAAAATGTAAGTTTATGCACGTGTCCCGTAAGAAATCTAATCTACACTTCCCATACACGATAAACAATACCGCTCTACAACAGGTGGAATCTTATAGGTATCTCGGCGTAGAAAGAACAGATAATCTAAATTGGTCTAAGCACATCACGTCACTTTCTGCAAGCGTTTCTAGATCACTAGGTTTCATCAGACGATCACTCACATTTGCTTCGCCCACAGTTAATAATGGCATAGAAACTTTTATACGCACCAAACTTGAATACGCATCCCCTATCTGGAACCCTCATCAAGAGTACCTAATCGAGGCGTTGGAGGCAATACAAAATCGAGCTGCTCGTTTTATAACTTCCAAATATGATTCCAGATTGAGCGTCACTAACATCAAGAGTTCGATTGGTCTAACCCCTTTGGCATCCCGTCGCAAAATAGCAAGTCTTTGCCTTTTCCATAAGCTGTATTATAACTTTCCTCATTTACGCGAGAGCCTAATCCTGCCGCCCATGAGATCATCACGACGTCTGTTTAATTGTCACAGTGTTCAACGCATTCATGGTTCAACTAACGCCTTCAACAAATCATTTCTACCGACTGCCATATCGGATTGGAATGTACTTCCTGACGGTATTGTTAGTGAGGTGAACTGTGTGAAATTTAAAGATTCATTGTTACAGCACCACTGTCAGGAGGACGAGTAGTAGCCCTGTTCTTTGCGCGTTTATACCTGCCTTCCCATTTTCATGTTATGTTTCTATTGTTTTTCTTGCGTTTTCCCCCTTACTGTATTTTTTTCATGTTTTTCCAACAGTATTTATGTCATGTAACCTTGTGACCCGTGGTTACCTATTGTTACCCCCCCCCCCTTATGTAATGCCCCATGAGGGGCCCTTAAGGGTAAATAAATGATGAAGATGATGATACACTGATCACCTGCTATGCCAATTTTGGTATATTACACGTTATGGAGACTACCAGGAGAGCGCCCAGACGTAGATAGATAGATAGATAGATAGATAGATAGATAGATAGATAGATAGATAGATAGATAGATAGATAGATAGATAGATAGATAGATAGATAGATAGATAGATAGATAGATAGATAGATAGATAGATAGATAGATAGATAGATAGATAGATAGATAGATAGATAGATAGATAGATAGATAGATAGATAGATAGATAGATAGATAGATAGATAGATAGATAGATAGATAGATAGATAGATAGATAGATAGATAGATAGATAGAAACGGCCAAAGTGCGCGAGGTTTGCTAAGAAATGCTTCGCATTTAAAATTAAAACATCATTATTTCTATGTCTAGTCAAAGCAATCTACGTTTGTAAAAAAATTGAAAAGAAAAACGGTATTGTATGTAGGAAAGTTTCGTAAAAGTATTTTCTGAGCTGTCCTGAGCTCCAACTTTCATTTATCATACAAACCACTACGATCGCGTTTCCATGAGTTGTGTTATGCTTAGCAATTTTCAGATATTATACTACTCATTATCAAGAATAGAAGGTTCTATGAACAAATTGGATGGAAAGTCAATATTATACAGATAATTCTGTCTCTTATTATGCCCTTCTGAATTAAGAGATGCATCAATGACAACACAACTTCGGAGTTACCTCTGGCGGCAATTAGCAGCCACTTCAGGAGGTCCAAATGGCCGAGCAGAATATTCGTATCGAGAACCAGCACCTGTTGAAAGATGGGAGAGATCATAGCCCAGCATGGAAGAGATATAACATTTTTCACATTTGATGGTTCAAATAAAAATATTTTTCAAGAATGAAGTACAGCACAGCAAAATTACAAATTCTGTCATTCAAGAATTGAATGAAAGGTTTCCCATGCGAGCAAGTAAAATCATAACTCTGGAAATAATGCTGTATGCAAAAAGTGTTCATAATAGCCGATAGAGTGAAACACATGTGAAAAGAAGTCACAGCATGAGAAAACTAGCTTAAGTTTTGCTGCTTCCTAGTCATCGCATCAATAGAACGAGCGCCAGGAATACCAGTACAAAACAGTGAAATACACGAGAGCGATACGAATCAGGGGCCACATTGACAAAATTTCTGTTCCGTAAGAACGTTTTTCACTTCCTCAGCTTCGGATGTTTTAATTTTTGTGTAAGATGTTTCTGCGAATAGGGGCGTAGTATCAGTACTCGAAAAAAGTTAACACCCCGCTCTTCCTGCACTGTGGTACTTCAAAAAAATATCAGGTAGACGCGCATATGTGACCCATTAATGATTTTCACTACCACTTATGAGCACGCTCATGTCACATTAGTGCTAGCACTCTATTCTGCGATGTGGGACCTTTAATTTGATATTCCGCTGATGGGTTACCTGAATTTCTTCTCTTTAGCACGCCTCACTTCTATGATTGAATCATTTGAGGAAGGAACTACCTCAAGCTTCTAACTGTGGTGAGCTTATTTCGGCATGATTAAATTGAACGTTGGGACCACGTCATGCATACATTATAAGCTGCGCATTTTTTTTTATTTTTCATCTTGAACGAATATTAGCGGGACAAAAATGACGACGAGAATAGAAAAGACAGACTACGGCGCTGCTGCGCTCTCGTCCTACTACAGCGCTCTCGTCACGGACTACAGCGCTGACTACAGCGCTCTTGTCTTCGTTTTTGTCGCGCTAATATTCGTTCAAGATGGAAGTAAAGCAACTCGCCCAATTGACATTACTGATGCATTTTTTTTCATGATCATTCATTACGAACTGAAATTGAACGGCTAGTCTCCTATGTACTCCATATATTAGTTACAAACATATATTGAATACATATATATATTACTTAATAAGGAAAACCAGATCTAGCGTGGGTTTTTCGCGGATGAGTTTCCCACACACAGAAATCTGTAGGCTAGCAAAGAGCACATGAGAAATTGGCCCGAAAAAACTTACAACTTCAAATATGCTGATTCGCGACCATACGAATCAAAGAGCAGCGGCCTTGTATGGGAAACCAATGCTCCATTTACGGTGACCGCTACGGTTACGTTATGCTACAGCTATGCTTAAGAAACTTTAACACATCTTTTGCATAGCAGTTACACTGCCTATATGTTCCGCGCAAGATAAGTCACAACCAACACCAAACAATTCAAAGCGCTTAATATGATATTCGACGTACCAAAACGGCTATAAAAATAATGAAAGCGTTTCGGATTCTTGAAAAGAATTATTATAACGAGAGCTTCTTATACTCGCGTGCTTCCTTCTTTTACTATTTGACTACACGCTGCGAGAGGGCCAAACGAGTTCGAGCAGATTGCCACGCGCATTTATGGCTTCATCTTGATGTATTCAAATTTCACCCACAAACAAATGTTAGAAACGGTCGGCGCAGACCGCTACGCAATGTATGGGAAGCTTCGTGATTGTTTCAGATCATTCTGTCAAAGATTACGCCCAGGACGCAAATAGTCAAGCTCATTTACGAGCTTACGCGAGCAACAGCGATAACGCTGTTAAGTTCGATGACTAATCTATAAAGCTGAAGGATACTTTGTAAATTCCAAAGTTTGTTAGGCGAAAGCCTGTGGCCATTCGACTCCGCCGACGGACGCCGCCGTGTTGAGCAATAGCTGCGCAACGCGTGGGAAGGAGAAACGCGCAACGTGCTATGCGCCGCTGTGCCATTGCGTGATTGCTGAGAGAGTGTGAGGAGGAGGGGCCACTGCTGGCACCGTTCCAGGCCACGGACGGACGGTGGTGGTCGGGCCCCGCGAGTAGGAGACATTAGAGGATTTCGCCTTAAAAGACGACGCGTTCCAGCAATGATCAGGTTACTCGATGGCTGACGATTGTTCTCGCCGCTATTATGTACAGCGCGAATCGTTTGTGCCTGGACTTTTCATCGTCCGTGCATAAGCAAGCCCAAATTAAGAGTCTCATATGTGCCAGTCTTCCTGCAGCCTTTTTCACCGTCAAAACCACGTGATAATTGGTTTATGTGCTGGCTCCTCCATGTTCCGCACGCCCACACAAAGCCGCGATCTAAGCATAACTCGAGAATCAGGAGACGCTAAAGACATCCCTGATCGTCGAGCTAGCTGCAGACAGCTAGGACTACAGCCAGAGTACGCGCCCCCTTCCCGACAGTGCCAAGCAAACGAAGACTTCGTTCAGTAAAACTTGTTTCTGCGCGAGTTCGTTCATACTTGCAAGAAAAAAATGCGCTCGTCCGTGTCTTCTGCGTCCTTGTCTATAGTTTGCGCTCATCCATGTTTTCCTTCGAAGATTTCGTTCGCGATAGCAATAATAACCGCCCAAGTAACTCCAACATCAATCCGGCTACATCAACGCAGGGAGCCACCAACTTGCGCGGGTCATCACTAGAACAGCGGGAAAGCTTCCTTGAAAGGTACGATCGCGTCGTTCTTTTAACAATTGGACCGATGAAGGCAATATGTCACAGTACCTTTTCAATGTATCTGTACATAGCCCCAACCTTATTGTTTGGGACTCTAATAAATGTTAATTATAGGTTCTTTACTTACTAAATTGATTTGTGAAATCAACAATGACATATTTTGTTCATTGCAAATGTTACAACTGCTGTTTTTTTTTTCATTCTATTCCATGCTGTGTTAGGATTTCCTATATATTCATTTTTTCGGACCTACAACTAGCCTTTGGCTACAGGTCCGGTAAGTGTTTGTTATCAGTATGTACAATATGAAATAAACAGTATCTATCTATCTAAATCTACGGCGCGGTTACTTCGCCTTGGAAGACGCTGCTGGGACGTCGCTCAAGAACTGATAGGTCACGCTCATGACCAGGAACATTTTTCGCACAGCGTTCCTGGACACCTTCACGAGCGTCGCCATTAAGAAAAGAGCCGCAACCCTACTAGACACCCGGGTACAGTTGCTGAACGTGAACATCATCTGCACTCAAGAAATGACCCCCCTGCTTTGCCTTGCCCACCCTGCTACGTCCGAGGAAGGAAGATCCGTTTCATGCGGGATGTTAAGCAAGAACTGTTCGCCGAACTTGTATGCGACCAACCGAACACCACCCCTACCGCAGCTACCAGTACCGGCAGGTGCGACTACGCGACTTCGCTGTTACTGCACGGCGCCCACAACGTGTTGGGTTGTCACGCGACGAATTCCGTCCGAATACGGATGTCAAGATACTGCACCTCCGCAGTACATTCGCCAGACACCGACGTCATACCATCCACATGTTGCCCAGCCCTACACGCCAAGGAAAACCGACGTTTCGCACGCCCCTGACCACCACTCGTTTTTCTACCACTGAGGGAAAGCCGGCAACACCTACTGCCGCTGCCAGTACCATGAGGTGAGACAGCGTGGCTTCGCCGTCAACGCACTGCGTCCACAACTTGGTGGGCGGTCAGACGACAAATTCCGACTAAAGAGAGTAATGGAATTCGTTCCAGCGGCCATGACAATCGAACAAAGCACTTGAAATGCCTACCAGGCAGTACAACCACCGAAATCCCACGGCGGCCTACGGAGACGTGTAAACGCTGCAATATGACGACCTCCGCGGTACCATCAGAACGATCGTGCGACAGGAGTTGCAGATATAGTTGCCCTGCTCGCAGCCTCAAGAAAGCCCCATTGCCAACGTCGTACGCCAGGAAATCCAGCAATTCTTGGATAACCTGAACCAGCGCAGTCTGAGCCACAAGCGAGGAGCTACGCTGCTAAATTCCACCGTACCACTCCCTCTCCGTGCCCACGTCAAGATGCAGCACCTCTGCAGGACCTTCGCCAGGAACCGACGCCATACCGTCCCCTTCTTGCACGGCGCTACGCGCCAAGGAAAACCGACGCTGGGCGCGCCGCCAACCACCGCCCGTTCTGCTATCACTGTGCGAACGCCGTCCACACCTACCGCCGCACCAAATTATATAATTCCACTGCACACCATCTTTGCGGTCGCGCACCTTTAAGCGCGTAGCTTTTAAGACAGGGCCGGTGCCCAATGCTGTATTACTGCTGTACATTAAGGCGAAAGCCTTAGATTCCTCATCAAACACGAATAGCCACGCAGCAATATATGTGAAATATGTGCCAGTTATTTCTCCCTGGCAAAAAAAAAAAAAAACGCTCGAAGTAAAGTGCCATGGCTGTTCCATCTCAACAGCTTGTTAATAAGTTATGCGGTCTGCATTCACATTCAACCGGTTTCTAGTTACGTATCCTCTCGAAAAATGCAAATCTATAAAAAGTATGCTCTCGTGCATATGGGGTAGGAAACTGCAACGCAAAGCTTTACAGCGATATCACAGAAAAGGGGAAACATAAGCCAGCTCTGCCACTCTGCAAGGATGTTAAGCAGAAAACATACCAAAAATCAGAAGGTGCCATTGTAAAGGGACATAGCGCGCCTCCAAAAAAAAAAAACGTTTTTTTTCGAGGATGGGATTCGCCGACCCGCAAAAATGGCTTCGCGGAAAACTGGGGTCCGTGGACCCACATTTGAGAAGCTCATCGCTAACTATAGCCTCACACCTTTGCTACCATCACTTCTGCATTTTTCTTGGTATCGTTATCCATTGTGGAATTCTCGTCATTCAGAGCTGTGCTGTATGCTGATGGACCACACCAGATCGTTTTGCTTATGTCATCTCCCTTGATGTGCAAATACAATTCATGTCAAAGTCGTGTTTGACTTTGAAGGCGAATGGCTTCAGTGTCTCGTTGCGCGGTAGTCTTGACAGAATCACGGAAGGTGAGTGAAGTGGCACAAAAACACGCGTGACCTTCTACGAGCGAGCGGTGTCTGGTGAAGAAACGGCTGTTGTGACACCATCAAGGAACGTCACATGACGGCATCACATGCTGTCATTACATCATCACGTGATATTTTCTCTTGGTCTAAAGTGGGCCGAAGGTCGTGAAACACCACGTGACGTGCAGAAAGCTTCAGAGGGAAGACAGAACAATACACAGGACCTCGACACGAGAACGATGAGGCAATTTGCCTGTCACCCTGTGACTTGTCATTTCTTGTTGTTAGGCTTGTTATGTCTTGTGAGAAGTGTGGTCTCCGACTGGATATGTTCATTCATTAGCGAGTGTTCAGCGAACTATGGCGTTGAAGTCAGGGGCGTCACCAGGGGCGGGGGGGCTCAAACTCCCCCAAAATTTTTAATTATGCACGTGGATATATACACGAACACATAAAACACACGCACAAACATACATAAAGTGGGGTTGAAACCGCCGGAAAAATTTCTGGCTACGCTACTGGTTGAAGTGTTGGAGTTTGAGATGCTGCCCAGCTGTTTATCTCTAGTTCCGTAGGGGCGATAAACGTGTAAAGTCAAAAGGGATTGAAAAATAAAATGTTTATATATTTAGTTATATATATGGACACTTCCTGTGATTGTGCTGCCCCTTTCATAAATAGAACATTACATACTTTACGGGGATGAAGCTTAATGTATTTCATATGAAATGGGGGGCTATGATATCCAAGTGCGCACAGCGCACGCGTTGCAATAGGTTAAACTGATGTGGTGGCTATAGCGGCAGCCCGAGAAAATCTAAATAAAACGTCTTGTATTCAAATTAAACGGGCAGCTCTGGTAAACGACGAATCCGAACCCTACCGACGATCCTGCACCGACCATACGGGACGTTTTCGAAGAGTAATGGCAGGACAGCGAAAAATATAGCAATCAGCATCCGCACCTTCAACCTTACAATCGGTGCGCGATTGCCCCTAAACAACGCACACAGGAACCTCTTCACACAACACCGTGTGCGCCAACAGACTGCCATTGTCAAAAATGTTTCGCCAAGTGCAAGGGTGACAAGGCCAACGATAGCGATTAATCCTCGTCATGGTAAATCTCGTCACTGGCTAACGTTATGTTATGTGCATAAAAAATGTTATTGACACACGATATCGTAGCGCCATCAAGTACAATAGATTAGCCATCGCCACATCTTCTAAGGTTGTGACTGACAGTTAATGCTATAAGGCTCATCAAGTACGTGGCCCGGTTTGACTTTGCTTTTTGACCACGTGGCTTGGATGGGGGAAGAAGCTGCATTAAACAGCCTGACAAGTCCCACATCCCCGGGTTCGCTGTGGGGCATCAAGGCGGCAAAAGCAAAATACATCTCATGAGGTTGTCGACGAACAATACAGATGCTGTATACATTGAAAGAAAAATGTGACAAAATAGAGAAATGTTCCTAAGGGCATGGTGAATAATGCCTATTAGAAAGTAGAAACATTAAAGAGCGTGCGCACCATGTCATAAAGTATATTGAAATTATTCAGTGTATTCGGCAAGCTACAAATTAACGCTTGAAAACAATACCTAGTACGTGGCAGCGGAACATACTAGTGTTAGAGTGCCGGTTCAGGAGCATAGTAGGATTTAGTTGTAGGTTAGCTATGGGTGTATGTAACCACGCCTTTTTAACGGCATCAGACTTAAGGGAAAGTAACAATGTGTACTCATAGACTAGGACTAATTGAATTATTTCATGCTCAACGATTATTTCGGAAGTCTGGGCGTTAAATGGAAACTTTGAAACAGAACAGTTAACCTAACTAGTCATGTCTTATTATAACCTTCAAAGTTTACTGCTGCTGGGAGCGAGTTCAACAATCCTGGAACACAAATTTCATTGAAGAAAGAGAGAAAGTGCCACTAATGCATGGAAGAGCACTCACCGCGTTCTTTGATCCCGTTGGAAGGTTGGGCACGTCGCTGCAAGGCAAAACTAAACTGAGTGCGACTCAAGCAGCGCTGTCTGTAACCGCTCATATGACGGTTGCCACTTGGTAAAGAACATAAGAGCGACTGGCCGGCGCTACGATACTTGAATATGTGAGCTGTGTCCCACAGCTCACAGTACCAAACTCCATGTTGACGTGTACGTTCTTGGCTGAAGTAAACCCCGCTGAGGCTTTCAAAGTTTAAGCGAAAGAATAGTAGCTTTTAGACACATATCAGGGCAAGCTATGAAACAAAAACTTCAGAAAGAAATGGGATAAGTGTCCTTGCTTCCTAGTTTTCGCTAGTATGCATCCCTTTGACGTCAACCAACTAGCTCGGCAAGAAGTCTTAATAGCAACCAAGCGCTGGCACGACATCTTAAAATACCATTCCGAATATTTCTTTCCGTGTGAATAATAGAAAGAAAACTATAAGCGACAGACAAAAATATGTATACCCGCTATTTCATTACACTGTGTGTCCACGACTATATGTAACTGTGGTGTCCATGACGTTGGCATAAATGAGAGCTATTGGACAGGCGTGCAAAATAAGTAATAAAACCTGTCCAGGCACAACCGCTTCAGAAGAATAATTGAATCGGCCACACCATGCCTATTGCACCCTATGGCCAAAATGTGGCCGCGAAGCATTTCATTAATGCGGTTGTGCATTTTACTGACAAAACGTATGAAATTTAACGCACGGTAGCCGTCGCGCTTAAGATGTGAATGAGCAATAATGAAATTCTGGAGATCACTAGAGTTCCATGATAAAATTTTTTAAAGCTTGCGAGGAAAGTAGGTTGATTGTTATCTTGCGTTATGTGGGTGGAATGAGAGTGTGCCAGCAAGTCCGCATTAATACACTTTGAGCAGAGCATACCCTAGCCTGCACACTATAATATAGCTAGGGGTTGGGAAAAGGAAGTGAGGGTGAGGACAAAGTTGTAAGGCTGAGAAGGAGGCTAAGAAGGAGGGCGAGATTAGCACAGCACAGAAAGAAAGAGAGAGTATCAAATGCGGAAAGAAATAAGGAGCGAGAGCGAAAGGCAAGAAAGGGCGAGAAGTCGAAAGAAATCCATAAAGAGAGAAAGAAATGGAAAGCTACACAGACAAATAAAAAAAGACAGAAAAAACAGAGAGAAGAGAAAATGAAGGAAAGAGAGGAAGAAAGAAAGAGAAAAAGAAAGATAAAGGAAGACGTCTGGCCACCTACACACTTCCTCCTGGCTAGGCAACACTGGTGAGAAGCTGCGCTAATTCTTTGGCCTCTCCACTCTGTAATGCCATCGGTCCTGAGGGCATTCTAAATTAGTAATAAACAAAAAAAATAAATTCGCCACCAGTATTTCCTTTGCACATCCCGTAACACACCATTTGTCTCTCATAAGTCTGTAATTTCAAAGAAATGAAGCTCTAGTATAAGCATCCTTCTATAACCGCGTGACATCAGCTCGTGCTCGAGCTGGGGTGTATCATCGTACGTAATCTTTTAGCTCGCTCGTGTGAAAATGTCAAATGGCAGCTTATGTGGCAGGCGGCGCTTTGAGTTAACAGCAGGAAGACGGCGAATCCTGTCGGGCAGGCTGAAATTCATCCATGGAACATAATTTGTAACACTATACAAACTTACACTTATATATATCGGTGATTATTCACTTGATGCGTGATAGTGCGCTGCCTACCTGTGTCACTGGTCATTTGGTTTTCTTCAGTTCTTTCGCAAACACACACACACACACACACACACACACACACACACACACACACACACACACACACACACACACACATACACACACACACACACACACACACACACACACATATATATATATACGGGGTGTTTCAGCTAAAAAGCACCACGTATTAAAAATATTAAACATAGGTGCTACGCGTCTCCAATTAGCGCAGTATTGTTCTGAGCCATATAGAGCACGTTAGAATATTTTTTTGCAGTCCGCCAAGCTCGGTAATTAACAAAGATTGCTTAATGAACATTTTAAATAGTAACTTTAGAGAAAAATTTTCAATACAAAAGTTGTGGCGCTTGTTCAGAAACATCGAATTTTTTAATCTATGCTAAGATTACTCCCCTGCTTAATTTTTTTCCGGTCTTTCTTTAAAGCGCGCGAATTTTTAAAAAAATACCACGTGACTTCCGCAAACCGCGCGGCGCTTTTAGTGCCCTCAAATGTAAGTTAAACGAATTATCAAAGGTTGCTTCGCGCACGCAGATCGATGGAATAGGTTATCGGTGACTGCGATGGACGTTAAGCGACAAACTGAGCATACCGTTTCAACAACAACAACAACAACAACAAAATTATTCAACGAAAAAGCGGCAGCCATTGAGCAAATGACACATGAGACCGTAGACAGCATTTGATTCGGCGTAGGCGTTCTTCTTCTCTTTGCGCACCAATGAAGAAACGCATTGGAAGGGGCGAGGGTGACAGCCTGATGAAGGACCGAGATAAAAGATTCACTCAGACGTGGCCGCCGCTCTTTCGTAGAGTTTCTTTTGCTTTAGACGGTACGCCCCTACCATCATTTAGCGTCCATCGTAGTCACCGGTAGCCTGCTCAATCGACCTTGGTGCGCGAAGCAGCCTTTGATCATTCGTTCAACCTACATTTGAGCGCACTAAAAGCGCCTCGCGTTAGGCGGCAGTCACGTGGTATTTTTTTTAATTCGCGCGCTTGAAAGAAGGGCCGGAAAAAAATTAGGCATGGGAGTTATCTCAGCATAGATTAAGAAATTTAATGTTTCTGAACAAGCGCTGCAACTTTTGTATTGAAAATTTTTCTCTACAGTTGCTATTTAACAAGTTCATTAAGAAATCTTTGTTAATTACCGAGCTTGGCGAACTGGAAAAAATATTCTGACGTGCTCTATAAGGCTGAAAGCAGTATTGCGCTAATTGGAGACGCGTAGCACCTATGTTTAATATTTTTAGTACTTGGTGCTTTTTAGCTAGCTATCTTTTGCCAAGGGTTAGAAAATACGGCATTAGAGGCTGGCGGGTGCAATGAGTTGCGAATTGCTGACGGTCACCTTGCGCACTAGAGACATATTTTTTTATTTAATTATTTGTTAATTAGAATAATTTAACTAAATTGGTAAATATTGACTTCACACAAAAAAAATGCGACTTGCAGAGTTCTAGAGCGCCTTCAGAAACCCCCATTCCATTATTTGCGATAACGAAGGGCTCCCGTACACCATTTTTTTCCAAGCTGAGAGGAAAGCACGCGAAATACAAAACTAACCACGACTTTCGCATTCGCGCTGCATCGATCGTGCTGCTCTCAGCCGTGGTTTGAGCGAACAAAATCAGTTGCGGCCGCGACTCGCCGGCTCCGTTGCAGCGGTAGGCCGATAAGTTGGCGGTGGTTTCTTGGCCAGCGTCAACGAATTGACGCGCTTGACGGTGCAAGTTGTAGGGAGCACCGCTCGACCACCACCCGTTCTGTTATCAACGCGGCGAAACCGGCCACACCTACCGCCGCTGCCAGTACCACCATCACACTACAGCACTACATTATGTAATTTTACTGGACACTATATTTGTGGTCGCAGACATTTAAATGCGCAGCATATAGGACAGGGCCAGTGCCCACTGCTGTACATTAAGGCGAAAGCCTTAGATTCCGCATCAAACACAAATAGTGACGAAACACTTTATGTGAAATATGTGCCGTTTATTTCTCCCTGGCAA
Organism: Rhipicephalus sanguineus; assembly: GCF_013339695.2. NCBI lineage: Eukaryota > Metazoa > Arthropoda > Arachnida > Ixodida > Ixodidae > Rhipicephalus > Rhipicephalus sanguineus. The sequence continues at coordinate 47,940,583 of NC_051185.1, read as the reverse complement.
GAAAAGAGAAACGGTCCAAGTAAAGTGTCATGGCTGTTCCATTTCAACAGCTTGTTAATGAGTTATGCGGTCTGAATTCACATTCAACCTGTTTCTAGTTACGTTTGCTCTCCAACTATGCAAATCTCGAAAAAGTATGCTCTTGTGCATATGTGGTAGAAAACTGCACCAAAAAGCTTTGCAGCGATAGCATAGAGAAGGGGAAACATAAGCCAGCTCTGCCACTGTGCAAGGATGTTAAACAGAGAACATACCAAAAATCAGAAGGTGCCACTCTCACGGGACATAGTACGCCTCCAAAAAAACGCTTTTATTTCCGAAGATGGGATTCAAGGGCCCGCAAAAAGGGCTTCGCGGACTACCTGGGGTCCGTTGACCCACATTTGAGAAGCTCAGCGCTAACTATAACCTCACACTTTTGCTACCATCACTTGTGCATTCCTCTTGGTGTCGTTATGCATTGTGGAATTCTCGTCATTGAGAACTGTGCTGTATGCTGATGGACCACACGCCACACCAGATCGTTTTGCTTATGTCATCTCCCTTGATGTGCAAGTACAATTCATGTCAAAGTCGTGTTTGATTTTGAAGGCGAATGGCTTCAGTGTCTCGTTGCGCGGTAGTCTTGACAAAATCACGGTAGGTGAGTGAAGTGGCACAAAAACACGCGTGACCTACGAGCGAGCGGTGTCTGGAGAAGAAACGGCTGTTGGGACGCCATCAAGGAACGTCAGATGACGGCATCACATGCTCTCATTACATCATCACGTGGTATTTTCTCTTGGTCTAAGGTGGGCCGAAGGTAGTGAAACACCACGTGACATGCAGAAAGCTTCAGAGGGAAGACAGAACAATACACTCGAGCTCGACACGAGAACGATGAGGCAATTTGCCTGTCATCCTGTGACTTGTCATTTCTTGTTGTTAGGCTTGTTATGTCTTGTGAGAAGTGTGGTCTCCGATTGCATAAGTTCATTCATTATCATTTATTAACATTCATTATCATTCATTATCATAGCCAACAGGTACCGAGATTTGCAGCTACGCTGCACAAGAAAAGCGGAAAAATAATGATCGACCAAAGGTTCCGACAAGTAGGTGAAATCTCTCTTTGCCTATTCGCTGCACGTTCCGAATCATATGTGCGACTAAAATGAGGCCACGTAGAAATCTAGTTAAGGTGGAATATTTCAGGAATTTATGATATTGAAACACCGTACTCTTATTCACGGCGACAATTCGCAAAATCTATTTTCAGAACTGCAGTCAGAAAAAGTGTTAAAATAGGTTTGTCGATTTAGATGTGGCTATTTATTCATGGCAGGAGGAAATTCTATCTCAGATGGAAAGTTTAGCTAACCTATTTCATGCCATTTTCAACGGCAATATTTTCAAATACCAGGGTGATCGGAGCCATGGGAGCGGCGAGGACGAGACTAGCAACAATGGCACCACAAGAGGCGTGACGTCAGACGTCTCCCGCACTGCCATTGATTGCGGCCGTCAGACCGATGCGGCACCCGCGCGACTACATCCAGCAAGTCGTATGCCCGTGCGGCGTGCCAATTTTCTCCACATACTGTTGGAACCTGTTGAAAGTCACTTGGATGCGGCTGTTGAAGCGAACACCCGACCCGTACGGCAAATCGCATCTGAATTCGCACCATGCGTCCAGCACTTCACGTATATTGCATGACAGGGCTGGCGTAGGGTGCACTTGCTGTGACCCTCACTAGGTTTCGCGCACTTCTCCCTCCCACCTGACCCGCCGTAGCGGTGTAGTGGATACGGTGCTCGACTGTTGGCGCGAAGATCACGAGATCGAATCCCGGCCGCGGCGGCCGTATTTTTGATGGAGGCGAAAATGCTTGAGGCCCGTAAGATGTAGGTGCACGTTAAAGAACCCCAGGTGGTCGAAAGTTCCGGAGCCCTCCACTACGGCACCCCTCATCATCATATCTTGGTTTTGGGACGTTAAATCCCAACAATTATTATTATTACTATCTCTCTCCCTCCCACCTACTCTGCCCAGCAAAGGAACGCATGCACCTTTACGTCACAGATTGTTCTTCTGGATGTGCAGTGACACAGTCACCACAGAAAGCAACAGCGGCTTCACCTCCCGTGTTGGCGCTATCACTACTCGGTGCCATTCTCAACACACTCTTGATATGAGCACTGCGCTTGCTGACAGAACGCGCTGACATGCAGTTTTGCCCAGTTTGTGCACAGCGAGCGTGCTCAGTTTTATTTATAAGGCCCCTGTACTTTCCACAACATGTGGGAACTTAATGTGCTAGGTCTTGCCGTGTTCACGCAACAAGATGTGAGATAAATGGTAAGTTAGCGAAAGTGCGACGTACGATGCTAGGTTTATTCAATTATTCGCATGATGTTCTGCAAGATTATCTTTATGTAAAGTCATTTTTTTGTAGAAAAGCGAAAAATACTGCTATGAAATGAAAATGTGTTCGCTTAAACGCCGGGATTTCTTCGTCACTTTGAAACAGATTTGTGTCGGTACCAGTACAGCAGCATCAATATAACCACATGCAGCACACACATTCATTCCGAACTTCGCCAATAAGTTACTTACAAGGCCCGTTAGTTCCAAATATTTGCATTATAGGACTAAGCACTTTACCAATTATCACGATCTGCTGAACCTACCTGTTCAATTGACTGGATACAGTAAATAAAAAGCGAAACAGCATGTTAGTGCCAACAGGCGCCCATCGCAGGTCTGCAAATAATGATCCACCTACCTCTACGATCGTCTGGGTAAGCAGTTGGCCACGGTCCTCCATGATGACTTGAAAAACAAATTTGATTGCCCTCTGTGCTTTCTGGTTGATCTGCAGAAGGAATACGGCATCTCAATAGGCCTCTCCAAGAAATGAGGCTCGCAGTGCAAGAAAGCAACAGGGAAGCATACCCTAAACAAAGAAGACGACAACGTAAATTCAAAATAGAAAATATTCTAGCCCCATAGATATCAAAACAATCAATGTGGATGACTGATCAGCACAGATTGATCCGAAAAGGCTCGCATTGTGAGCCACCTTCACCGTATCGATAATTAAGTGGTCTGGGGTGTAGTTTATGGCAGTAATTTGTGCACGCTATGCAACGGCATTGCGGATATATTGCCTTTACTTGTGCAATGATCAATCCTTGATGCAATTATTGCCGTGTCATACAGGCAGCGCATGTGAATGCTAGAAGTAATACAAGGTTGTCCTCAACGCCATTTATTTTAGACTACATTCGTCTGAGCTAATAAATGAACGTCTTTAACATGGCAAGCACCGTATGTTGCAAGGATCGGCCTGCTCGCTACATATAGGGTTCGATATACCTAGGCAAACGTTCCCACAGACTGTGGGGGTGCTATCGCCCTCTATAAAGTCGTTTGCGCCTCACGGCGCACGCACATCTCGCAGATTAGCCGCAGTCAAGTTTCAGAGCCGCCGAACGAGATGTGGCGCTGTGATCGCGCGGTGTAAGGTGGCCCCGCCTTCTCGGCGAGGATAGACCATCGTACAGAAACCTGCAACGAGTCTCTTTGGGGATTCGCGGTGGGCGTGGACGGGTCCTCATGGTGAGTCGGACGTGGGTGACGCCACAAGCGCGCATTGTATGTGTTATATTTGCTGTGTACTGGCATTGTATAAGGTTACTTAGCGTGCAATACGTCAAGTACCGTTTACCTGCGAAATGGCCTTTCATCACGGCTCGATATCTCATTCGTGGTTGGGAAATGGGCGCGCCTTGCAGAAATGGTACACTTCCAACATCACTTTATTCGGTCGGGAATTATATCACCTCAGAAGCAAAGTTCAGCCAACATATTTCGTGCCATTGTCAACGGCGATATTGGTGAACACCAGGATGATCGGGGCCATCGGAGCGGCAAGAAAGAGACCACCAACAAAAGCGCCACAGGAGGCCTGATGTCAGACGTCTCCCGCGCTGCCATTGATTGCGGCCGTCAGACCGATGCGGCACCCGCGCGACTACATCTAGGAAGTTGGCACGCCCGTGCGGCGTGCCAATCATCTCCACATGCTGTTCGAACCTGTTGGACGTGTATTGGATGCGGCTGTTGGCGCGAACAACCCATACGGCAAATCTCATCTTAATTCGCACCATGCGTTGAGCACTTCACGTGCATCGCATGACAGGGCTGGCGTAGAGTGCACTTGCAGTGGCGCTCACTAGGTGTCGCGCGCTTGTCCCCCCCCCCACCTGACACGCCATGGTGGTCTAGTGGTTACGGTGCTCCACTGCTGACCCGAAGGTCGCGAGATCGAATCCAGGCCGCGACGGCCATACTTTCGATGCAGGCCATAGTGCTTGAGGCTCGTGTGCTTGGATGTGGGTGCAAGTTAAAGACCCCAGGTGGTCAAAAGCTGCGGAGCCCTCCACTACGGCGTCCCTCATAAACAAATATTAGTTTTGGGACGATAAACTTCAACAATTAACACGAAAGTGTTTTATGCCGGGGTCCTCCAAGACTTCAGTGACGTATTTCCGTCACTGAAATGAAGTCGAAAAAATTTACACGATCAGATGGCAAAGAAAACAAGTTCCGTCAACGGGCGTCGAACCCACGACCGCTCGGTCCGCAACAACACATGCCGGGCACGCTATCCACTGCGCCACGGTCACAAACTCTAGAAGCTTTACAAACGCGCTTCTTATATCTACCACTCTCCCGGTCGGCGGAGTGGTGTTGCCCTCTGGGCGCGGTAAAGTAAAGCAATTCGTCATTACTGTGGCCTCTGCGAATAGCACCTGCAACGCGTTACACGTCCGTTTCATTCGGCGCGTTATCAATAAAAGTTAAATTTTGTCAATGTCTTAAACCGTGAGGCGGCGACCTTAGCGCAAGCGTCGTAAAAGCGTCGGCCTCGCTCATAGCATCACGCTAATCCAAACAAAAAATAGGTCTGCGACGCGCGCCTGCCTCACCGGGCTGTAACACCGCGTTCCCCGCTCACGCGCTCGCCCCGAGAAAAACCGTGGAAGGGCTACCGGGACGGCACGACGCGCTTTGCGTTTCTCTCTAGTCCGGCGGTGGTGTTCAATCACATTTTAACAGGCCGCGGGATGGCGACCAAGTTCTGCGTCCAATATGCGACGCTCTTCTGGCTATCACACCTCGTTCTCTGATTACGCATTCACCGTTAACTACTACAGCTACCTCAAAAGTTTCTTTAATCATTTAACATGGACGTTAGTCGTCGTGATGGAGATGTGCAGATGTGGAGATGTGTCATGTAAAATCATTTCTTTGTAGAAAAAGCGTCGAATATTGTTATGAAATAAAAATGTTTTCGCTTAAACGCCAGCATTCATTCGTCACTGTAAAACAGTTGTGTTGGTACCAGTCCAGCAGCATCAATATAACCACATGAAGCACACACATTCATTCCGAACTGCGCCAATAAGCTACTTATAAATAATTGTATTATAAGGCTAAGCACTTTACCAAATATCATGACCTGCTGAACCTAACTGATCAATTATGACTGGATACAGTAACTAAAAAGCCAAACAGCAGGTTAGTGCCAACAGGCGCCCATAGCAGGGCTGCAAATGATCCACTTACCTCTTCGGCATTTGGGGAACTATCCGTCCGCGCCGGTATTTAACCATCTCATACATGACTTTTATAGCCTTCTATGCTTTGGAGTGAACCTGCAGAAGGAATAGGGCAGCTCATTACGGCATCTCAAAGAAGCAAGGCACGCAGTGCAAGAAAGCAACATAGAAGCATAACCTAAACAAAGAAGAGGACAACGTAAATTCAAAATAGCAAATAATCTAGCCCCATACATAAAAAAACAATCAATGTGGATGACTTGCAAGTATACAGTCTGAGCCGAAAAGGTTCGCATTCTGAGCCATCCTCAACCTATCGATAATTCCGCGGTCTGGGGTGTAGTTTATGGCAGTAATTTGTGCACGCCATGCAACGGCACTGCAGATTTATTGCTTTACCTATGCTAATTATCAATCCTTGATGTCAACATTGCCGTGCCATACAGACAGCGCATCTGAATGCTAGCAGTAATATACGGTTATCCTCAACGCCATTAGTATAGACTACATTCGACTCAGCGCATAAATAAACGTCGTTAACATAGCAGGCACTGTATGTTGCAAGCATCGGCCTGCTCGTTACATATAGCGTTCGATATACCTAGGCAAACGTTCCCAACATACTGTATGGGTGCTATCACCCTCTGTAAAGTCGTTTGCGCCTCACGGCGCACGCACGTCTCGACGATTAGCCGCAGTTAGGTTTAACGCCCGCCGAACGAGAGGTGGCGTTGTGATCGCGCGGTGTAAGGTGGCGCCGCCCTCTCGGCGAGGATAGACCGGCGTACAGAAAACAGCAGCGAGCCTCTTTTGAGTTTTGCAGCGGGTGTGGACGGACGGCTCTCAGCGGGATCCATGCGTACGGTTCAGCGGGTCGGGCGCACGGGCTCTCATGGTGATTCAGACATAGATGACGCCGCATGCGTGCATTGTATGTGTATGTATTTTGTGTATTGGCATTGTATAAGGTTACTTAGCGTGCACTAAGTAATTATTAGATTCAGCTGGTGAGTTCGTTGTCATTGTGGAAGTGGTTAGTAAGTGTGTACAAGGTTGTTGCTTGATGGCGTGAACTGTCTCCGTGTGTTCCAAGAGCGTGACATCTTTCAGACCCCACACTGGTGCCCAGCGTGGAGCTCTTGGAGCATCAGACGACAGTTTTTGCGCTTCGGGGCAACCTTTGTGTGATCCGGGTTAGAGTAGTTGTAGGGGGGGATTACGATAGCTAACGTTGGCGGCGTGCTTTCTTGAGAGCGAGGAGAACAGTTGCTGTGGCGTGTTTCCACATGTTGCCATGCTAAGTGTCTTTTTTTTCTGTTCGCAAGAGGTTGATTTTTAAATGCGAAGCATCTCATGGCGGAGTTCGAACCGATGGTGTGCGACGTGACCACGCCTATTGCGCATGCGCAAACCCTCTCCACAAGCCTCACCTCCACTCCCCCTCTCCACTCCCGCTCCCCGCCCGTCTCCCTATCCATACCCTTTTCCTTCTCTCCCCTTTCCCCCACTCCCCTCCCCCTCTGAAACGCGGGCTCGACATGCTGAAACGCTGCTTTGCATCGCCTCATGGTCCCCTTTAGTGGGAGATGGCGTGATTTTTTTTCAAGAACACCGTTGAGTTGTTACGAGAGCCAAGGGGAAGGCATCCAAGGAGAGCGAAACATAGATCATGTGAATTATAGGCAAGCCCGAAGCGAGTGAGTACGAAAGTGTCGTAGGTGGTCCGAGGTTTCTGTAAATAGTTTCTTCTAACTCTCACTCTGGGAGTCGCGGCTTGTGTGGCCAGGTCGCCAGGGGCCACGGGTGTCCTTGCTGCAGGTGCTGCGGCTCGACGCAGATCGCTCGTTAAGCTGCTGTGTGTGCTGCGAGCGGTGTAGGGCCATCTCACAGAGCCGATGTCTCTTCTGCGCCTATGCTGGGTGCTGGTTGGATGCCGGTTGTTGTCGAGCGATTCGTTAGGCCGAACGCTCTGCGGAGCTGCCTGTCGCACATGAGACACGGTCCATTGGATTGTGGCGTTGAGTTGTCGCACTCTGCTTTCTTCATTCTATCTTGTGATGCACGAAGTAAGAAAAGTGACCTTTGTTTATTTGAACTGGGCGTCTCAGTCACCGCCGATGTACTTGCGAGCCGTACTGACCATCGTACCACGTAGGTGACGCCCCGTGGCTCTTTCCTTTGTCCTACTGCACCGTTCTGTGGACAGTGTTTCGAATGTACGCAGCGGGAGTGCTGTAACCCGCGGCTGGCTCTCTTCTGCACATCGTCTTGCGATCGAGACACCTCAGGCCTGTGACCTACGCAGCTGCATTGAAACTGGAGCCCTCGTGTGTGCTGCCCCCAACTACAGGATGTGTCGGTACCCGAGGATGCAGCTCGACCAGCGCACCGCCGCCTGTTTTGTTCTCGCCGCTCTACACTACCGCCAAAAACCCAAGAGTGATCACTACGCCACCGCCGTCGCGCGATAACAACCCCGCGCCGCCGTTTGCCTTTTATTCCGAGCGGGCAATCGGAACATAAAACACATAACTTCACCAGAGGCGGTCGTATAGTCTCACGAGTATTGCATGACCTCCATATACGACGTCCTCGAGTATTAAAGGAGGACGTACCAACTCGCCTGATTATACATTCTTCAAGTCTACCTACAACGCTATGCATAGATAAGTCAAATACATAAATACATCAATGCGTCTGTACACTGTTTCTTTCATTTGTACTCGCGTAGGTCGATAAATATCAAACGCTGGCGTTTATGTTTATTGAAAACTTGCTCGCAGTTGTACCCATGACTTGTTATTGATGCTTGTGCCGGTGACACACACGTCATGTGGCTTCGTTTTTTACTCAATGTAAATCATTTTTTACTCTTTTGTTCGTTTTGTGTTGCGCAGATGCGCACGCGTGTATTCTCGTTTTTTTCTTGTCCTATCACGCGCACTGTTTCCCCACGTGCTTTTAACAAGCGCTTGTCAGCCATTAAAGGGGCCATGACACGGTCGCCCATAGATTTGTGGTTTTCAGCGAAAGCTAGAAGTGGAGGGTCCATTATGCTTATACAGATTTCAAAAGTGGGTCCTAAAAGAATATTTCAGTGCAAAACAAGCCCTAGAAGTCGCCGGCTGTAAACCCCGCCCACCGCCGGCGACCGCCATTTAGCAATGGCGCGTGTGACGTCATGTGCAGCACGGAACGGAGCCATGGTCTTCTACCAAAGTTTCAGCCGCTGCAAATCGTTCAGTTTCAGTGACAAGCTGAAGAAAGCTAAAATATCTCAATGTCACGTGCAGCTGACCACGAAACAACATCGTTCGCCGCGATGCAGACGCTTTCACAGCTAGCTGCTCTTTACGTCACGGCTCGCGAGTGCACCAGTGTTACCTGACTCTCGGGCCGCTCGCGTGTTTATAAAAAATATTCGATTATAAATTAAGTGCTCGACCAAATGCGCTAAAATTTCGCCAGCGTATTTGTGAATGCACAAGGATTAATCCACATAACACAGATTTTGATCGAAAATTGGATGTCATGGCCCCTTTAACAGCGCTATGATACGTCACTAGTCATTTTATAACGCGTTACCGTCGAATGTTCGTTTCACTCCGACGAAGGCCGGTTCCGCGGCCGCAACGTCAGTCTTTAGAGAACAATTTTTCCTACATGCTTGATTTCTATATATATATATACCGGGTGTCGCAGCTATCTTTAACCAAGGGTTAAAAAATACACTAATAGAGGCTGGCGAGTGAAATCAGTTGCAAATTGCTGACGATCACCTTGCGCACTAGGGACATAACTTTGTTTTGTATTTAATTATTTGTTAATTACAATTATTTAACTAAATTGGTAAATATTGACTTCCCGCAAAAAAAATGTGACTAGCACAGTTCTAGAGCGCCTTCAGAAACCCCCATTCCAGTATTTGCGATAAAGAAAGGCTCCCGTTGAAAATTTTTTCCAAGCTGCAAGGAAAGCACGCGAATACCACGTTACTTTCGCATTCGCGCTGCATCGATCGTGCTGCTCTCAGCCGTGGTTTGAGCGAACGAAATGAGCTGTGGCCGCGACTCACCGGCTCCGTTGCAGCGGTAGGCCGATAAGTTGGCGGTGGTTTCTTGGCTAGCGTCAGCCAGTTGACGCGCTTGACGGTGCAAGCTGTAGCGAGCACCGCTTGACCACCGCCCGTTCTGTTATCAACGCGGCAAAACCGGCCACAGCTACCGCCGCTGCCAGTACCACCATCACACTACAGCACTACATTATGTAATTTTACTGGACACTATCTTTGTGGTCGAAGACATTTAAATGCGCAGCATATAGGACAGGGCCAGTGCCCACTGCTGTACATTAAGGCGAAAGCCTTAGATTCCTCATCAAACAAGAAAAGTGACGAAACACTTGATTTGAAATATGTGCCTTTTATTTCTTCCTGGCAAAAAAAAAAAGAAACGGTCTAAGTAAAGTGCCATGGCTGTTCCATTTCAACAGCTTGTTAATGAGTTATTCGGTCTGAATTCACAGTCAACCTGTTTCTAGTTACGTTTGCTCTCCAAGTATGCAAATTTCGAAAAAGTATGCTCTCGTGCATATGTGGTAGAAAACTGCAACAAAAAGCTTTCAGCGATATCGTAGAAAAGGGAAACATTAGCCAGTTCTGCCACTGTGCAAGGATGTTAAGCAGAAACATACCAAAAATCAGAAGGTGCAACTGTCATGGGACATAGTACGCCTCCAGAAAAACGCTTTTTTTATGAGGATGGAATTCGCGGGCCCGCAAAAATGGCTCCGCGGACTACCTAGGGTCCGTTGACCCACATTTGAGAAGCTCAGCGCTAACTACAACCTCACACTTTTGCTACCATCACTTGTGCATTCTTCTTGGTGTCGTTATGCATTGTGGAATTCACGTCATTCAGAGCTGTGCTGTATGCTGATGGACCACACCAGATCGTCTTGCTTATGTCGTCTCCCTTGATGTGCAAGTACAATTCATGTCAAAGTCGTGTTTGACTTTGAAGGCGAATGGCTTCAGTGTCTCGTTGCGCGGTAGTCTTGACAGAATCACGGAAGGTGAGTGAAGTGGCACAAAAACACGCGTGACCTTCTACGAGCGAGAGGTGTCTGGTGAAGAAACGGCTGTCGTGACGCCATCAAGGAACGTCACATAACGGCACCACATGCTCTCATTACATCATCACGTGATATTTTCTCTTGGTCTAAGGTGGGCCGAAGGTAGTGAAACACCACGTGACGTGCAGAAAGCTTCAGAGGGAAGACAGAACAATACACTCGACCTCGACACGAGAACGATGAGGCAATTTGCCTGTCACCCTGTGACTTGTCATTTCTTGTTGTTAGGCTTATGTCTTGTGAGAACTGTGGTCTCCGACTGGATATGTTCATTCATTAGCGAGTGGTCAGCGAACTATGGCGTTGAAGTCAGGGGCGTCACCAGGGGCGGGGGGGGGGCTCAAACTCCCCCAAAATTTTCAATTTTGCACATGGATATATACACGCACACATAAAACACACGCACAAACATACGTAAAGCGTGGTTGAAACCGCCGGAAAAATTTCTGGCTACGCTACTGGTGTAAGTGTTGGAGTTTGAGTTGCTGCCCAGCTTCTTATCTCTAGTTCCGTAGGTGCGATAAACGTGTAAAGTCAAAAGGGATTGAAAAATAAAATGTTTATGTATTTAGTTATATATATGGACACTTCCTGTGATTGTGCTGCCCCTTTCATAAATAGAACATTACATACTTTACGGAGATGAAGCTTAATGTATTTCTTATGAAATGGTGTGCTATGATATCCAAGTGCGCACAGCGCACGCGTTGCAATAGGTTAAACTGATTGCATTGATGGCAAGGCCTACCGTCAGTGCCGCGGACGAACACTTTTGGCTAAACCTTAAGGATACGGTTAGGGAAAAAAATGTGGTGGCTATAGCGGCAGCCCGAGAAAATCTAAATAAAACGTCTTGTATTCAAATTAAACGGGCAGCTCTGGTAAACGACGAATCCGAACCCTACCGACGATCCTTCACCGACCATACGGGACGTTTTCGAAGAGTAATGGCAGGACAGCGAAAAATATAGCAATCAGCATCCGCACCTTCAACCTTACAATCGGTGCGCGATTGCCCCTAAACTACGCACACACGAACCTCTTCACACAACACCGTGTGCGCCAACAGACTGCCATTGTCAAAAATGTTTCGCCAAGTGCAAGGGTGACAAGGCCAACGATAGCGATTAATCCTCGTCATGGTAAATCTCGTCACTGGCTAACGTTATGTTATGTGCATAAAAAATGTTATTGACACACGATATCGTAGCGCCATCAAGTACAATAGATTAGTTATCGCCACATCTAAGGTTGTGACTGACAGTTAGTGCTATAAGGCTCATCAAGTACGTGGCCGGGTTTGACTTTGCTTTTTGACCACGTGGCTTGGATGGGGGAAGAAGCTCCATCAAACAGCCTGACAAGTCCCACATCGCGGGGTTCTCTGTGGGGCATCAAGGCGGCAAAAGCAAAATACATCTCATGAGGTTGTCGACGAACAATACAGATGCTGTGTACATTCAAAGAAAAATGTGACAAAATAGAGAAATGTTCCTAAGGGCACGCTGAATAATGCCTATTAGAAAGTAGAAACATTAAAAAGCGTGCGCACCATGTCATAAAGTATTTTGAAATTATCCAGTGTATTCGGCAAGCTACAAATTAACGCTTGAAAACAATACCTAGTACGTGGCAGCGGAACATACCAGTGTTAGAGTTCCGGTTCAGGAGCATAGTAGGATTTAGTTGTAGGTTAGCTATGGATGTATGTAACCACGCCTTTTTAACGGCATCAGACTTAAGGGAAAGTAACAATGTGTACTCGTAGACTAGGACTAATTGAATTATTTCATGGTCAACGATTATTTCGGAAGTCTGGGCATTAAATGGAAACTTTGCAACAGAACAGTGAACCTAACTAGTCATGTCTTATTATAACCTTCAAAGTTTACTGCTGCTGGGAGCGAGTTCAACAATCCTGGAACACAAATTTCATTGAAGAAAGAGAGAAAGTGCCACTAATGCATGGAAGAGCACTCACCGCGTTGTTTGATCCCGTTGGAAGGTGGGTCACGTCGCTGCAAGGCAAAACTAAAACTGAGTGCGACTCAAGCAGCGCTGTGCGTAACCGCTCATATGACGGTTGCCACTTGTTAAAGAACATAAGAGCGACTAGCCGGCGCTACGATACTTGAATATGTGAGCTGTGTTCCACAGCTCACAGTACCAAATTCCATGTTGACGTGTACGTTCTTGGCTGAAGTAAAGCCCGCTGGGGCTTTCAAAGTTTAAGCGAAAGAATAGTAGCTTTTAGACACATACCAGGGCAAGCTATGAAACAAAAACTTCAGAAAGAAATAGGATACATGTCTTTGTTTCCTAGTTTGCGCTAGTATGCATACCTTTGACGTCTACCAACTAGCTCCGCAAGAAGTCTTACTCAATAGCAACCAAGCGCTGGCACGACATTCTAAAATACTATTCCGAATATTTCTTTCCGTGTGAATAATAGAAAAAAAACTATAAGCGACAGACAAAAATATGTATATCCGCTCCCTCATTACACTGTGTGTACACGACTATATGCAGTCGTGGTGTCAATGACCTTGGTTGAAAAGAGAGTGTAATTGGACAAGCGTGCAAAACAAGTAATAAAACCTGTCCAGACACAACAGCTTCAAAAAACACTTGTGTCAGTCACACCATGCCTAATACACCCTATGGCCAAAATCTGGCCGCGATGCATTTCATTAATGTGGTTGCACAATTAACTGACAAAGCATACTAAAATTAACGCACGGTAGCCGGCGCGCTTATAATGTGAATTAGCAATAGTGAAATTCTCGAGATCGCCGAGTTCCATGATATAATTTGCTAAAGTTCTCGAGAACAGTAGATTCATTGTGAACTTGCGCTATGTATGTGGAGTTAGAGTGCGAACATAATGCAAGTTAGGTTGTGATCCGCAGGTTGAGGAATCGAATCCTGGCCGCGGGGGCCGCATTTTCGTTGGAGGCGAAAATACTTGAGACCCGTATACTTGTATTTAGAAGCACGTGCAAAACCCCCGGCTGGTCTAAAGTTCCGGAGCCCTCCACTATGGCATCTCTCATAATCGTATCGTGGTTTTAGGACGTTAGACCCCGACAATTATTAGGTGAGGTTGTGCATTTACTGTAACCACAGGTGTCATTGGAAATATAACTGGAAATGTTTTAGGATATCTTCGGCTGCTATTCATAAATTGCATGCTGCGCCGTAAAATAATACATAGAGAAGTAGGACTATCGGAACATATTTAGCGTGAAGGAAGAATATTGCGACATCTCTCACAGTTTTTTTTTAGATTTTCTGATTAAAAAAAAAGACCACAATATGTAGTGACTCACAAATTTGTAATGTAATGAAGCCACATGTCTTCGTTGTTACAAAACACGGTCCCTTTGAAGCGCTCCAAGATCTCGGCAGCGTCGTCCGTAGTTGCACTTGTGCTGCTTTGGGAGGGGATTCCGGCTAGGAAGCTCACTTCTGGCCGATAGTTCTTGTTCTCCTGGCCAATTTGATATCCCAGCAGCTCCAGCTCTTTAGGCACTGTAATAACGTTGAACAGGGAAGTGATATTTCATAAGCTCGTTCATCCGGCTGCGGAAGTGAAGCTTTTAATGCAGTGTGTTCACGAGTAAGCCTAGTGCACTAGGACACTGCGTGACACTGCTGCCTTCCACGAACTAAATACTAATGCAGCCGTGATTGGGAAATTTTAGAAATTAGAGATTACGTTCCTTAGTCTGAACCACGTCAAGTATAACTGCGGAGAAGGAAAGCCCAACATTAATTTAACCTTAAAAACTGTTTCTGGAAGGCTGCAGCTATTTTCGTAGCAAAATTCAATTCGATTTGTGTCATTGCCTGACTGCTAACGAAATTTTTTGTACCCTGGCGGTTCACAAAGCTAGCAAATCAAAATTTGAATGTTCCGTCCCTATCTTTAAAGTTGCTCTTGATATAGAGAGGACGTAGCTTCTCATGTTACCGAAGCAAGGTGGTGCTGTACGCCCTAAAAGCAATAACTTCTCGTTGGGAGCAACGCTCATTTTATAGATCTACTCCATGTTTGTAAGCAGCGGTAGGCGCCGTCAAGATATTTGGACTCTTATGGTGACGTCGCGGTGCTTGGACTCCATCCAGCCCAAAGCTCACCACCGTGCTCTATGATCACGTGACAACTGGCGCAGCAGCTACAAACCTGCCTCCGACCACCGCGCGTCGGGCCGCCTCCCGCGTGTTTATACAAGGGGCAGCCGCGCGGCCACGACAGAGGAAGTTTTATTGGCCCCAAGAAACACTCTGAAATGAACATATAATAATTATGTGCATGGGCCACTTTACCTCTAGGAACATCATCAAAACATCAGGTATCTTAATGCCTCGAATGTGGGTGATTCGCGAAATGTCATCGACGTTGCTGCAGTTTCGGCAGAACGTGTACATTTAATTTTCCTAACTGATGCACGAACGACTCTCCAACTCCAGCAAGACGCTCTTAGGTGCGATATGAAAAAGCGCGGGCTAAAATTATGCACAAGTCTATCATCTTTACGGTACATCTTAACACATAAGCAATTTTACCGGGTGATTTACTCATGCGAACGTGAAGGGCGATCTCTGTAAAATTTTCATCGGTGATACGGCAGCGATAACGTATTAAACCATGGTTACATGCCATGGTCAAGACTGCCAGGTCACCAGGGCATGTCACATTTGCCAACTGCGGGTCGCGGTTCTGTCCTTACTCTCAAGTCGCGACCGCTGAGGCGTACAGCCCGTAAACAGACATTTCACACGTGTAGTGTTTCCGGCGTGTAGTCTGAGAGACATGGAAATCTGTCAATGCGCATTGCACCCAGAACAGCCGGGTCCGATGCGCTGGTCATGTGTGCCTAGCAGCCGCATGCTGTTTAGAGAAGCACAGCCAAAGTCGCACTTCTTTCGTTCGATGCTGCGTTAATGAACCAAGCTACATTTTTAGTTCACGCGAGTACCACAACAACCGTCTGACCCGTCTGACGTTCTCAGTTTGTAGCCGTGATGTGTTAATCTATCCACACCGCTTACGTATCTGTACTCAGAGATATGCATGCTCGCTATGGCTCCCTACAAGGGTTATGCCAAAAAAAATTCGGCAGATCCCGCTTACCGTGGGAATCGATGTTATGTGAAGCATGCGGCTGGAAGGTGACTGTGACGTAATTTTTGTTACTGAGCGAAACGCTACAAAATGACGCTAAAGATCTATAAATTTTATACGCACACATATATGCTGAAGAGCCGCATATGTGTTATTTAACCAGTTGTTTATACAGTTGGGTAACGATGCCAACGACAACGTGGGTATTAGCAACACCAGAAGCGGTAAGCTGATATGTAGTGCTTATACTTGTCCCTAATGATGGAGAATGCACGCATGTTTCACGAACCCGTGTGCATGTGTGGAAGAGGTTCTTGACAGTTCTTGAACAATGTCATCATCACCGTGGTCAGTGAGCACCAACAGCTAGTCATGACTTGCTATTGGATCCGGATGTGATCGCGGTGACGAGGGGTCTACTTGTAGTGAAGTATGAGGTATAGTACAGTTGTTGGAAATCGTGGATGCCTCGGTCATTTCGTCGACAAATTGTATGTCGATAGAGCCAGCGACATGTCGGAACCTGAAGTCACCCTTCGCGTTGGTGAGGTATAGGCCGTCGAGGCTGGTAGGCCTGGATAGTGCTACATAGACCAACATCAGTGGATGGCGCTTGTATTTGTAGACTACTGGGCGTATGTGGCCTACGTAGCCTAGTCTGCAAAGCGGCTGTCAATCAATCTGGCATCGTCATCGGCCAGCATGCGGCCATCGCGCAGCCTCGTAAGAAATGAAGAGGACACTGCATCGTTCTGGGGGACTAAGCGCACTTTACGGTGCGATGATGTGAATCGCATACGTAACGCTAGTTAATATATTCCTCCAGGGTCGAGCAATGCTTCAAGACAGCTTGCTGAATCATAGGAATACAAATGTAATGTTTATTAGACTGCTATAAAAGCAGAGCCAACGCTGGAACCACAGACGTTAATCTGATATGACGCCTGTATCGTAGGAGTACACATCGTAGGAGTATCATGTAGTGTTTATAGCTTTCTTGCAAAATTA
Organism: Rhipicephalus sanguineus; assembly: GCF_013339695.2. NCBI lineage: Eukaryota > Metazoa > Arthropoda > Arachnida > Ixodida > Ixodidae > Rhipicephalus > Rhipicephalus sanguineus. Next base: position 47,923,707 of record NC_051185.1, on the reverse strand, counting down.
AATCGCCAGCACCATAACCACAATTGACGTTGCACGGACATTACGCCTACATAGGCTGTTTTTTCAAACCAGTTTATAGACGTGGCGTGGCTCTGTGGTAGAATACCTGATTGCCACGCAGAATGCTTGGGTTCGATTCCTTCTGGGATCCTAATTTTCATTCCCTCCATTCGTCGGGTCACCGCTGCCGATGTCGGTTTTTCTTAACGCTCTCGCATTTAGGTTACCAATGTCTGTCCTCGCCATTCCTGGGTAGATATAAACTGTCAATCACCTGTGGCGCATACCCGTACACCGCGGCCCGTGGTAAACGGGTATGTGCCACACGTGTCTGGAGGAAAGGGTTTGACGATGTACGCGACAGTATTGTCACGTTATTGATGTTATGACCCGACAGTCATATTCGTCAAATCCCCTTACCCTCCCATGCCAATATTGGTCTACATCAAGTTGAGGAGGCGATCATGAGAGCACCCAGACGTAGGCGGATAGATAGATAGATAGATAGATAGATAGAAACGCTCAAAGTGCCAGATGTTCGCTAAGAAATGCTTCGCATTTAAAAATTGTGCGGAACATTAGAATGACACATTTTTGGCAAAGATAATCGCTTTTGTTAGATAAAACGAACCGCGGAAACCACTCAGTTTTTGCCACGAAACTGGTGAGCAGGCATCGCAGACGAGTTCTCATGTTTTATAGCTCCGGCCAATTTCTAGCGACGGTTTTAGTAAAGAGAAAACCGACAAAAATATATCCTGCCTTCTTTGCGCCTTCTTGCGTAAGTAACACCAACGCAGCTCGTCGGTACACCTTTTTCTTTTTTTTTGCTCGACGGGAATCGGCACACGCCCCAGGGATAATACAGCAGCAACTACGGTAGGCGCAGCGACTTTAGCCTACCGCGCGAGACTAAGTGCCCGACGAAAGCGCCACCACATTTTCATGACATACGGAAAGTACAATGCGTACGTGTCCTCAGTTTTAGTTGATACTGCTTCAAGCTGAATATGCCATCATACATGCTTGCCTCCCAGTTAAACCCAGATAGTGCCCAGTATAGGCGCAGTGCTCGAACGAATCGCTTCACATATTTCTGGGGCCAGATGGTTTCAAATTTGTGTTGCAAGGTGAGGAGCATACCCCTGTTCAATATTTCTGCAGGCCTGTCTCGAACCGGGAATTATAATGATATGGGCTCCAGTTCATATGGGCCTCGAAGGCAACGAAACGGCAGACGCCGCTGCCCGCGCGCTGGCTCTCCGGGCAACGCCTTCAGACCCTTCCGAAATGGATCCCGAACCCAATTCGGCCTTACCGTTTCGAGAAATTACCCAATTCTATCAATTCAGCCACGCAATTTATCCTAAACCCTGTAAGGGCCTTACAAAGGTGGAGGAACGCGCACTCCTCCGCCTTTACACCAACACACTGCTGTGCCCGGCAGTATTAAAAGATTTTGATCCTGCCTGTACAGTAAAATGCCCGTAGTGTGTGGAGAAGTCTTCGGACATCTTCCGCATGGTGTGGGCATGCCAGTCAACCCCGAACCTCGCCCCAATACTACACCCCACCCGGGAGGCCTGGGAGCCAGCCTGCTCGGCTGTTCCGACCTGGCGAGTCAGAAGGCCCTTGTAAACCGAGCTCGAGTCGCGGCGATAGCCAATGGGCTCCTGTAATGAGGAGCCCACATAGTGGTTGTGAGGGGTGGCCCCTTCCGGCCACCTGGCACTTACTCCCTGTATATACCTCTAATAAACATTTTCTTCCTCCTCCTCCAATTGGAGATACTCGTATTACTCACAAGTCTATTTTCCAATCTAATTTTGCTCCGAGTTTCTTTCCCCTGAAATCCTGGCCAGCCCCTATAGGCTTCATAGTTTCATTTGTGAACGCCCGATGAGACGTGCCCCACACTTCTCCGATTCTCGTGACCCCCGCCCCCGCTTAATGGAGAACCACGTGCACTCCTATGTGAGTCATTGTAATACACGTGTGCATATAAGTTAGCTTCGATGCCATGCGCACGCGCAAGTATCACTATTCCTAAAATAATTGATTGAAGGGAATTTTCGAGGACTCGTTTCTTTCTTTGACAGAATATTCATGAAACACGTCACGTACCATCGCGCATGTGCATGCTTAACCCCTTTTCGTTCACGCTAAATCTTTATTACCTTAGGGAACGATGAAGTTAAACTGAAGAATAATCGAACACTCAGGCACCATGCTAGCTGGCCTAAGACATTTCCGCAGAAGGTGGCACGCATGGCAATAAACCACACTCCCTTATAATTGTCGCCACATCAATTTGTTAACTGGGGTGTTCCTTCAGTAGCATCCAAGTGTGATATGCCATGCATTCGCCAACCGTCGATCCCTCATGGCTACCTCAGATCTTGAATAAGAAAGAGATGCCGTTTCTGTTTGTGCTTGTGCACGCGCGCATATTTGTGTAAAATGCGCTTTCGCCCATTCTCGTGTAAGAGCGTGTGAACTTTACAGACAGGAACAGCCGTAACGTCTGCGGCTGCGCAGCTTACGATTCTATCATGCAGCACGGCTTGATTCTAATAGGAACGGTATGCACCTGCTATTCTCACCATTTTTAAAAAGACATGTTTCGCCTGCGACAGCTTATGTACTGCGCAATATCTCACGAATGTGGCAGTTTGGGCATGATGGCAATCCATTTTAAAGAAAGGTTAAAGCGCATGGAAAAGACAGGCGAGAAAAAAGGTACCTGTGCGCCTGTATACGTGTGCCTTTTTTCGACCGCGTTCTTTTTGCGCTTTTTGCTTTCTTCAACGCGCAATACATGCCGACCTACCATGTGGGTTTGCTGGACTCGTGCTCTTTTCCTGAAGCGAAACCTTTGACCCGCTCCCAAGAGGTCGTTCTTCAAGAGGCTCGGAAATGCATCCTGCATACAAAGCGAGCTCTTTGTAGCTATTGCAGTAAAAACACATGAGAAATAATAAAGTGACGTGGTCACAAAATAGACACCGATATCGGCGTGTTCCAGTGCTTCCTTTTCAGCGCTGGTCTAATGACTCCATCCTTCATCACCAAACGAGCTCACAAAGTTCTCGCGTTCTATTATAACAATGGCTCCACCAGTGCAAGGGGTTTTCGCGCTAGAAGACCAGATTTAGGACACTTTTTCAAAAGTTTAAAGGGACACTGAAGCAATTTAAAAAAAAAAACGAGGTTATCTTGTTATGTTAAGTAATTTCGTGCGGCAAACTTGAAGAGAAGTCGATAATTTGCATAGACCAAAGCAAATAACTTTATTTTGCCGAAAACGAGCAACAAGCGCCTCGGGCGGCATCGCGAGTCTCGCCGCCGCCTGTGATTGGTCGAAGCTCCGTGACATCATCGACGGTATCGTGAAGACAGCTGACGGCGCATTCCAGCAGGCGATGCCGTGTTTTTGTTGTTGTTGTTGTTGAAGTCGGCGTGTAGTTGCTGTTATGGCGAAATCTGAAAGTCGTAACGAGTTCACTGTATGTCCGTACATGTTCGATCCGGTCGCCACTGTAAGAGCGACGACCGAAGATGCTGCCTGCGCCGATGATGCGGCACAAGAAAGCGTGTCCCAACCAGTAACCTTCACCCGCGTCGGAAACCTGGACTGGCACGTGCAATATGCATGTTAGTGCTTAATTGCACTGCAGTAAATTGATAGAAATGATACGCTCAACCGCGGATATTAAATCCGTTAAGGAACAGCAGCATTGGCACTCGCTTTTAGCCGCGTATTGGCGGGGTCCGCGCTGCGCGCGCACATCGTGCGACATCAGCTGTTCGTGAATTTCACTGCTCAAAGTGCAGCGTTGTTGACGCAATCAGTATCACACTTCACAGCGGGCAAGAAGCATGTGATGAGCCAGAGAGAGAAAAAAAAACACCCGAGAGCCGCTCTTTACCGCAGTGGTGACATGTGTTCCGAACTGCAGTGCAGTGGCGTAGCCAAGGGGGGGGGGGGGGGGAGGGGGGCACACCGGGCCCGTGCCTCCACCCCGAATTATTTTTGCCATAGCACAAAATGACACTCGACCACATCTTCCTGCCCGGCGCCCACTTCAGAGCAAGGAGGTGCCCCCCCCCCCCCCTCCCTGAAAAAAATTTCTGCCTACGCCCCTGATCCTGCGCATGGATAGTTTGGCTCATATATTGCAGTTTTCTTTACAATGTCGTCGCTTTTTCGGAATTCTGGCCAGTACTACAATGATGGTGTGCTAAAATGCAAACGGTATATTAGCTGCGTCATAAGTATGCGACTGTGGTGTAGAGTACCCGATTTCGAGGTCTCATCGTAAGCCATATCAAAGCGTTTAACACGGAAGCACCTTACGTCCTGGGCTGGGCCCCCTCAAGTGCGGAAACACAGAAGGAACCGCGTCGCTGTTCAGTCGCATAGACTTGATCGTCAATCTCAGCGACTGCATCAGAGACGGGATGCGCACGTAGTCGCTTCACGGAAGTGCTTAGAGCACAGCACAATTGCTCTCGTAGGTTTGAAGCCTTTTCTTTTAACTCCAGTGACCCATTTTGCAGCCATCTTCTGATCCCGAGGAAATGACAATCGACCTCATCGCGACCGAAAGTGCTGTAGCAGCCGTATGCCGCGCAGTACTGCGGCATCGCGAGTCCGCTTCAACCCCCGACAAATACTAGTGAACGTCCGGACAGCAAAAATCTCTAATCGAAACCAGAGAACGGTGCAATGTCAAAACACCCTTGCGAACTGGCACAACTGATGCTTCGCTAGGCAGCCGGGCGCAGCAGAAACAACGAACGAACCGAAGCGAACCAGCGCAACGGCCCTGCTCGTTCCTTCACCTCTCCACGTTTCTCTCTCTACCGTCCTCTTCCCCTGCGCTCCGCGCGCGCCGGGGGGCGTTCCCTCAGCCAAAGTTTGCTAGCGTATAGCGCCGTTGTTTAGTCGAACATCGGGAAAAAAACCTGCGCAGGCATGTTGTAAGAAGTCGCAGATACCGAATTTACAATAAATTCGCGAATTCCAAACCGCTTCACCGTCCCTTTAATGGAAGATGTGGTCGTTAATCGCCTTTGGACATTTGTCTTGTTTTTCATGCTGTCGTACGACTACGAGCTTCACCTCCAGCGCGGGCTCATCAGGGATCGTGTCCAGGAGCTTGGACGAGGGGGTCTGCTGCTCCAGCAGGTCGTCTCCCCCCGAGAAACTCAGGTCTGCGATGTCGGTCGAAGGCATATAGCTCTCAAAGCACGCGCATAGTATACCACGAGGTGATGGTTAAAGACGCTCGTCACTATGTTTGGTGTAAACGGACGAGAAAGGATTCACATGAACCATTTAGGCGAAAAAAGAAGCTTTATATTGCACACTAAAGAAGAGAGAAAACTGATACGAGCAAAAAAATTACACCATCTCCCGCTAAAGGGGACCATGAAGCGATGCGAAGCCGGAGCACTTGCACGATCGCGTTTCGTTGGTGTTTGCTGGGCATGCTACCGACCTCGAGTCGTGGAACGCGAAGAGGAACTCTACGCGCGTCGTGTCTTCCCTCTAGCCTGGCCGTTACTTCTCTCCCAGGCCGAGCGGGGAACGTGGTCGACAGGCGCGCGAGAGGGGGGAACGTAGGAGAGGAGCGAGAGGAGCAGGGGACGCGCATGCGCTGGCGCTCATCGCGGCGTTGCGCAGGAGAGAATGAGGCGCGTGATAGGGGGGCAGCATAGGAAGGAGAGGAGGGGGGAGGATGCGCATGCGCATTAAGGGTGCTCACGCCGCACACGGGATTGAACTCCGCCATAAGCTGCTTCGTATTTAAATCTATACACCATTTTCCGGACGCGCTGAAGCGCCGCCATCTTGGACCTATAACGTTGCAGTTTTGTATCCGTATCAAATAAACAAACAGTGCTACGGTGAACTAGCACCCACGATAACGCTTGGGTCGGTACATTCAACGTTTCATGACCATCATCATTTTATATTACGACGTAGAAAACCGGCAGAACAATCGCTTATCAGCCCAAGATGGCGGCGCCCATGAACCGAAAATAAAATCGTGTATATACACAACACTACACGCTACGCATCACGCAACATGCGCGAGAGTCAGTACTAAAATAATATGCGGAGAGTCCGGCTACGCTACTGCAGCCTCGAGCGCGTGATGTTCGCGATTCGTAAGAAAAAACGCCATCTCACAGTTGGGGTCACCGTCGTCCCGGCATGATGTGCTCGTCGACGTGCGCGAGGGCAAAGGTGGCACAGCTGGAACGGCTGACGGCACACCGATGTGCTACCGTGTGCCGCGCCGCTGAGTCGGACGTCGCGGCCAACCCAGTAGTATGGGCCGCAACTCCCGAGGACCAAGGTTAGGCCACGACACACGAGGACCGCACCAGGTAGGCCTCGTCCACGAACCTGCCCGCGGCCACTGCACCCAGGCAGGAGCCGTTCAGCAGGCCTTGTCCTTGGACCTTGGATAGGCCACCGGAACTCGACCTGGCATGCACGTACTGGTCCAACGCCCGCCTCAGGAATGCAGCCAGGAGCTCGTCATCTCGCGCGGCGCACCGCTTCGTCTGCCTTTGTGGCCTCAACCCGCGAGCTCTTTTTTGCGCACGTGCCTTCATCTTCTTCTCTTCTTGTTCCTGTTTTTTTTTGTCGCCTTCGTGCCACCTGCCCTCCGCTCTTCTTCTTCAGTTTCGATTTCCACCTTCTTCGTGCTTTTGAGTCATTTTAGTCACAAATCGTGCCTAACACACACCAGATTTGTCTCCTTTCCTTACACACGATATGGCACAGCATATGAAATGGCAAAGAGAAGAAGAGGTGCTAACACAGTGCCATTTTCAAATTTATCGCATTGTTTCCCACGTTACGTGAGCATGGCACACGTCACCTATCATCGCGTATGTGCATGCTTCACCCATTTCGTTCACGCTACAAGTTTATCACTGTCGGGAGTGATGTAGCTCAACTGAAGAATGAACGAACACACAGGCGCCATGCTGGCTGCCTTAAGACATTTCTGCAGGAGATGGCACCCATGGCAATGAAGCACACTCCCTTACAGTTGTCGCTACAGTAGGAATGAAGCACGCTCCCTTACAGTTGTCGCTACAGGGGTGTTCCTTCAGCAGCATCCAACAAATGTGATATGCCATGCATTTGCCAACCGTCGATCATTCATGGCTACCTCATTTCGTCAGTAAGAACGAAATGATGCCGTTTCTGTTGGTGCTTGTGCACGTGCGCATATTTATGTAAAATGCACTTCAGCCATTTCTCGTGCAAGAGTGTGTGGACTTTATAGAAAGGAACAAACGTCACGTCTGGCGCTGCGCGACTTATGATTCTATTATGCGGCATATTAAAATCATAAGCCAATAATAGATTATGATAAGCCAATAATAGAATCAATAGAATCTTGAGCTCTCTCACCCGAGAGAGCTCATGTACTGCTCGATATGTCACCAATGTGGAAGTTTGGCTAAGATGGTAAACCATTTTGAAGAAACGTTAGAGCGCATGGAAAACGCGGGCGTGAAAAAAGGTACCTGAGCGCCTGTATACGTGTGCTTTTTTTCGATGGCGTTGCTATTGTGCTTTCAGCTTTCTTCAAAGCGCAATATGTGCCGAACTACCTTGTGGGTATGCTGAGCCCCCGACCATTTCGCGAAGCGAACCCTTTGAACCGCTCCCAAGAGGTCCTTCTTCAAGAGGGTCGGAAGCGGACTCTGCGGCGTCTTCAATGGCGCGCACCTTCGCAGACTCACGTAGCGCTTTCGTTGTGTTCTAGACGTTGAGGTAATGTTAGAATGTAATAATATTATCTGGGGTTTAACGTCCCGCAATCACGATATGGTTATGAGGGACGCCATAGTGGAAGGCTCCGGTAGTTTTGATCACCTGGAGTTCTTTAACACGCGCCTAAACCTAGGTACACGGGCCTCAAGCATTTTCGCCTCCATCGAAAATGCGGCCGCCGCGGCCGGGATTCGATCGCACGACTTTCGGGTCAGCAGTCGAGCGCCATAACCACTAGATCCCCGTGGCCGAGCAATATGTTAGAGTGGACGTTACACAAACCGACTTCCTTATGTTTATGACGTCCGTGCCTGATTTGTTTTGGGTACCTCAATCTCGTTCCAAAGCTAGTGGATCGTAACTTCAGGTACCACCCCTCCCCCTCCCTCCAGGCAATGGTAAACCTACGCATCTGACCTCTGTGGACTTGCGCACAGTGCACGTGACACGACGACATCGACCAACATGTATTATGACGTGCAAAATGTGTTGTTGCCACTGTAGCGTCCTACAGAAAAAACGGGCCCTTCTTTCATTTCAGAGCGAAGGTCAAAACTAGTGCAAGGTCATTTAGTAGCATATACGACGGCTTATTTGTCACATGCCATTTCGGTAAAGCTCATGATATAACTTGTTGCCGTAACGAGCTTATTAGGCACGACAAGGTTGATTAGGAAGTAGACAACTGAGTATCCTTGTTAGAGGGCTACAGCAGCCGTACCAGTATTTTCATATCACCCTTTCATATACAGAAACAATAGCTAATCGCAGCTCAGCAATTTGCAAACAGACCGAAACGGACAAGCGAAGACGCGTGGTGAGCGTACCGCGGTAGACTTGCCCCTGGAGATGGCGTTGATGCGGCCTTGTTCTGTGCAATTTCGGGCGGCCACTGGAAAAAGGTCTTGCTCAGTCTCAAGGTCGTCTTCCTTGGGAGAGCTTTTCTCGTTCCAGGTTGCCATTTTCGCTATATGCTGCTACGGCATATGAAAATCCTGCGCAAGGTGTTACGAAGTATATTTTCAATATTCAACTCGCGATCACAGAAGTACGCCCCTTAGTTGAAAGTAGCAGACGTATTAGCTACTTGAATGGCCAAACAATCAGCTCGTGAAAAGTGTCACGCGGACGCTGCAGATGCTGCTGCGATTGAACTCTCCACTGATCACAAAAATCAGGATTCCTAAAAAAAATACAAGAAGGCATACTTTAATAGAAAAGTGCGCTGCATACCAACAAAGAAAACCAAAGCATACGAAATGTCATTGCGTAACGTACGCATCACATGAATTTTGTATGTTGTATGCCTATCCTCTCAGAACTACATGCTGAAATTGCGTTTTATACAGCCTGCATCATTCATATCTTCTCGCTTAGATAACAATAACAAATTTCACATTTCTCGAAGTAAGAATTTTACGCGCTCTCAGTATTTCCTTTCGAAAACATGCCATCACTGCAATCACTAGTCTGCATCAGTCCTCACAATTACTAACCCGGTTGCATTATGCAATACATTAAACCTGTCGATTTTAATTCCTTTGATACGTACTTTTCTACGCTTTTGGTTTCTTTGTTGGTATGCATCGTGCTTTTCTATTAAAATATTCCTTGTATTTTTTCGAGAATCCTGATTTTTGTGCCTATATAATGTATTGCAAGTGCTTGAATGCTAATTATGCAATCGCATTACCTTTGTTTTGTTGCCCCTCCCACCTACGATGCGGTTAGGTACAGATGATAAGATAAGCAAATAAATAAATAAAATAAACAGTTTCGCGCACCGGAGGGAGAGAGAAGTGGCACCTCTATTTTGTCGACAACTTTTTTTTGCGAGCGGCACATGGAAGCTGATATATTTCGCTTGAAATGATTACAAAGCGTCCTTAGTGTAGACACCAGTGCATTATATGATAATTTTGTTATTGTAGGTTGCAGGTCAATTGTTTGGGACCCCGATAACGACCGGAAAGTTCACGGTAGCGTCCCCGGCGATTAAATATTGGAGGATTTGCATGGCTCATTTCGCGACTTTTCAAATTCCCTCGAAATGCGGAAAACCTCCGAGTCGCTGGCGTAGCCAGGGGGGCTTCAAACCTTCCCCCTGAAATTGTTCAGTTTTGCATGCGTATATATACCCACGCACATACAAACGCACGCACAAACATACACAAAAATATCGGTGAACCCCCCCCCCCTCTTCCCGCATGAAAACAATTGTTAACTACGCTATGTTACCCCCTGTAGCCTGCCGATGTCACTTGCGCGCCTGCGCGTTTTGAGCAAACATATATTACCACGCACGTTTCTTGCATTATTTTTTTCACCCACGAAAGCTGTTAGCCACGCTCCGCGCAGATCGCGTCGCAAATGTTTGGCGGGCTTCGGGAATTTCTGAGATCATTTTATTAAGATTACGCGCCGGACGCGTGATTTCCCACTCCAGGTTCTTGGCCACCTTCACGTCCGCAAGGAGAGGGCCGATGCTCTCCTCGAAACCCATGTCCAACTGCCAAACGAGAACGGGACACTTTTCACTAAAGAAATGGCCAGATTCTTCCGCCTCGCAGACCCCGAAATGTCTGAAGACAAGAAATCTTGCTTCCTCATGCGAGGACTAAAGCAGGAGCTCTTAGCGGGACTCATGCGAAACCCACCGAGCTGTGTCAATGAATGCGTCTCCGAAGCGACGACGACTTAAAGGACGGTGGAGATGCGCACCCGACAACCCAATCGCCGCTCGACGCCAGGATAAGCAGACGTTCAATCACACTGCTCGGACAATTTGCGCGAGACTATAAGGGCCATAGTGGCTGAGGAGCTGTGAGGAATGCTGCTATACAGCCTCAAGTGGCCTCGATCGAAAATATTGTTCGAGAAGAAATCCAGCAGTCGCTGAGCACCCCTGAACCGCCACAGCCTCAGCTACAAGCCATGAAATACGCTGCGGCCGCCCAACCCAACGCTCCCCCTCCGCGTCCACGCCATCACGCCCACAGCCGCAGTTACACCACCAAACGCGGCCGCCACCCCCGACACCTACATCATACAACCGGCTGGTCACCCAGCGCTACATCCCGAGGAAGACCGACGTTTGGCGTGCCCCGGACCACCGCCCACTGTGCTACCATTGCGGAGAAGCTGGCCACACCTACCGCAGCTGCCAGCACTGATAGGTGGAAATTCGTGGGTTTACCATTGACGCGCTGCGTCCACAGCGGGGTGAACGAGCACGCGACATCCCCAACTACCTCGCGGGAGCGCAGTGAACACCGACAACCTTCTTGATCGCCGCCGCCAGGCCGCTACATGTCACCACAGCGCCGCCAGTACACCGGTCCTACTGGGGGCTAATCCGCTAGCCCTTATCCGAAAAACTAAGGGCTGCAACCGATGGAGCTGCGGTTGCTGCACGACGAAATGCCGAAGATCCTCTGACGACGACGGTGACAATTCAGGGATCACCAAATACCAGCTCACCACCTACCAGAGAGTGCCTTCGTGAGAGCACTTCTCTGCTGCAACAAGACCTAATGACACGCCGGAACAGCATCGGAGCAAGTCGATGCAGCCGTGATCCGACTCCACGACCAAACCATAATGCAAGACGACCAACCACCGACATCGAGGTTCTTAACGATAGTCACAATGACATCGCTTTGGTCGACACTGGAGCCGAGTACTCCGTCGTTAGTGGCCCGTTTGCCGCCAAGCTGAAGAAAGTAAAGACCGCTTGAGATGGACCCGAAATTCAGACACCTGGAGGTCACCTCCAGGTGTCGGGATTTCGGGCCCATCCCAAGCAGTCACCTGGAGGTCACCTCCAGGAGCCTGCACGGCGAGAGTCACGATTGACTCCAGGAGCCTGCACGGCGAGAGTCACGACTGACGGGAAGACATGCAGCGAGCTTTGTGGTCCTACAACTTGGTTCGAGGGACGTTATTCTATGGATGGATTTCCTGAAACAGCCCGGCGCAGTCATTGATTTAAGATCGCCTTTCATAACGCTTTCTGCGGACAATGCCATCCTGCCGGATAGAAAATCAGTCATCATTCTTTAAATGTGATAGAAGAGCAGGTCACAGTACCACCTTTCTTCAGCGTAATCACTTCCGTTGGCACCGAAGAACCCACAGACCTAAAAAGTGTCATCGAGGGCGACCAGCACCTGCTTCTGAGCCGCCAGATTTGCGTCGCAAGAGGCATTGCCGAGCTGCATGATGGAAAAGCTAAAGTATTGCTGACAAACTTCAGCCACGAATACAGACACCGCAACATCGGTAGGACGGTCACCTACATGGTTGAATTCGTGGACGCCTGCAATGCCTTCGCCCTCATTGATGCTACCGAACCTGCGTCGACGAATCGAGGTCCCCAAGCAGATTTCGACGTCAATCCGAGCCTTCCGAAGCACAATCAAGACCAGCTCGAAGCCCTGCTCCTGAAATTCAAGGAGTGCTTCTCGTCGTCGTCAAGAAATCGACAGACCCCAGTCGCAAAACATCGTATCATAACAGAAGAAAGTGCCCGACCAATCCGTCAGAGCCCATTTCGAGTTTCGACGCGAGAATGCGAAGCCGTGAAGAAACAAGTCGACGAAATGCTGCGTGACGACATAATCCAGCCGTCCAAGAGTCCGTGGTCGTCTCCCGTTGTGTTGGTGAAGAAGAAGGACGGAACGGACCCCTACGTTTCTACGTCGACTATCGTCGCCTGAACAAGATCACAAAAATGGACGTGTATCCTCTCCCACGCATAGACGATGCCATAGATCGACTCCACAACGCGAAATACTTTTCGGCGATGTTCTTCTGAAACGCACAAATGCGTCACCCGGCAGCGCAATTGTGTCGTCATCACTATCAGTGCTGGGCGAATCTCACCATGAGCACCCGCCTGCGAGAGAGGAAGTGGAGGTGGAAACTCATTTTTAGGAAAGGGAATATAGGCAACCACCCATTTGTAGCACGAAGCCACAAGGAAATACGTACTGATTTTTCAAAAAGAAACCATCATAGTCGCCGAAAAATTCGTCCTGGTCCGGGGTTCAAACCCAGGACCAACGCCTTTGCGGGGTGGTCGCTCTGCCAATAGATCTAACGAGGAAGCTAGCAATTAGAAGCGCGAGGGTGAATTCGTCAACTCCAAGCAAATGGACACATATTGCAAATTCTGCTGAATCTAGCAAAGTGGTGGAAGGGTTAAGAAAGGGTAAATAAGGCAACCACCCGCTTTGGAGCACGAAGCCACAAAGATTTCCTTGTGGCTCGTGCTACATTTCTTTGTGGCTTCGTGCTGCAAACAGGTGGTCGTCTGTTTCCTCTTTCTGAACCCTTCGGCGAGCTTGCGAGATTCAGCAGGACTTATTTGCAATATGTTAGTTGAACATTAGTTGAAAGACATTACGCGAAAGACGCTCTAAGCAAGGTCAAGAGTGAAGCATGTAAATTAGATAGCAATACAACACTAGCTAAGACAGCCCCCGTAGCACAGCCCAACCAGCCGCTAGCTTTTATAACTAAATACTCAAATGCGCCCCAATCATCAATAATATTCTCTGCAAGTATTACCCAATATTAGCAAGCAACGACCGCCTTAGAAAAGCGTTTCCCGAAGTAGCAAAGGCCGTGTATCGCGGCAATAGGAACATTAAGGACATGTTAGTGCATGCAAAAGTAAACTCTCATAACACCTTGTTCTCGTCCAAGATGTAAGGCTTGCCAACACATTCGAGATGACGTTATAGGTAAACGCGCCGAAAGTGATTGCGTCCATCATATAGAATTTAGTTTTACATGCACTAGTTCAACCGTTATGTACATGATCGAGTGTTCATGTAGTCACAAACGATACATTGGCTAAACATGACAGCCTGTTGACGCTAGATTAAACAAGCATTGCGCGGACACGTCGAAAAAATTACCGAAAGCAGTGTCACAACATCTTAATGTAGCAGGTCACTATTTCGACCACCTCAAACTTTATATACTTCAGTCAAACTTCCGGTCCCCAAGAGACAGCAAACAGTCATATACAGTCATACAACGCCTACAATATGGGTTATTTTCCCAGGGACGGGGCTACACTGGAATTCATTACCTCAAGAGAGTTTCGTAAGTACAGATTTTACTGCAAAACATGAAGATTACTTCTTTAGCGCTTTGTCTTCTAAAGTAGTGTACTCTTGTCGTTAGTGTTGCTGTTCCAGAAACTTGCCGACTCTTTGAGTGTATTCCTTTGTGTTTAATGCAACGCACTCTTCTGGTTTTTATTATCGCTGTTACATTCCAATTCGTGTTTCTTCTGGCCCTCATTCTTCGACCAAAGGGTTGTTCCGCAGTGTCCGTAATTAAATAACACCCTGGCTAGAGCAAAAGTTTTGACGAGACATTTAAAAACGAAAGGTAGACTAACCAACTAGGTACGGTGAATACTGTTTTGGTGTACTCCTGTTGAAACATGGACACCTCGTCCAACCCCAGCACTTTTACGCAACTGCCGTTCACTGGCACTAAAACTACCCAAGGCAAACGGCACTCCATTCGAAGGTTCAAACACTGGCTAACGCAAACTACGCACGAGCGCATACAAGCGTACTGCCGTGAGCGCCTGACGTCACCTTGCACATGTCAGTCAAGTAAAGGTGTCACCTGGTAAACCGAAAGCGTACAATATGGCAAATGAGCCAGGCGCTTACCAATTAGGGTCCGTGGATGACCTTGCTGAACTGTCTTCTGCGAGAACACCTGACAAACGGCAGGCCTACTCTTCTCGTCAGGAGGAATGGCTCATGCCCATTACAGGGCAGTGCGCAACAAATTGGCAGATTTTAGGGGCGAAGCTCCTTAGAGTCGAGACTTGTCCGTTGTCCATTGTAGCCACGCTAGTACTGGAAGCGCTCGCTCTCGATAATGATGATGACCTAATACTAGTGGCGCTTACCCACAAAGAGGGATGGGCCAAGAACCGGGCGGCAGGATCTTTGACGTAAATACTTATTAGGCGAAAGATAAACGTTGTAATTTTAGACTAAAAGAGAGAGAAAAAAAACATAGCTAATATTTGAAAGTTCTTCAGAGCACACAGACTATCAGGTGTGATGTTTGACGGATGTAAGAACGGTTGGAATTAGTAATGAAAATAAGCCAATGTAAACTAGCATGGTAGTCTTTTTGTTTCCTGTATGTAATTAAACACTGCAGTGTGGACTTCCCTGTGGCTATAACCTAATGTAATGCCACCAAATGAAAAAACTTGCGGAACATTGATTTGTAATCCTAACTTGAAGGGAACCGACGAGGCATCTTTTTCTCTGATTAGAATACCGGTGATAGAATAAAAATAAATGCTCTATTGTCTCTATTTCACCGCAAAACTGACATAACGGAGATGCGCTGAGTCCAACTTTGTGTAAGTAATAATTCAACTTCGGAATTCTGCAGCGTAGTCTGGTGAAAGTAGCCTCTACTTGCCCTGATACACACCACTGCTTATTCCAGCAAAATCTTAGATGTGCGAAGTCGCTGAATTGACCCCATGAAAATTTGCCTATTTCATTAAGCAGACACGCATTTCGAAATCTTACTGCTGTCGCGTAAGCTTGCGCTAGCGCCAGAGAGGGCTTCTTCCTCTTGTTCTTCGAGTGCCTTGATGATGATCATAGCTACATATCAAACCACATATAAAAACTGAAAAAGAGGAAGCAAGCGAAAAATAGAGAGAAATAACTAAAAAATAGGAACACAAATAGAAATAAAGATAAATAAACAGAAATACCGAAAAGAGAAAGAGAGAGGAGGAAACAAAGAGAAAATGGAAGAGAAACAATGAAGGCTGCTCCGCTCCGCACTTCCTTGAGGCTCGATCAGAGGGACTTGCATTGACCTCGTCTTCTCAAATTTCAGATTGGATCCCATACAAAAACCTTTGGCTTTACATTTCACCCATCATAAGGCGGTCACAATGAAAGGAAAACGCCGCCCACATCTCAACACCATATACGCAGTGGGAATAATAAACAACTTTGTATATACTGTACACACGTGTTGTCACGTCTTTGCAGGATCGAGTGGGCAATAAACGGGGGGATTCACGGTTAATGATCCCCCGGAGCTTCGCCCACTCGTCATGATTCGCTTCGTCGATATGCTGTGATTTTCGCTCGTTTCGCAGAAATTCCGGCTTTGGTGTCGGCGTTGGTGTCGGCGTAGTTGTTTGTAAGCGAAAACTCATCATCATGTCCGTGACCGAAAAATCGTGAAAGATGCAAATAAAATAAGTAATAAAAAATCGGCAGATCCCACTCATTCTGCGACCCGATGTCATGCGAAGCAGTAGGCGCCTAGTGGCCCCTACCGCACTTTTTTTAGGCGAAATCTATAACTGTCTCGTTTCGCGTACCCTTGTGCAAAACATGGAAGCCGAATGATGTGGTACAACCAACCAGACATATGTCACTAATGACGTCATGCGTGACTCTATCATGACGTCACAGATCACAAGAGTTCAACACGTCCTAATATAACGTCACATTACGACATGACATGGCATCGCCGCTTGGTCAAAGGTGGGCCGATCCCGTAGGAATTGCCACACCAAGTCAGGTGCTGAGATCTAGTTGTGGGGCGCAGGTCGGGTGGTAGATGCACAATGCGGTCTATTCTGAACTGAATTGTGAACGATGGCTTGTAAGCGATTCTATACCTTCATACATTACTAAGTCTGAAGAGGCCTTTTTCCTTCAAGTGTTGCAGAGCGAGCAATATGATGCCGAACTTTTCTCCATTCTGACGAGGCATCCACCAGCGGTCTATGGGTTAGAGCATCGGGCATACACCGGCTTGTTAAATCTCGTAAAGTTTATGTTCGTGTTTAGCCTGCGTTAACGTCACACATGTGTCTTGTGTAGGTGCTTCACTGCCCAAACCAATCGCCTATACAACTGCCATATTCCAAGCTAACGAATACTCTTGGCATTTGATGATGTTTTGGTGTTGCAGTTCTGGTTGAACCGAAATTCCAACGCACGACTGTCGCAAACTGTTGGAAAGCACGGTGATGTAACCTGCGGGCGTAGTTGATTTATTTATTTATTTATTTATTTATTTATTTATTTATTTATTTATTTATTTATTTATTTATTTATTTATTTATTTATTTATTTATTTATTTATTTATTTATTTATTATGCTGGTACAAATATCCCAAAATAGATGCGAGAGGCGGGGTGGGATAGTAGGGCCGATCTTACAAGGCGGAAAAAGCGCGAATAATGGTTGCAAGCTAAGGACCTCAATAGTAAAGAAACGAAGAGTAATCCCACAAAGAGCCTATTTTCTGGCAGCCAGAATGCGCGCTACGCGCTATGACAAGTATTTCGTCTAAGCATATTGCACTCAAACCCGACTATATTGAATTAAGGTAAATTGAATTATCCTTTATAAAGAACTCTTGTCGATCACTTCAATGCTTTAACGTTAATGCATAGGAAAATATGTGGCTACATCACACAAAAATAGCCGGAACATTTAATATATCGAACATCGGGCAGCGCGAACACCCCAAGAAGTTGGCTTTTTCCTCGAAGAAGGGGACTTTCCGGCGTGCATTTGGGAGAGTGAGCGGTGTGATTAAAAGGGCGCCGAGCACAGCGAGTAGAAACAAACGCTTGCCATCGCGTGCTTTCTCTCATGACTCATCATCGTCGCGGCCATCGTGCGGCGTGGCCGTTCGCTTCTTAAGTCCCCTTGCTAACGCAATGGCTGCCGTAAAATGGAAGAACATGGTTGTCCTCCGCAAAGCTGGCGATGTTAAACACAGGTAAATGAAGAGAAAAGAACTCTGGTGTCGCCGCTGCGTAGAGCATCCCACGAAGCACGCAGAGTATGATGCTGAAAAACAACGCCAATATTTGGGACAAGGCTTCAGGCGCCCGATGGGTACGCACAGCTGCGTTTGAAGATGTTGAGTCGTTGTTTAGACCGATGCCGTATTTTCTCGCCTACAACCAGGTCCTGCAGATATCCCACACCCCCTAATGAAACCGCGTAAAAAAATAAAAAAAAGAAACATCCCCGCGTACTACTGTAAGCTCCGTTCCTTCCATTAACCTGAAGTAGTGCCTTGAAGCCAGCTTGCGCACTGAAATTAGAAACGAAAATACGGCAAATTCTTTAAAATATTAATATCGAATTATACAATACATCGCACTAATTACCATCTTTTAGCGAGTTCAATATATGCAGCTTCGACTTTATCTCAAAAGCTGCGCAAGAGCTGTACCTTCCCCTAAGCAAGCATGACTTACCAATTACCGGGCATCCGTCTCGACGTTCAGAATTCCCGTAAAGAAATAACCGAGAACTTTGTGTATAATAAAAGGTACCCCCTACAGTCAACGCTTCTTCAAGAGATAATGGCTTTGGAGTATTTGTTCAATGAGCATAATCTAGGAGTTTGCTGCATCACAAATTTATTTCCTCAAAAACGTTTCCAATCTGTCAAGCATATGCGGAGTTTTAAGGATCTGTCGCATGTTCCGAGCGCGTTCTCTCTTCTTTCGTCCCAACGAGCACACCGGAAGCTACACTGGGCGCGATGAAAAGAAACAGGAAGCTATGTCAGAGCGGGTCATGAGCTGGAGCACTTAAGCGAAGCGACGTTTGAGTTATGTGTTCGCAGGAGGCCCGACCCGCACATCGGCAGCCTTTTTTGCCTACTATGTTCCAAAAGTGTTCCAGGGCACCACTCAATGCGAAGCACTTTTAGGGGCGAAGCTCCTTATTCGCCCCGAGATCGAGCGGAGTCGCCAGCTGGCGGCGACTGGCTGAACCACGCCTAGTGTGGATGGCTCCCCGCATCGTCTGCTAGCCACCGAGTGTTTACATGTGCGCGTACTTCTTGCACGTCCTCAAAGGGCGGTTTGTTCCGTTGTGTTATCGCAAATTTAACTGCTTGTACGTATGCCGAACACGATGTACAGAATCATTTGGCCTTGCTAGGCTGTATATGCACTGTAATACGACCATCGAGTGCACTTGTCAAGAGTGATGAGTATTGTCGTCATACCGCCCGTTCGCCAGAATCATTTCAGCGTGGGTGCCTCTTTCTAGTTCAAACACATCTCAAAGTGCACTTGCCGTCGTCCTAAACATGATGAGTATTAAATATCGTGTGAATGCAGCGTCGTAGCGACTCCGAGGTGAACAATACCAAGGCTCTAAGCCATGCACTTGCGCGTGACAGTTGATAGGCGTATAATTGTGTGACTCTCTTTCGTTGGTTACGCGACCAGCTCTAGATGTGCTTAAGATGTCCTTTTATTGTACAGTCGTGGTCTCACTACAGAGTAATATTTATGACAAGTGAAGTCTGACTCTTCGGTACATAAATAATTCCCTAAAACAAACAGAAAATGGAATAACACGGACGTGATCAAACTGATTTGCCGCGTGTTGTTTTTATCTTGGGGCGAAATGCATGCAAAAACACCGGTGTACTTTTATTTAGGCTCGGGTTAAAGGACCCGGATGGTCAAAAATTAATCCAGACGACGTGCCCTACAGTCACATCGCGCTAATTTCACGCAAAAATTCATTTTTTTTATTTTTACAGTATCTTCTGCTATTGTGTGGTGTTGTTATAGATTCATGGGAGGCAGTGGACATCATCGGTTTGAAAAAAAGCAGTTTTGTCCCATAATTTAACCACCCCTTTACTGCATCACTGTCATGCAGGTAATCAGTCGAAAAAAGCTATGTGCTGAACTGTTACCTTTTTACACTGTTACTGGAATAAAAACGAGCGCCTACGTATGAAACATATTCATAGAGCTAAAGCTCTGTCGGCCACGTAGCTTTTCTGACGAAATTGATCGTCAACTGTCCTACATATCATGGATAACTGAGCGAGAAAAAATACCGGTGCGTATTAGTGCTCACAATTCACGAAGTGCTATTCGGTCGATCGCCGGATGAACACGAAGTAAATACTTAATTAGTTCACTTACGCAACAACAGTGCGTAGTAGGCGGAACACAAGCTAAACACGTACCAATAGAACGACTGTCGTCGAGGACGAGCATCCCGTTCACTGCCACGTTGCGCTTGTCTCACATGTGATAGCAACGTTCGGCGGGCTTCGTGCATCGCTTCGGCAATGGAGAATACACATAATATTACCAGTAGGCTGCACTCAACGCGTTTTGTTTGCCGATAATCAGCTCAAACCGCCCACAACGAAGCGCCGCTGTGTACATTTGTATGCAAGCGGCCGACCGCCTCTCCACACTAGCGCGGCGACGGTGCTTCAACCTTTAGCCCGATCTCGGGGCGAATAGCATCACTTGGTCCGTCGTCGCTCCGTCCGGCGTTCCACCGCGGTCGCGTCTCCCGTATCATTTAATAGATGGCGCTGTCCCATAGAGATGCATGCAAACTGCAGTTGGGTGACGATATACTAGATGGCGCTGTCCCATAGAGATGTGTTCAATATGGCGGTTGGGTGAATGCACGCTAGATGGCGTTATAGGTGCCGCTGCTCTCAGATTGGCTGCTGCGCCCGTTATCTCTCATTCTCCTTGATCGTCGGCGTACTTCGAGGAGTGCGCTTGCCGGATCGTGCTGCTTGGCAGACCATGGACGACGAGGAGCGCCGCATGCGGAAGGCCGCTGCGTCTCGTGCTCGTCGGCAGGATCCCGAGGTGCGAGCTCGAGAGGCTGCCGCCAAGCGAGCGCAGCAGTAATCGAAGCGGCGTATCGCTTTGATTACTGCTGGGCGAAACCACTGAACATTTCACGGTGTGGCCATGATTGCTTCAGGAGTTTCGCCCAAGCTCTTCATCATTCACCCGTGGATATGCAGTAATTTTTTTACCAAACGAGAGCGCATTGATCTATCTATCTATCTATCTATCTATCTATCTATCTATCTATCTATCTATCTATCTATCTATCTATCTATCTATCTATCTATCTATCTATCTATCTATCTGTCTGTCTGTCTGTCTGTCTGTCTGTCTGTCTGTCTGTCTGTCTGTCTGTCTGTCTGTCTGTCTGTCTGTCTGTCTGTCTGTCTGTCTGTCTGTCTGTCTATCTATCTTGCCACTCGCGTTTTGTTGCTTTCATGATTTCGTTGACACTTTCTATAACAAAACGAGGCACGGCATGACATGAGTATACCACGAACATGAATGATAGATGATGACACGCGTATCATGTGTACTACGTCATCACATACATGACAAGCAGCTGTCTGGATGCCATGTTGGCCTTTTCGTAACCTTCCTACATACCACCCCACTGAGTCCAGCCGAAGCGTAATCTTCTTTCCTTACATCCGCGAAATTTTCATGGGCTTGGTAGAAGTGCCTTCGCACAAAAGAGGTGCGTGGCTTAGAGTACTAAATCATGTACCAGGTAGTCGCTGCATGCAGCCGTCCTTACAATGACAGTGCTGTGCAGCTCAGGGTAGCTGAGAACTCAGCGACTAAGTTTGTGTTTTGTGCAAAATGTTAATAATGACATGAAGTAGTATTTACTCCATTACGGGATAGGTGTGCGCAGCTGTCCTTTACATTCCGACAGCTTGGTGGCAACTTAGGGTGTGTCGATGGAACCACTTAACAGGAAACGGTCTACTTATTCCTTGCCTCATTGTACCACCATGGTGTCACAACTCAGTCATGCGGCTTCCCGCAAACTAAACCGTTGAAGTACGTCAAAAACGCCATACCGATAACGGATGAATAAGCTTTCCAGCAATGCATGGTCTCTTTTAGCAAAGTGCCTAACTAGGTCGCCTGAAAATAATTTTTCGTCATGTCTTATTGTTCGGCACTATGGATTACAGCGAGAACTGGACGTCACATGTGGTGATGGATATGTGGTGGGGGCGAGAGCGATTGCCGCGTCTTCCACTGCGTCTGAGTTGCGTGCCTTGACCGTGGCCTACTTGACCGCGTCAGTGTAGCGGGCGTCCGTGTCTTGCTTGAACTTTAGTTTAATAACGTAAGTTCTAGCCCGTCGTATACTTTTGTGGAACACAGAATGTATGTTGCGTGCACGGGACGGGGCTTTGGACAGGAACTCTCTAACGTCGAGCGGGATGCGTTTTTAGGGGCGAAGCTCCTTAAGGCGGCACCCGTTCGTCCCTCGTAGTTGTCGTAGTCGTAGTGCGTAACCAGTCGTAACGCTAGTACCAGATCTTGACCTCCAAGGTGGTGCCGGTGAGAGACTTTTCCTGTGCGTTGTTGAACAATAAAAAATTCGCAGCGTGCGCGTTAACTAAAAGCCGAATTCTCCTGTCTCTCATTCCCCATTAGCAGCCATTGGCATGTTCCAGTAGGAAACGTTAGTAGAAGTAGAAGAGTAAGTGTTAGCTAAAAGCCGACTTCTTCTGTCTCTCATTCCCATTAGCAGCCATTGTTTACCTTCAAGGTAGTGCCTGGTGAGATTTCTCCTGTGTGTGATTAAACAATAAAAATTTTGTTCAAAACGGCGTTGATTGGTGAAATAAACCAACGAAAGACGCCAGATGTTTTCTAAAAAGCAAAACGAAAGAACGCCAGATGTTTCTAAAGCAAAACGAAAAGACGCCAGCTGCTTAACGAAAGACGCCAGATGTTTTCTAAAGCAATGGTTTTCTAAACAATGAAAATTCACAGCGTACATGTAAAATTAATGCGAGCTGCAAGTCGTCATAACTTATGGAATCTTTAGTATAAACGCGCCCGATCTCACGTCGGTGATGATGTACTGGGCAGAATTCACGGAAGATTCACGGTTTACCGATGAACCTCCGCAGCTTCGCCCACCATCATCATTCACTCCGTGGATATGCTGTGATTTTTTTTTTTGCCCTCATCGGTAACGTACGTCTCGCTGGTCTCGCTGTAGTTGTGGCACCGGAGTACAAACTTCCCGGTAAGCGTGAGCTTGAGTCGTTCTAGCTGGCTGTACTTGTGTGCATCGGTGAGCTCTTGCCAATTGTTGTGGACGCCCATCTTAAGGAGACCTCTAGTAGGAGCCATTGGGGGCAGTTCCAGGGCAAATATGGTTACCGTTCTGATCACAGTGTTAATTTTAACACGAAAGTGTTTGATGTCGGGGTCCACCAAGACTTCCGTGACGTATTTCCGTCACGGAAATGACGTCGAAAAAGTTCCATCAACGGGCATCGAACCCAAGACCGCTCGGTCCTCAACAACAAATGCCCGGCACGCTATCCACTGCGCCACGGTCACCGACTGTAGATGGTTTAAAAACGCGCTTTTTGTATCTACCACTCTCCCGGTCGGCGCTGAGGTGCTGCCCTCTGGGAGCGGTAAAGTAAAGTAATTCATCATTACTGTGGCCTCCGCGACTAGCACCTGCAACGCGTTACACGTCCGTCCCATTCGGCGCGTTTTCAATAGAAGTTCAAGTTTGTCAATCAATTAACACACCGCGAAGTGGCGACCTCAGTCCTTGCGCCGTAAAGGCGTCGGCCTCGCTCATATAATCACGCTAATCCAAACCAAAAATAGCTCTGCGACGCGCGCCTGCCTCACCTGGTGTAACACCGGTTTCCCCACTCACGCGCTCGCCGCGAGAAAAACCGCGGCCGGGCTACCGGGTCGGCATGATGCGCTTTGCGTTTCCCTCTCGTTTGGCCGTGGTATTCAATCACATTTTAACATGCCGCGGGATGGGTACCAAGTTCTGCCTCCATTATGCGACGCTCTTCTGGCTATCACACCTCGTTCTCTGATTACGCTTTCACCGTTAACTACTACAGCTACCACAAGGGTTTGTTTAATCACTTAGCATGGACGTCAGTCGTCGGAATGGAGATGTACCACCAATGATCAAGGTGGGTACATCCACGTAAACGGTGCTATAGCTGCCTGACATCAATATACATTGCCCAAACTCTCTTATATCAATGTACAGTAAACATTCAATTACTTCTTTATGGACACGCTTTACTTTCTAACAGAAAAAATACGCTCTTGTGCGCAAAACGTTTCAGAAAAGAAGACAGATAGGACAGTGAGCTCTGTCCTATCTGTCTATCTGTCTTCTTTCCTGAAACGTTTTGCGCACAAAGAGCGTATTTTTTCTTTTAGAATGCAGTACCAAACAGCTCAAGTAGCCATCCTGTTACGCTTTACTTTAGTGTTATTCCGATTCCTATGACGGATGGATCAACCATGTTTTCTTTTCTATTTCCGCAGTTTTCAAAGTGGATGTGCGGTTTGCCGTGCGTGGTGCGGATGGTGAGAAGAGCTTGCATTATTAGACAGTTTTAGTTGAACGTCCGCAAGAGCTCTGCGGACGCCCAAGTACAGCTGTTTATTTGTAGCGTGCGGTGCTCCTCGAGCCCGTTTCGTAGGTATGCGATCATCTTGGCGAGATGCATGAATTGCGACAGTGTCCGTTGGACTCTTGGTAGGGTGGCCGCTACCGATCCAACCTTGTGGATGGGAAGTTCAAGCACGCTAGAATCTCAGCTTTTGGAATTATTCTCCCATGAAGGGTGGCGATAGGGTTGTGCACTTCGTATATGCGTTACCTGGCTTTCGTTCTTGCTTTGAGGACAAGGTGCTCGGACTTCTTGGGCATGGTGGAGGCCTCCGTTTTGTAGATACCTTTCCATCGTATCTACCGCATCTTGTCGGCAGCGCTTTTGTCTTCCAATGTTGAAGCCTTCGTCGAGGTTGTGATGTCATTAGTGTATATAGCGGGCCGCAGATCTGGTATTTTACCGAGAACTTCTGGCAGATCGATCATGGCCACGTTGAACAGCAGCGGTTAGATGACCGATCCCTGCGGTGCGCCTCTTTTTTTGGTGGTTTGAAGCTTTTTATGCGCTTGTATCAGGCGCCCACAGTTGCTGTATGGTTCGTCCACAAGTTTCTGACGTAGGTGTATGTCTTAGTGCCGCAGCCGGAGCCTTCGATGTCGTTGAAGTTCGCTTCGTGGCTGGCGTTATCGAAGGCCCTCTCGATGTCGACTCCGAGTATTTAGTATTTCCTTCCTGGGTTCAGGTGATCAAGGAGGTCTTCTTTGAGTAGTAAAAGCATGTCGTGTGTCGAGAGGTACCGACTGAAGCCGAACATGGTGTCCGACAGGTGTCCAGTATCTTTTAGATACTGGGCCTAGTGGTCATGCCCCATGTGTTCAAACTATTCATGACCTCTCTCTCTCTCTCTGTCTCTCTCTCTTTCACTCTCTGTCTATTTCTCTATCTCACTTTCTATCTATTTCTGTTTGTCCCTCTCTTTCTCTCTCTTCCCGCCCTCTTCTGGTTTCTCTATTATTCTACATGTCTCTGTTACTTCTGTCAAGGCCTCCGAGATTAGCCGGCGCCGCCAGCTAATCTCGGAGGCCATGCTTCTGTCTAGCTTTTTCTTTTTCTGCCTTTCTCTCTGTTTATTTCTTTCTTTCTTTTTTTCAGTCTTTATCACTATCTTTCCATTTCTCTCTCTCCTTCTACCTTGTTTCCGTTTCTAGCAATTCTTTATCTCTATTTTTATCTTTTTCTTGTTAAGCAGAAGATGAAGAAGAGGACGAAGAGAGGGCGCGGCGACCGATCTTTTGCCAACGCCTTGCATAGCTCGTGAGGAGCAGCACTAACGATGATAATATGTTCTTGTCCACGCTCCACTGTCTTACCACCAGAATAAAGAGTTCCAGTTTTAAATGTCTCACATCGTGATAATTTCTAGCGCAAGTGGAAGGTTCAGTAGCTTTCAGTACATGAATTCGACGCTTCTGAACGCCTTGGCATCCTGTGACTACTGTGGAAATTTTGAGAGAAAGGAACTCATGTTATGCGATTGCCCGCAGTGCAGTGTCAAAGACTATGCCTTCGCAACACGCTCAAAAATGTGGTCAGCTGATATTTCTGTCGGAAGAAAGAGTACTATACATCATTCACAGTATTTACCGTCTCAGAAGGAGGTCGCACAAGCACTACTGCGCTATGTGCGATGCACAGGTCTTTTTGGACGACTACATTGAGTGTTCTCTGTGTTTTTTATCGTCCGTTCGAGTGCAGCTTTTTTTTTTTCATTTTTAACACGAGTGTTTTTTGGCGGGTAAGACTTCACTGACAACATTTCCGTCAGGGAAATGACGTTGGTATAATTCACACAAACAGATGACAAAGAAAATTTATGAGAAAGAAATTTGCTGACGTTGACGACCTGGGAGTTGAACCCACGACACCTAGGTGCGTGGCAGTGGCGTAGCCAGGAATTTTGTTCGGGGGGGGGGGGGGGGGGGGCTCACGTTGCAGCGCAACCTCCTCATTGAATGTTTCGAACGACTAAGTATATCAATAGCATGTATTACCAGTGACAATTTGTATTATATGCTGCAAATCACTTCTTGAATGCTGCGCACTGTCAAGAACAAGTAAGAAAACAAGTAAGAAATTATTGCAGGAGGGAAACACACAGGGTTACACGTGGGCGTAGAAATAGACAACTGGACAAAGAAAATAACACAACAGAAATAGAAAAAAATAAGTTCACGCCGTAATACATTCGCCAGTAATGTTCTGAAAAATGCTTCGGTAATACAATCCGCAATTTGCTGCCGTAGCTGATTCTACTGGGTTATCGAGTGTGGGGAAAGTGAGCTCGAAAAGACGTTCGTTCCACAAATAATTTTCCTTAATTTTAACGACGGTCTCTTATATGAGATATGCAATGAGGCGTTAAAGGTAAGTTTTCTTATTTCCCTATTTATCTTACCCACGCTGGGGAAAAAAATTGGAACGCATTTCTAACCTCATGTTCTTTCTGCGTGTGCTTAAAAGGGCCCTGCAACAACTTTTCAGCGTGGTCAGAACACGTGAGCGAGACGTTATAGCTCCTCCGTTTCCTTCCCAGGCCCGCTGGAAACCCAGCACGCGGCCTGTAACTTACGATTAATTCTCAGTCAGCTAGAATTTGTCCCCTATTCTATCGGCAAATGATGCCATAAACCGAAATGACTGCGCCATAAATCCGTAATACACTCGGTGGTCGGTGGCTGATGCGTAGGCTGCACAGTTACTGCGACCGCCGCGGAAGGCCTCCATGTGCCCGCGCGCGCGCTCGCGATCACACTGAAAGCGAGTCGCACGTTCACAGAAAAAAAGAGAGAGAAATTGCCCAGGGCCATGATGCGCGATAAGGCACGCACCTTCTAGCCCCTTTGTTTTCGTTCGCTTCGAGTTTTAAAGACGATGGTCTTCCTTGGGGAACTTAAACATTTTTGGTCTGTCATTCTGTCTGTCCGTCACACAATTCAGCAGTGCAGCTGAAGTTTAACCACTTACTCAACGCCCAGCCATCTTCCAACACCTTCCATTAGCGCTCATGCGTGAAAATCGAAGAGGCTCACGTGCTCTAAGGAATAGGGGTTATAGTACAAAAATATAATGTGCTTACCTTTGCTGGCTTCGGTGTTGTGGCTTGGACGCTTTGGCGCAGGTGAAAAAAAGGACGATATTCTTTTCTGCGACATGACCGCACAACTGAAGTGCCAAATCTCTTCGTGTCGGTGCTGTATCGACTCGGGTAGCGTAGCCGTTGGGACCACGAGTGGGTGCTCGACCACGTCGGCTGGTGCAACTCCCTTACAATCGGACCTGCACGGCCTTAAATTGGGTAGCAGTCTGTAGGACCGCCGTCAGAACTGGGCGCACGATTGTTGTTGTTTTCTTGTTTACTGTGAGCGGAAAACTTGGGAGGCCACGGCGGTCGGGGTGCTGCGTTCATTCCGGCGCGCAACGCGACTTGGGCGGCTTTTGGTCAAAGCAGCGACCGGATGGCCCCTGACCGCAGGCATCGAAGTGACCACGCGTCGCCCCGCAAAGTACTTGGGCTCCGGAGATGAGGGAGCCCATCTGGTTTCTTGTCGTACCCAGGACAAAGGAGCCCGCTTCCACGCGGGCGGTGGCTGGAAGGGTTGGAAACGCCGTCGTAATGACCTCCCTAATTGCCCAGCGACGCCTTCCGGCTGCGCATGAATGGGCCGCTTCCAGGCCCCGGCGCGGCGGTGGCGAGGTGTCGCATCGGTTCGGCCCCACCTAGAGTTACTGTATATGCTACCTTTAGGTAGCAGAGTTGCGCATCTGTTTTCCAACGCCGCTGGCAACCATGCATTGAGGAGAAGCTGACGCTCGGGCCAATTTTCCTATTTCTCGACGCCGCCGCTGCAGCTCACTCAATTAACACTAGTCATCGACAGCCAATGTTTATCGCCGGCCTTCGACACGCCAGACATGTTTATCGGCGACGCGGTAGACATGTCGCCTGCAAAAATGGAGTGCGACTTCACCGCATAGCTGTGGTTGCTAGCCGGACCTATGCGCTACTCTGCTACATAAAGGTAGCATATACAGTGACTCTAGCCCCACCGTTTGCTGTTCGCGCGCTTCGCGGTCGCCACCCAAGGAGGTACAAGACAATGTGGTCTGCTTTTTCGGCACCGCGCGGTCGCCGGAGGCATTCGTCATGTGTTTCGTGCATCAGGCGGCTCAGACGGCGGCTACGCCCTTGACGCTAGAATGCGTGAACGGCGAGGAGCGGGAACACGTCGCGGGGTTACGGGCGCCCAGTCGGCACCTTTGATAATTGTTTGTGCACTGACGTTCCTTCGGCGCGGTAACCATTTCCGCACTTTGCTTTACAGTCTAGTTCGGCAGAATCGCTGGAGTGGCAGTTGGGGTAACGAGCCCGTAAGTGGTGCCACGTGTAACGTTTTGCGCGGAGGCGGGAGCAGAGAAGTGGCTCGAGGGTGGTCGGAGGGTGGTGTCCTTTCAGCAATGGGTTGGACATGGCACCAGGGTTGTTTTCTTTAGGACGTTTTTCTTTTCTTTTCTTATCACTGCACGCGTACATTTGACAGTGAGTCTACTGAAAGAAATAAGTTTTATATGCACATAGAAAAATAAAACATTTCATTTTGTGTCACTTTTGTATTTAGTTGTCGCATTAACAGCGAAAGGAGTGAGGCACGGAATTCTAAATATTTTTTGGCGTGTTCTTTTCCACGCGATTTTTTGTAACCACGGAAAAAAACACGTGAAAAAAAGTACTCGCGCCTTGCGCTAAATAAATGTGAAAAATAATCCCTGGGAATTTACAGCTCATCTGAACTGGGGATAAAAAGATCATTCGCATGGAGTCTTTGAGCGGACCGACTATTCGTCTGGCGAAGTGCTCTGTGAAGACTAAAAAGTTGCCTTGTAGAAGTAAGTGCATGGAGAGTAAATGTTAGATCCGGGGACGTTAGTCATTAAAAAATTAATGTACTTAAACCTGCGTCGCCTTGTAGAGCTTCTAGGATAGGAAGGACACAATGGCAGACGCCGGCGGCGTGAAAGTAAGGTAAAATAGCAATATTCGGACCACAGTCAATTTTCTTTTTATTGTTCAGAAAAGAAAAAGAGTGATACCCTGTTTCACAAATTGCATGGTTGAAAACAAATCTTGCAGAAAAGCCACCATCCAGAACATTTTAACTGTCCATGGTATTGTCGTGCTCAAAAAAAAAAACATTTTAGACGACATCCTGGTTGGTTTTCGGTGAAGGTGGTTATTTCGGACGGCGGTGTATATTAGAACAAAAAAAAATTCACGGGGTGGCGGGGAGGCTGAAGCCCAATAAATCTCACCCCCCGAGCGACGCCCCTGGTCGGCGGTGAAAGACAGCGCAGCGCGAAAAATTTCGGGGGGGGGGGGGGGGCTGAAGCCCCATAAGGCCCCCCACCCCTGGCTACGCACCTGGTGCGTGGTGATACGAACCTGGTGCTTTACCCACTGCGCTACCCGCACACGTAGACGGGGCTCTACAAATGCGCCTTATACATATTACACCTTCTCCCTTTCACAGTGACCTTGGTTGGCAGGGAGCGGTGTCGCCGTCTGTGATAGGTACAGCGAAGTGCTGCAATAAGACACTTTAAAGCGCCGACAGCTTTTGCAGTTTCAGCCTTCGGTGTGGCGAGAGACACGCCTGTAAAAAGCGGGACGCCTTGCCACGTTCACAACTCCATGTACGAACTCTGCCTCTCGAGTTCCTGAAGCGCTGTGTGGTCTACGCATGAGCACAGACGTAGGATACACTTTTACGGGAGAGCGTACAATTTGGCGTTCCTCTCCTCCAATGAGGACGCTTTTAATGAGTGCATAATAGGTGCCAGTGTTTATTATGTTCCTGTTGATGCCATCTTTACGCGCTATTTGCCATATGGTGTGCCCAGCTGTATTTTCAGTACTTCAGCTACAACAAAGCCTAAACCATGATCATAGATATTGGTCGTGGAGATGTCCATGCACCAATAGGCGTCAGCGTGGGTGCATCGAGGTCGAACGGGCTATAGCTGCCAAACACCAATAGACATTGTGCAAGCTCTCATACATCAATCTACAAATAACGGTCAAATATACCCCTGTGAATACCTATTTTACATTCGTGTTATACCGATTCCTATAACAGAGAGATCGATCATGTTGCTTTTTTTTTACTTTCTGTCAACTTGAGCAAGCCCAAATGTTACGCTAATATTGAGCCAGCACGCCAGACAAAGCAATGAGAAAAATTTCCTGTCTAAAGCAGGCTAGACGTTTCAATATTCTCAACATAGCTTCCGGCGGCTACCGCTCGGAGGCGCTTCGGTACGCGTAAGTTGTGAATCAGAGGTGTAGCCAGGGGGGGGGGGGGTTCAACCCCCCCCCCGAAATTTTTCAGTTTTGCTTGCGTATATATACACGCGCACATACAAACGCACACACGAACATACATAAAGTACGGTTGAACCCCCCCCCCCCCCGAAAAAAATTTCTGGCTACGCCCCTGTTGTGAATGAAGTACTAATACATGCACGGTTATGCGAGTGCTATATGCAACAGACCCTATGCTCACCAGCTAGGCTTGTGTTAGAAACAAATTGTGAGTTACTTTCTGTGCTGAGTACTCTGCTTAACAATCGGTGTATTCCACAAACTAAAGGCCAAAGTACCACAGTGTCACTTGGAGCCACTTATTTCGACAAGTAATGTTTACTCCTAATATACTTCTACCGCCATAGTTTCGCAAACCAATCAAGCTGCAACTACAGCGCTGTTATTTGTCTAGAAGGTGATCCCGATGACTCGTGAAAAATTTTTCCGTCAAAAGATCGCCTGTTTTAGCAAATGTGTCTTACAACGTTCCCTGAAAAAAGAATTTCCTACCATTCTTTTTTTCGGGCAGAGCAACAGATAACAGCCAGAGTACCAAGTGTCACAATGGCCGCTACTGGTCGGTCGCTAATCAAATATTTGCAGAACAGTCAGTGATAACATATAGAAGTGCCGAAGACCGTCGCTACCCTACTTAAATATAATCTTCATACATTGAAAATAAGCTTATTAACCCGTAGGCGCACGTACCACTATGGCGCACACATCGACAAAGATGAATACAACTACAGCATGTCGTTCAGGCGATGGAGCAGTCTCGACACATAAAAAAACATTAGGAACCACACATGTTGACGCCATGCGTGGTTGAGACAGCCTATGGGAATTGTCTAAAAGGCAGAAATCCGTCGCAATTTTTCGTGCAGGTGGCAAATTCAGTTGCTTCTCCTGCATACATTCAATGGCAAGAGAGAGATCAAGGGGAAGGTCGGGAGGTTAAAGAGATGGTAGCATTCCATATTGCTACCCTGCAATATGGTGGCGAAATAGGGTAGAAAGCAGGGTGTAGACCGAGAGAAAAAAAGCCGCAAAAACACAGAAAAAAATTGGGGGACACTTAAGTTTCGCCTCTAAGAGTTGAACGCGATAGCGATATCCGGCCCCATCCTCATCGTGCTCTATTTCGCTTGTAATTATGTTCAGTCGCCCGGTCTCACACAGGCACACACACACACTCGACATACCAATAGTAAACATAAACGTTTGCGCCCTCTTCAAGAGCACTATTATGACAACAGCGTACCCACAACGTGCGTGTAGGACAATGCGCACACTAATGTGTATGTCCTTTGTAATGGGTGACATGCTTTAAACCAGCAGCAGTTACGCGCGTGATACTTTTTTGAAGTTGCGATGCACCCACTACGTGTTCGTAAGGGAATACGAGCAGTAATGTGATTGCCTTTTGTAATGGGTGGCCGGCTTTAAACCACCAACTAGTTATGCAGTTCACATGGTATGACGCCCTATGGCAATATACGCTAGTACCCCGTCTTACTATGATATTACATCTCGTACTGCGACACCTGTACACAGGACGCGTATATTTGTGAAGCATTAAAGTTAATTTAAGTGCACTTCCAAGCAATGGAGTGGCTCGGTGGTAGAACACCTGCTTTCCACGCAGACGGCCTGGGTTTTAGTCTGACTCGAACCTAAGAGTTTTTATTATTTATTTTATTTGCATCTTTCTCTATTTTTCGGTCACGGACAAGATGATGATTTTTCGCTCACAACCAACAACTCCTACACCAACGCCGACACCGCAATTTCTGTGGAACAAGCTCTTCAACACTATCGCCTTAAAAAGGACCAGCAGACACGATAAGGCTGCTCTGATAACAGTCGGTGAGAAAGACCGGTTCGTCGCAAGAAGCGCAGTAGCACTTGCAGTGCCTTCTTCGGCATTGCGTCATGTCGGTGGCGTAGAATTCTCTCTTCCGACAGAGCTCGGTCATTTAACTTGCTGTGACATGTTGCAAAGGAATAGTCACCGTGCACTGTATTGGGGCCAGTGGCAAGAAATATGTGCATTAGTTAATGGCCACGGGCTGCGGTGTCGGCGATGCCAATGCGGAATGCAGACGCGTTGGTAAGCGCAATACCCAACTGTAGGCTACATAGAAGGGTAGCGTCTATTCGGTGAAGCGTCGATGGGACACGAATTCTTAAGGTTGGGTTAAATGAGTGCAATCAGGCATTCTCCAAATGAGGCCCGCAGTACACTGCACACATGCTATCCATTGCAGGCGTTTTACAAGTGGAACGACCGATCTACCTGTAGATGAAATAGTTCTATAAGCCATCTCTAGTACTTAATGTAACCGAAGAGCGTCATGCAAGCGATACTACTGTTCTTGAGATTCCCTTGTCTTTTGAATGACTTTTTTGAAGACCCTTCGTCTCAGTGCTTGTTGCAGCGGAGCTATCAATGGGACACCTGCGCTATCCTTTCGAGTCCGCCCACGGATAGATAAACCACATGATCTCTTTCGAGTGAGCTATGACATCACATAATGAACACATCATGACGCATGACGTCACGTATAATCAAAATGTGTTAGTCCTGATCACGTCCTCATGACATTACTACATGGCTTCGCATTATGACGTCATCAATGGACATCGCCCATGGGTCAGTGGTGGGCTGATCCCGGAGGCCGTGCAGAAAACAAGGGGAGCGGTTCGCCTTTCGTACGGGTTTAATCACCTGTGTCGTGTCTAGGCGCGGCATCCGCATGGTAATGCCGGGTATGTATAGGTCAAAACCTCATCAGATGCTTTAGTGCCCTAGCCGTTGGGTGCCTGCGTTTTCGCGTTTACTTGTGCACTTACCCTCTTTCATCTGTTGCACAGCCCCATCCCCTAATAAAGAGTACAAAAGAACACAAGGTTTTGCGCACGCAAGCATCGTCGGAGCCCCGGTACGAAAACCCCCTATGTGAGGTAGTCTTAGGATAGAGCGCTCTTGAATAACGCAGATGAAAGCACAAACGGGAGTGCGCCCGTCAGCTCAGCTGGTCATCCACATTCACAGAGTGAAATGGCTCTAATATTTTTTTTCTCAACTGTGTGTGTGTGTGTGGCTGTTCTCGTTCCCATCTACTTCTCTCGTTATCTCTGTAAATCACTGCACCCTCTTTCCAACCCCGATTTCACAACAGCAGGGCAAGGAAGGAAACATGATGCAATATCTGGTTAACCTGTTAATCTCGGGCATTTCTCTCTCTACTAGTGTTGTGTGCGTGCGTACGTGTGTGTGTCATCGCCGAGACACATCGCATATCCGAAACCCATCTTGCAAGCTATAGAAATGCTCTTTGCATTTAAATATGTTCGGGAATTGCAGTTATTACCACCCCACAATTCCTTATACGCGACGTTGACAAGCTGTTCCCTCGAACCCCGATGTTACATCCAAACACATACTTGTGATTTATTTATTACTTTGCTTTTTTTATTTATTTTTTGTAAATTGCCCCTACGCACTGCTGAGGGGGGTATGCTACAAAGCGGCACGACGCGAAGAAGTGTTGCAATGGGAACACATGAGCTTGCAGCATAACTCACCTATTACTGGGCATCCATTCTGAGGCTCGAAATTGCCGAAAGCATATTAGTGAATACATAACTAGCTCATTTGGGCCACTGCAATAAGTTCTCATGTAATCATCATATGACCACAATCTTGGAGCCTTTTGAATCGCACAGCTTCTTCCGGAAAAATGTTTCGAATTCGTCAAGGTCAAGCGGAGTTACAGGGACTTGTTTCATATACCCACCGGTTTCTTCTTTCGTCCCTACGAGCATGCTGGAAGCTACAGTGGGAGGGATGACAAGCGAGCAGGAAGCTACGTCAGCGGGCATCATGACATTGAGTATTTCAGACAACCGTAGTAGGCTCACATGTTCACGGGAGCCTATACCACAGATCGGCATCCACTTCGGACAACATTAGGAAAGCGGTGGCCACGCTGGAACAGTTCGTAAAATAGAGAAAGTTATCATTTGGTTCGTCGATATGAGAAATTGTACAGTAATGATCCACAAAAGCTATCGTGGCTTTGTGCTCGCCGCAGACTCACTTCTGTGACGGTCAACGTACGGAAGGGTGGCTCGGATATAGATCAACCCATGTCCGGGTGACGCATGCCGTGTAGACGGAAACGTGTTGCTATGATAGACTACCGATATGCAAAGTTGTGGAGAACTAATGCAGTCATCGCACGAGGATCCTGAACAAGTAACTTGCGAGGAGACGACCACATCCTCCTGGCCGCAAGAACTACGAGATAATGAAAGCAGCCCCAGTAGTGTTCCTGTGGGAGCTTTTACAGAAACTCCAAAGCCAGTGCCCTCCAATAAGACTCGGGTCGTAATTAGTGCAGTTAGGTTTTTCAATGTTATAGCGTTAGAGCGCAAGCTCCAACAAGACCGCTTTGTGCCATAATTGTAAAAAAAATCACGCTTTTCAAACTCTTTTATTTAAGGAAAAACACCCTTCAATGAGGTTTAATGCAAACTTAGCTGACTTAGTTTCTATTGATGACAACAATGTACCCGATGGGTACCTGCCCAGGAATGAAAATTTCTTCATTAGATCGAGAGAGTTGTAAAATTTTGCATAGTTAGATCGAGCTTGAGTTCTATGTTCAATAAATGTTACGGGGCTCTGTTAAACGCGAAACATTTCATTGCGAAACAAACGAACTTTCACCGTATCTATCTATCTATCTATCTATCTATCTATCTATCTATCTATCTATCTATCTATCTATCTATCTATCTATCTATCTATCTATCTATCTATCTAGCCGGTCACGTTTTGCCGCTCTCATCAGTTCGTTGAGTCTGTTATTCCAAAACAAGCCATGACATTAGATGAGTACAGCACGAACATGTATGCTGGCTCATGACATGCATGTCATATGTACTACGTTATCACATGCATGATAAGCCGCTGTCTTGATGTCATAGTGGTCATTTGATTGCTTTGCTACATGCCACCCCACTGAATCTAGCTCAAGCCTCGTGTTCTTTCCTGATATCTGCGAAGTCAGGGGGAGGTTACTCCGTATACCTCCCATAGGACGCCTTAATTCATGACGTCAGCGCTGGCAGCGCCAAACGTCCCTTCAGTTACTATCCTGGCGGCTGGGATTCAGAGACTCGAACGGCAGAATGGCGGCGCAGACGGTATGCGTCGTCATGGCAACACTAACACCAGCCGCGCCTCCTCACCTAGCTCCCTCGCCCGCGCCGGGTTTTCTTCTTTTTGTTTTGTTTGCGTGCGCGGGCTCCCTCTCCCTTTCTTTTATGACCCCCTCGTCCGCGTGCTGCGCCGTGCAGCGCGCCGGGCGCTTTCTCTTTTTTTTTTTTTTTTGCATCCGCTGCGCGTACTGCGCCGCGCGTTCGTTGCTCGTTTGAATGTGCGCAATTTGCAATCAGACATTCTGCAAACACTGCAGTCGTGCAGCATGTGCCAGAACGCAAAAGAATGAATTGCATTCACAACACATCTTTGGTCTCGTTTTATTGTCCTCGTTTCCGAAAATCAAGATTTTCATCAAATGTGGCGCGATACAGGCTCAGGAGGTTAACAGAAGTTATCAACAGGAGATTAACATACACGTGTTCATGATTACTAAACAACACGAAAGTTCTCGGCAAAGTTAAGAACTTAAAGAACAGTGGAATAAAAAACAGAACATTAACACTAGGGCACATATTCAAACAGACAATTTTTATACTGAAAAAAGTGCAGAACAGCTTCTGATATATGCGCACGATATTGCACAAAATTATCATAACTAACAAAATTGAACATTCCTGGAATGCAAAAACAATTAAAGCAGTTGAAATATCTAAAAATAGAATAATAATGTAAATATCATTTTAAAGATGTCAAAATGAACTCCACATATAACACAACTAATATTGACCGCACTTTATTGACTACATTTACAAAAACGTTGATTTTCATGCAACTAGTGATGATGAACGCGGAGAAAATGAACGACTGATATCGGATGATTCATGGCATCTCTTCTTGAAGTGCGCCGATTCTGTGATTCTTCAGCTTTTCTCTGGGCGCACCGATCAGCTGTGTTGCGTTCCGAAATATACCCTGAAGAAAAGGGCAAGTTTCCATCAGATAAAGACGCCGTCGACTCGTGCAAAAGTGAACTCGTTTGTTCGTCTCAGAGCAGCACAAGTTTTCATACATCTACCTAATGTCTCACAAACGTGGTGAGAAACGCAAAGCACACACTCAAGACGCCGGAGAGAAACGCAAAGCACACACTCAAGCACGCGGTTCTGTGAGAGTAGTAAACCTGTAACTATAGTTATGTCGCATGGGCTTCGTGTCCGCTGCTTGTTCGTATAACGATTTAAACGCAGCATCATGCCCTTTTCAAATCAGTCATTTTTGAAAACATTAACTGAAGCCCCACTGCAGAGAACAGCTACTCGGTATGGACGTGAATTCAAATTGACACAATGAAGACCGCGACTCAAAGGGCACGCTCACCTGTCGTTCTTTTGGGGGCCGGAACATACATTCCGGGACTTGTTCTGGAAGTATTCGAGCAACAAATGACTATGCACGAACACCGCGAGTCGTAAAACATCGCGTCGCACAAGCACACAGCGAGCGAGCACCATGAAATGGACGCGCGACGGCTAACACATGCCTTACCAACGCCAGACACGAAACTTTCAAACGGATTTCAAAGTCGGCGGCGCCAGCAAGGCGGCGGAAAGCGCACCTCCCGCAGGAAAGGGAGTTTATCCCACCAGAGAGGGGGTTGAAGAGAGTTGGGAAGAGAGAGACGGAACGCAGATTTTAGTTCTGATCCCAGTCAATGGATGGCGCCTCAATTTGCCATACCGGTCACGTAGGTTTCTTTCACTAGCCTGGCGAAGTTTCCATGGGTTGAGTAGAAGTGTCTTGGCACAGAAGAGATTAAACTTTGACAGTACTACATCCAGTACCATGCGAGGGCTGCATGAAAGTCTCCTTACGCTGGCAATGCTCGGCAACTAAGCCTGCGTTTAAAAGAAAGCGCGAATGATTTAGAGTACTACGCACAGCCATGCACTGTAATGCACAGCTCCGTGATGCTGACCTTAGCAATAGCCCTTTCCAAAGGGTTGGTGGAACGCTGCTAGTGGTGATCGGTGCAGATCGAGCCACTCAATTGGAAGCAGTACACTTTATCCTTATCCTGTTCTACCGCCACAGTTTCTCAACCCAGTCATGCGGTTTTCCGCGATACTACGCCGTTGATATTTGTCTAAAACGCAGTGCCGATAATGAATGAATAAACTTTCCGGCAGAGCACTGCATCTTTTAAAAAAGTGTCTAACCAGGTTCCCGAGAAAGAATACTTTGCTTCTTTTTTTCTTGCACCGATCTACGGATTACAGCAAGAGGCGCACCTCACTCGCGTTTAGAATAACCATGTCCGCTGTAGGTGGTTAAATAAATACATCTACTAAGAGTTAGCGACATGTGCAGGAGTGCAGACGTAAGCGCGCGCTACCCTACTTATTAGAATGTTAATATATTGAAGTGATTCATATTAACCCATAGGCACGAACACAAATATGGAACACACATCAATACAGACGCATGCAACGCCAGGTTGCCCATTCATTATAGCACACTGGATTTCCTGAAAGAAAAAGCCTACGTGGTTCAACTTGTTCCTGGGAATTTCCTAAAAAGGGAGACATTAATCACAATTTCTGGTGCAGTTTCGTACTTCGATATATCTTCACGAAACAAACTTTAAAGTATTAATTTTATTTATCTTAGGGCAAGTGTTTCAGTTATTGAAAGATGGGACGATAAGTTGAACACGCGAAATGTTGCAGTAAGATTAATCCGACGACTATGAAACCATCGGTTTTTGTTTTTCTTATAGTATGTCTCCGCTCTCAAAAAATAAATAAGTTATTTAAATAATTAACAAAGCCATCAAAGCAATAATACTGCACCAGAAATCGACCGGTGTCTATCGTGACAGTCAATGCGAATAGAAAGGCGGTGGCTCCACGACACTCTGTCGGCGTTGTGAAAACGCGTGTAGCGTCTTGGATACGCTTGCTTGCACTAGGGACATTCTTCAAGGCGTTTTATTCAGTCTGACGAGGCATGCACCAGCGGCGTAGTGGTGAAGACATCGGACAGAGGCCAACAGTCTTGCCTTCGG
Organism: Rhipicephalus sanguineus; assembly: GCF_013339695.2. Classification (NCBI taxonomy): domain Eukaryota; kingdom Metazoa; phylum Arthropoda; class Arachnida; order Ixodida; family Ixodidae; genus Rhipicephalus; species Rhipicephalus sanguineus. The sequence goes on along the minus strand of NC_051185.1, from coordinate 47,884,960 downwards.
AACACATGTAACATATTGTCACGTCGCTTCAGAGGTCCAGGCGAGGTTTATTAGGCGCAGAGCAGCAGGGCTCTTGGTAAACGCGTCGGTTAAGCTCGCTCTCCAGAGAGATAGCGCGCGCACTTCTTTCTTTCGTGACCTGTGCCTCCGCCCATGCATTTCACCCACTACTACAGGTGGCACTATTCCCCCCTCCGCGAAAAAAAAGGCATTGCCGCGATGCTCCAGGGTAGGCGTAAAGAAAAAAAAATGAATTGAATAGCTTAGACAACGCGAAAGTACAAGAATGGTGAAATGTCAAGCGCGCACAGTCAATGAACGATGAGGCGATGTCATCAACACAAATGAAAGAAAACAAACAAAGGAGTGTTAGGAGAAATTACGAACGCGCAAAATATGGCTTCATGCGTACGACATGAACTATATCGGAGCTCGGTTGTCCTCGTTGTGTTCGTGTTGACGACGCAGTGTCCGGAACCACTTCATAGTTTACGTCACTCACGCGGCGTAGCACTTTATAGGGACCGAAGTAGCGGCTTAGCAACTTTTCGGAGAGGCCGCGTCGACGAATAGGGGTCCACACCCATACTTGGTCTCCTGGACTATAGGACACGTCTCAGTGGCGGATGTTATAGCGCCGTGCATCTGCCTGTTGCTGCAGACCGATGTGCAGCCGCGCGAGCTGGCGAGCTTCCTCGGCACGCTCTGCAAGTTCTTCGGCGTGAGTCGTTAACTGATCGGCGTCTTCACAAGGAAGCATAGCATCTAACATCGTCTGAACTTCGCGGCCGTAGAGAAGGTGAAATGGTGTGAATCGCGTTGTCTCTTGAACGGCGGTGTTATACGCGAACGTCACGTAAGGCAGGATCCGATCCCATGTTTTATGTTGGACGTCGATGTACATAGAGATCATGTCTGTGACGGTCTTATTTAATCTCTCGGTAAGCCCGTTGGTCTGCGGATGGTAAGCAGTTGTCTTTCGATGCCTGGTGTTGCTTAATCGAACGACTTCATCCATAAGCTGCGCAGTGAACGCTGTCCCTCTGTCTGTTATTACTGTAGAGGGAGCACCATGACGCAGTACGATGTGGCACATGAAGAACTGCGCTACCTCGGAAGCTGTGGCTCGTGGGATCGCCTCCGTCTCGGCGTAGCGTGTCAAATAGTCTGTTGCGACAATCACCCACTTGTTGCCGTCTGTAGACAGAGGAAAAGGGCCGAGAATGTCCATGCCGACTTGGTCAAATGGCTTGAGAGGTGGGTCAATTGGTTGAAGCAACCCAGCCGGCTTACGGGATGGTGTCTTCCTGCGCTGGCATTCACGACAGTTTTTGACGTACTGCTTGACGTTTGCCGTAAGTCCGGTAGGTCTCGCCTACTCTGGCGAGTGTTCGGGAGAAGCCTAGGCGCCCAGATGTGGGCTCGTCATGGCAAGCGAAGAGGACGTCGTCCCGCATGTCCCTCGGAACCACGAGGAGGTAAGCGCGGCTCGTAGAATGGGTGTTTTTCTTATAGGGAACATTGTCTCGAAGGCAGAAGGATGCCAACACACGGGACAGATGGCGCGGTAAAACCGCGCTGCGACCTTCTAAGGGCTCGATGATCGGGCGAATTTCTGCGTCTTCACGCTGTCGTTTCATCAAGTCAGAAGCACTAATGGCGCCCAAAAAGCTGTCACCATCCTCTCCTTCCTGACTTGCAGATTCAGTGGGCGCGCGAGACAGTGTATCGGCGTCTTCGTGCTTCCGGCCAGACTTATAGACAATTGTGACATCATATTCCTGTAGGCGCAAGCTCCAGCGTGCCAGTCGTCCTGAGGGGTCGCGTATGTTTGCCAACCAACAAAGGGCATGGTGGTCCGTCACCACTTTGAAGGGGCGACCATAAAGGTAAGGGCGAAACTTGTGAGCGCCCATATGACCGCGAGACACTCCTTCTCTGTGGTCGAGTAATTCGCCTCGGCACGGGACAGTGAGCGGCTGGCATAGGCTATTACTCGTTCCTCTCCACGTTGTTGCTGGACGAGGACGGCGCCGAGGCCAATATTACTGGCGTCAGTGTGCACCTCTGTGTCGGCATCATCATCAAAATGTGCTAGAAAGGGTGCTGACTGCATGCGCTGTCGTAGTTCGGCAAAGGCAGCCTGTTGCTCATTAGCCCAGAAAAATGACGTGTCGTCTCTTGTAAGGCGAGTCAAGGGTTCCGCTATCTTGGAAAAGCCTTAAATAAATCGTCGATAATAGGTGCACAAACCCAGGAAACGCCGGACGGCCTTCTTGTCGGTGGGAGCTGGAAATGTGGCTACTGCGATAAGCTTGTCAGGATCGGGTCGGACCCCTCTGGCGCTTACTACATGGCCGAGGAACTTGAGCTCTTCATAACCAAAGTGGCACTTTTCTGGTTTGAGTGTGAGATCTGCTGATCGTATAGCCTCGAGCACACTCCGAAGGCGATGAAGATGTTGCTCGAATGTTTCAGAAAAGACGACCACATCATCGAGGTACACGAGACAAGTCTGCCACTTCAGTCCAGTGAGTACAGTATCCATCATTCTCTGAAAAGTTGCCGGTGCCGAACACAAGCCAAAAGGAAGTACTCGAAATTCATAGAGACCGTCGGGGGTCACAGAGGCCGTTTTCTCGCGGTCTCGCTCGTCTACCTCAATCTGCCAGTACCCGGTTTTTAAATCCAGAGAGGTGAAATACTGGGCGCGGCGTAATCTGTCTAACGAGTCGTCGATGCGTGGCAGCGGGTACACGTCTTTTTTAGTCACGTTGTTCAGCTTCCGGTAGTCGACGCAGAAGCGTAGCGTTCCATCTTTCTTTTTGACTAGGACGACCGGAGACGACCACGCGCTGTTGGAAGGGTCGATGATGCCGTCGTCAAGCATCTCTCTGACTTGCGTACGAATCGCTTCGCGTTCTTTTTTTGACACGCGGTAAGGCTGCTGGTGTATCGGGCGTGCGTCGTCGTACGTCAGGATTCTGTGTTTAGTGATCGAAGTCTGGCGGACCTTAGAAGAACTGGCGAAGCATGAGTTGAATTCAAGCAAGAGCTGTCGCAGTGCTTTCTCGTTAGCGGACGAAAGATCAGGATTTATGTCGACATTGCCCAGGGACGTATCCACGGTCTCCACTGTTTCAGATGTGAAGCACTTCCGAACGTTGGCTATTTCGTCTGCAAAGGCTAACGAAGTGCCGCGGAGGAGGTGTCGATATTGGTTACTGAAATTTGTAACAAGCAGTTGAGATCGGCCACCACGAAGCTCTATGACACTCCGAGCGGCACAAACACCTTGGGTCAGCAGGTGTTCCAAGTTACCTTCTGCGACCGCTTCACCCTTTCGGAGTCCACAACAAGTGACGTCTACTATAACACTGGCTCGCGGAGGAAGCGTTACACTCTCAGCGGAAACGCGAAGAACGTCGGAGCGCCGTTGGTCGTCCTGCCCGTCGATTGCTCGGTCTGCAGCGAAGGTGATGCGACGCTCTTGGAGATCAATAACAGCTCCATACTCCTGCAGGAAGTCGACACCAAGAATAACGTGGCGGGAACATTCACGTCGCACAAGGCAACTTGCTACGAACTTCGATCCGCAGATGCGAACTCTACCCGTACACGTTCCAAGCGGAGTGACAATGTGGCCGCCAGCCGTTCGAATCTGCGAGGCGTGCCAGGGCATGATGACCGTCTTCAGAAGTGTGGCCATTTTCCCGCTTAATATTGAATAATCAGCCCCGGTATCCACTAAAGCACTAACAGCGTAACCGTCAAAGAGCACCGGTATATCGAGAGAAAGCTGGTCATTCCGTTCAGTCGGATCTGCACCTGTTCTTGTTTGCGTCGATCGGAGGTCTTCAGCACGTCGACTGCCAGCGACCTCGCCTCCAGAGGTCGCTTTAGCTAGTTTTCCCGGCGGGGACTGGGGGACCGTGCACCAGCGTATCGCTGGGGCGGAGGTGAAAATCGCCTCGGCGACGGTGAACGCGACTGCCGCCTGGCAGGAGGTGGCATGCGCTGCTGTGCCAGGTAGTCCTCGATGTCCCGGGGTCGCTGGCCATACCGGGGAGGCGGCGAATATGCAGAAACTCCCCGCAGCCCCATGCGCCGGTACGGGCACTGGCGGTACAAATGATCTGCTTCACCGCAGTGGAAGCACAGAGGCCGGTGATCTGGAGTGCGCCATACATCGGACTTCCGAGGAGACGTGCGTCTGTCGTCGACGTAGTGTGCTGGCTGCTCCGAACGATGTGCAAAAGGACCGGCAGAAACGAAAGGTGGCGACGGGCGTGCATCTTCGTAGTACTGTAGCGGTTGCGCCGACTGAAGTGAAACCGCAGGTGGTGCATGAACGAACGATGGGGAAGGGGAAGCAGGGCGCTTCAAGGCTTCCGCGTAGGTCGCACGGCGGTAGTCAATTGGTAATGCGACGGCGTAAGCAAGAGTCACAGGGTCACGGAGCGCTTGGTGTAACTCGTCCTTTATAATACTGGCAATGGAGCTTACTGTAGGGAGCGGTGGTGCGGCGGCTTTGTGCAACTCCTCGCGCACTATACAGCGGATCAGTTCTCGCAGACACTCGGTTTTGCCGCCGAGAGCCGCGGAAACCTCAGTAGCGGACGTACTGTTGAGTTGCCGCTCATAGAGGGTGGATCGATGCTGAAGCATCTTTTCCATTGTGACGGCCTCAGACAAGAACTCGGCGACCGTCTTCGGAGGGCTCCGTACAAGACCAGCAAAAAGCTGCTCCTTGACTCCTCGCATCAGATGCCGCAACTTCTTCTCCTCTGCCATTCTTGGATCAGCTCGTCTGAACAGGCGCGTCATATCTTCGACATAGGTCGTCACAGTTTTATTGGGCATCTGGATGCGGGACTGGATCGCTCGTTCCGCTCGTTTGTGGCGATCAGCACTGGCGTAAGTCTCCAGCAGCCGACGGCAAAATTCGCGCCACGACGTCAGTTGGTCCTCGCGGTTCTGATACCACGTGCGTGCTCCGTCCTCCAAATAGAAGTACACACGTCGTAGTTTGGCAGCGTCGTCCCATTCGTTCAAGGCAGCCACACGTTCGAAGTCGACTAACCAGTCTTCGACGTCTTCAAGCACAGTGCCATGAAACGGCGTCGGAACCCGCGGGCTCTCAAATGTGTAACGGTTCACCATCGTGCTTTCCGTGCCGGTTGGAGTGGTCTGAACGGAAGTGCTGGCCATGCCGGTTGAAGTGGTGCAAAGCGTAACGTCGGCGTCGGGAGGTAATCCCCTGATCCTGCGGCTGGCCCGATGCACGGGAGTTTTGACTGGCACTGGGCTTGTGGGGCGGCTTCCAGGAGGGGTCTGCAACATCCGTGAGACTACCCAGCGCCTCCACCACTTGTCACGTCGCTTCAGAGGTCCAGGCGAGGTTTATTAGGCGCAGAGCAGCAGGGCTCTTGGTAAACGCGTCGGTTAAAGTAG